>NC_045447.1:103501683-103611732 GCF_002776525.5 Piliocolobus tephrosceles
AAATTTATGGGGACAATGCCCCAGAGAAATCAGCAGTTTATAAATGGATAATTTGAAGAAGGGATGGTATGAAGTTGAAGAAGAAGCCCAAAGCGGCCAACCATCCACATCAATTTTCAAAAAAAAAAAAAAAAAAATTCATCTTGTTCGTGCCTTAGTTGAAGAGGACTGAGGATTAACAATCAAAACAAAACAATAGCCAACACCACAGACAACTCAATTGGTTCAGCTTACACAATTTCAACTGAGAAATTAATGTTGAGCAAACTTTCCACTTGATGGATGCCAAAATGATTGCACCCAGATCAGCAGCAGATAAGAGCCAAGCTTTCAATGGATTTTTTAAACAAATGGGATCAAGATCCTGAAGCATTTCTTTGACGAATTGTAACAGGACATGAAACATGGCTTTCCCAGTATGATCCTGAAGACAAAGTATAGTTAAAGGAATGGCTATTGAGAAGTGGAGAGGTGGTCCAACCAGAGCAAAAGCAGACTGGTCTAGAACAGAGGTCTTAACAGTAGTTTTTTTGGGATGCTCAAGGCATTTTGCTCACTGACTTTCTGAAGGGTCAAAGATCAATAACATCTGCTTATTATGAGAGTGTTTTGGGAAAGTTAGCCAAAGTTTTAGCAGAAAAACACCTGGAAAAGCTATGCTGAAGGTTCTTCTCCATTACAGCAATGCTCCTGCTCACTCCTCTCATCAAACAAAGGCGATTTTGTCGGAGTTTCCATGGGAAATCATCAGGCATCCACCCTGCAGTCCTGATTTGGCTCTAATATGGTTTGGCTGCATCCCCACCCAAATCTTATCTTGAATTGTAGCTTCCATAATCCTCATGTGTTGTGGGAGTGACTCGGTGGGAGCTAATTGAATCATGGGGCTGGGTTTCCCGTGCTGTTCTCATGATAGTGAATAAGTCTCACGAGATCAGATGGTTTTATGAAGGGGAGTTCCCTGGCACATGCCCTCTTGCCTGCCACTATGTAAGACGTGACTTTGCTCCTCATTTGCCTTCCGCCATGATTGTGAGGCCTCCCCAGCCACGTGGAACTATGAGTCCATTAAGTCTCCTTCCTTTTTAAATTACCCAGTCTCGGGTATGTCTCTATTAGCAGCATGAGAGCAGACTAATGAAGACTGCTTCTGACTTCTTTTTGTTTCCTATTCCTAAAACACCTGTAAAGGGCACCCATTTTTCTTCAGTTAATAATGCAAAAAAAACTGCATTGACATGGTTACATTTCTAGGACCTTCAGTTCTTTAGGAATGAACTAAATCATGTACAAAAGTGTCTTGATGTTGATGGAGAAATGAAGTTCATATTTTTAATTCGTATCTTCTAATGCTATTTTTTTCATGAACATTTTGAAGTCCATTTGTATACATCACATGTTGTTTAACCATTCACTCCTCAATAGACATGTGGGCTGCTTCCACCTTTTGGTTATTGTGAATAACACTGCTATAAATCTTGGTGTACAAAGTCTGCTTGAGTCCCTGCTTTCACTTCTTTTAAATATATACCAACACATGGGATTGCTGGTCATATGGTAATTCTATTTTTAATCTTTTGAGGAACTGGGTTAGGATAGATTTTAAATGAGCCTTCAATTTTCAATTGTATTCTTCTTTTTACTCTTTCCTTCCTATAGTGTGCTTATTAGTATAAGTATTCAAATTTAATCCTTGGGGGGCAAGGATTATTTTGACTACCCTTTATGTATTGAATAGAAATTTTGGCATCAACGATTGGGGTGACAAGTAACTAGGGGAGCCTGACATTCTTTAATTTCACAACAGTAATGCATTAAGAAATTTCCTTCTTTTGGGGTTATGGAAACATCAGAGTCTCGGTAACTGTTCCCCAAATGCCTGCCCCGCACAGTGCATGCCAGGGAGCCATCACACGTGGGCTCTGGCTTCAGTGGCTCTGAAAACCTTTTAGATCCTTAAGCCCAGCACACAGGGAAGTACATCAGGTAACTTACTGTTTTCTAATGGAGATTGTTATGAAAGGACATGGATTATTGTCAGATACTCTTCCCAGAGGTAAAAATTTGGTGGGATGCTTAGGCACAAGTCCTCCAAAACTGAGGCTGGGATGGGTGAGTTACAAGAGGAAGATGTCACTAAACCTCCAGCAGTTCCAGTGAGCTAACCAGAATGATTTTTTTGAACTGCTCCAGTCAAGGAAGTGAAAGTAGCTGGTAGCATCCTTTTCTGCTTTGATGGTGGGTGGGAAGGAGTCCAAGGAGAGGTGCTCCTGGGGAAAGGATCACATCGGCTGTAGCTGCGGCAGGTAAGGGCGAACAGCCCAGGGCTTTGCAGCGGCTGGCTGCCCACGACCCCTGATTGCACCAGCAGAGGCTGACATTCTGTGGCATGTCCAGAGTGTGGCTTCCATTTGGGGCCATCTATGTCCAGGGCACCTGGCAGGGAGGCCACTTGTGCTGTGTTAATGAGCAGAGCAGCAATACATGCTGTTGGCAGCCCCTCTCGTGGGGTAGCTGTGAGAACAAAGGGGGTGAGATGTGTCAAATACCTGGCAAGGTGCCTAGGACAGCAAATAACTGCAGGCATGATAATTCTCTTGTGTGTGAAAGTGTCCAGGCAGCTGAATGTGGTGGGCTGGATGGGAGGGGTCCAGGTGTTCTTTGCAATGACAACTTGACCTCTGTTATCTGTGGTGGACAATTTGGAAACCTTCAGTATGTCCAAATGGGACCAGTACCATGGGAAAGGGTGTGTGCCAGGCTTGTTTAGAGCAGGCTTTGTCTTCCTGTGCTGGCTGCTGGGCCTGAGGGTGGTTCCAGTGTATGTCTGTGAGTGAGTGTCTACGTGTGTGCATGTGTGCATGCTTTTACATGTGTGGCACTTGTGTGTCAGTGTGTCTTTATGTGTATATGGTATGCATTCATATACCTGCATGCACACTTGTATATGTGCATACACATGTGCGTGTCTCAATCAGGGCCTGCCAAGTATCAGAGACTGTAAGCTTACCAGGTCCTTGGACACAGTGTCTGCAGTCCTGCTGGTGGGTCCCTGGGGTGATGGCAGGTGGAGGACAGGGAGTAGGGCATGTGAAGATCAGGCTGAGGGTGGAAGATGGGGCTACACACTGCTGAGGGAAGGTGTGCAGGACCAAGCCTTGCTCTGGGACCTTCCGGTGCTGAGTGGGAGCTGGGAGAAAGCAGGATGCCAGGGCCAGAGGGGAATCAGAGTTGGGTCTGCTGTACCTTGTTGGATCCATGGACTGTCACTCAGGGATTCTGGATTCAAGGCCAGAGAGCCTAGATTTGACAGTCTCAAGGCTCCAACCTCCATATTCCACTTTAGTGGGAGGCTGTGCCAAGGTCTGCACCATCCTCTTTAGCAAACAAACAGGTCCTGTGTTGCTGAATCCTTCAGGAGGTGAGTGGAGCCCATTTCCCCATCCCTGAATCCTGACTGTTACTGGCCCAGACTGAGGTGAGGTCCTGCCTCTTCTAGGCTAGGCCTTAGGAGGTCTTGGCAAGTTGTCTGTGTCTCTGGGGTCCTGCACTACTGGAGGGAGTAACCACTTGGAGGAGAAAAGAGACATGCCACCCAAGAACCAGACGCAAAGTCCAGACATCCTTGAATCCTCCCATCGGGCTGAGCAGCTCTAGCTGGTGCCACGTGGATCGGAGACAGCTGTCTTACCAAGCATGATGTGCTTTTCTGAGACACAGCATGGAAAGCCAAGCGATTGCTGCTACTTTAAGTGACTCCATTTTGGGGTGGCTTGTTATGCAGCAGCAAGCAACTGAAACACCACGAAGGATCCACATCCCGCCATTCGGTCACTTGATTCCTATGAGCTACGGCCCACGAGTGCAAGCTGCCCATTGTATAAGAGGCTGGCCACAGCCACAGGGCCCTGACAAAAGGGGGCATCACCACTTCCCTTAGTGCTGACATCAGCGAAACAAAATTCATACTCTGTCGACCTCTGCTCTTCAAAGCAATCAAAGACAAGTTCTGAAAAGTGGAACATCTCAAAAATATGTTATGATGAGGTCACTGCTCAGTATGCTTTGTTTAGTCCAAGTTAGAGGCAAAACCATTCAGGGGACTGTGTGGGGCATAGTATATAATGCTCCTCAACAACCCACTTTAATTACTGCTATTCCCAGTTTACAGATAAGAAAACTGAGACTTAGGTCAACTAAGTTGTGCTCAAGCTTACACAACTGGGAAGAGTTGGAAGAGGAACTTACTCAAATTTCTAGCTCCAGACATCCGGCATACGTATTACCGCTCATACATCAAAGGCCCTCTCAGTTAATACAAATAGTCTTATTTAAAATAACTATTTATTCTATGACGTTAAATTTTTATCAAAACTTATTCAAGCATCAAAGAGTAGATTTCTTCTTGGCTTAATCCTGGTGGCGTAAGGAATTCTACTTTATTATGAGTAAGTTCCTTCTTTTAATGTGCTTAAAGGGTTTCCATGCTGAAGGGGACAGGACTAATGATGCTGTAATCTCAGTTTTGTAGGGCAGAGATTCATTCCATGGGCTACTAACTATGTATAGTATCACTCCCTAGCCTATGGGAGTGATTCTAACATGATAAGTGTTATAGAAAACATATTTGGATCTTAGTTCTGGGAGTCCCTGTGAGATTCCCTGTGAAATACGGTGGTGGCTTGCTGTTTGCCAGAAACACAAGTGCCTTTGGGAAAGGGCTTCCCAGGGGTGGGCAGAGTCTAAGGTGTGTGACCAGAAGGAAACTTTCACTTACATTGTGGCGCATGGTGTTGGCCAAGATTGTTCCATTGGAACCAAAGAATCAAGGCGGAACCCCACTGGATCTACTGGGAAAGTGTGGAGTCAGGACTCCCACCCCATTCTCTTCTGGTGACCCTGGAGTCCAGTCCAGGGAATCCTGCTCTGGAGGCCCCTCCAGCTCTTGCCGATCAGAGTCACTCCTCATTCCTAGCACCCCCAGGGCCTGGCCCAGTGTCCTTCCTTAAGAGGCAGTCTTTCACCTGGCCCTCTGCTCCCACAGGGAAGCTGCTGCAGACCCCCCAAACTGCCAGCTCCCACAAAGAGGGTGCAGCCAGGTCCCAGAGGGGCTCCCCCCACCCAGTATCTGAATTTCAATCAACACTGGCAACCCAGTCTGACATGCTCACTGGGGCCAATGAAGCCCGTTGTAGGAATGCTGTCATGAAATGGTCTGGGGAAGAGGTGAGGAACATGAGCCCTGGGTTCACAGCTCACTGCAGCCTCAAGCTCCTGGGCTCAAGTCACCCTCTCATTTCAGCCTCCTGAGTAGTTGGCACTACAAGCATGTACTGCCATGCCCAGCTAATTTTGAATGCAACTTTTTTTGTAGAAATGGAATCTCACTATGTTGCCCAGGGTGGTCTCAAACTCCTAGCCTCAAGCAATCCTCCTGTGCTGAGATTATAGGTGTAAACCATCACAGTTGGCCCTGACTTCTCTTAACCTTTCACCTTCTGCATGGTCATAGGTACAAGAAGAATAGCAGTGCCTTCTCAAGGGTGCTAAAAGCTAGAGCATGTTTCCCAGGGGTGCTCTCCTGGAGGAGTATCATGATGCTTATGGTCTGGCTCACAAGGAGGCATCTTTCAGGCTGAGACTACCAACTGTCCTTTCTTCCCTCCCCTCCCACCCGGTATCGGAGCTGACTGAGAAGCCAGTCCCTTGCACTGACATGACTGCGACTCCTTCCTGTCACCATCATTGTCTGGACTCGTGGTCTCGGGGGATTTGTGAGTTGCTCTTTAGCAATGCGTGAGACTGATCTGCCTCCCTGCTCCCCAGAAGCTATGTGCTCAAGGATATCCCAGCTTCCACAGCTGTCCCCAAGTTGCTGGAAACAGCCCACAACCACAGCCTGCATGGGACCTGCACCACCATGCCAGGCAGCAGGGCAGCTCTGGTAGTCAGGTACTGGCTTGGAGATGATGTCCTTCAGACTCTGGGGTTTCTGAAGCCAATCCAGTCATAAGGCTGCATTTGAAAGGAACAGAGGAATTGCAGGTCTCTTGTAGCTCTTTGAGGTCATGTGATCTGCCTCTACTTGGAGTCCAGAGACCTGATTCTCCCTCTGTGCATAGGACTCACTCCCCAGGACTGTGTCTCTGCATGTATGTGTGTGTGTGTGTGTGTGGGTAGTTGTAAGGTCAGGCTCACTCCCTACTAGAAAGCTGCTGACCCCTACCCACAGACAGCAGGCATCACTCAGCCGGCACAATGTGCAGGAAAGGGCTGGTAACGAGACCCCATAGCTCAACCTGGGCTGAAGGTAGGCTGCAGCTTCCCCAGGGCACAGGCTGTTGCTGAGCCCTGACTTGCTTCTTAGGAAGCCACAGGCGTGAGGTTGACTCCTTGGGGAATAAGCCAATACCAAGTGGAGAAGCGAGGATGTGTGGCCAACCAGCTGGTGATTCTGTGGGGTAATGGGGCAGATGGAGGAGCTGGACCCTGCACCCACACGCGCAGTTTCCAGAACTTACATGGCACCAGCACTCACATGGAGAGGGGATTTCTGTGCAATGGAATAAGCCAAAGTTGAGTCCCAGAGCCCCAGAGTTCTTGCTCTCCAGGTACTTTGAAAAGGAACCAAGCATCCAGAAACTATGCAAAATTACAATGGTCCAAGTGCGGGGTGTGATTTTGGGCAACCAATGCCCAGGAGATGGGTTTGACACACGGGACTTGCAGAAAAAGAATCCACCCTGTGAGCCCCTTGGCCTGCACTGCCCATCACAGGTGGTCATCAGGCGGGCCCCTGTTCTGTTTTCCATGTTGTAATCAAGCCCTGGACAAGGCATGGAGGGCTTACCCTCTGGATGGAGAGGAACAGAACACTCACAACCTTGACCACATGATGACAGACAGGAGCAAGGCAGGGAGCAGAGAGCCAGGGGAGCCCTTTGGGGCTGTCTCCTCAATTCCTGGAGTGGGAGTAAAGGGATGCTGGAAGAAAAACCCAGATAAAGGCATTTAAATATAATGCTTACTTTAAAAAGAACAAAAATAACAAAGCCACTAATACTTAAGAATAAGAGCCACAAGCTCATTTTCTCTCCTCATCCAGCCTGGTTGTCTCCTTCCCTCCTTCAGCTCTCAGCTCACTCTCCATCAGGGACTCTGCTTTAATGTCTGCTCATCCCCCATGGCAGCCTACATAAGTTCCATGTGAGCTGTTTATTAGTTGACAGTTTGCCACGGACCTGGCTGCTCCAGAATGCAGAGACATCACCTCCTTTTTTGAGAGGCTTCTCCAGAGCTGGGACAGTGCTTTGTTCCTAGTTGGTGTATTCCACGCTCTTCCCTATGGCTTCCTTGTGTCTGTCCTGTGCTTGTGTCTGCAGCTGCGTCTTTCTCCATTTACCTCCCCTAGGATGTGTTCACTGTGTTCAATGAGCCTTGTGCCCCACACACCAGCCTGGCCCCCTTCTGCCTGGGGTGTTCGCACCTGGCATATCCCCTGACCTAGTGAGCTCCTTCTAGCTTGCCCGTCTTAGCATAGGCATCACTGCTTCTGAAGTGGGGATGTCTTTGATCCTGGCGGGGCAGGCAGACCTCTTAGTTGTGCTGTGCCATCCTGGAGTGCCATGCATGGTGGGGGGACTTCAGGACAGATGCATGGGCCCCACCCCCGGGCTTCTGGGCCAGGTGCAGCTAGACAAGCTGGGCGTGCTCTCTGCAGGGCCACCCAGCTCGGGCTGCCCTTCTGCATCGCGGCGCAAGGGAGGCAGCAGCTTTGCCAGAGAGCAGAAGGAGCCTGAGCTTTCACACTGAATGGTCATACCGTGGATGTCTATTTTCCTGGGAGTTGCTGGGATTGCCAGCTCTGGGCCTGGGGGTGTTGGAGACATTAAGGGCTCTGAGGCTCCATCTTCAGCTACTCGGAAAGGGTTCCTTGTGTCATTCATCAGGCAGCTTGCTCATCTTATCCCTCTTTTAGCAATTGTCATACTGCGTTAAAGTTAGTTTGCTGGTCTGTCCATTAGCCTGGCT
The DNA here is from genome assembly GCF_002776525.5 of Piliocolobus tephrosceles. Taxonomy (NCBI): domain Eukaryota; kingdom Metazoa; phylum Chordata; class Mammalia; order Primates; family Cercopithecidae; genus Piliocolobus; species Piliocolobus tephrosceles. The sequence goes on from NC_045447.1 coordinate 103,509,715, forward strand.
GGTTTTGAGGTTCCAGACTCTGTTTATTGACCATTATGTCTCCGGCACCTCGGAAAGCTTTCTGTGCTTGGAGTCTTTGAATGAGGCTGTGAGTGGTTGACGAGCCTCTGAGCCGACACGGGTGGGAGGGGGCTGCTGGCCAACTCACTCACCAGACCGCCTTTACTGTCTGTTTACTGTCTGTTTACTTTAAAAGAATGCCTTGGTGGTCTGAAAACCTTCCTAAGTGCCAAATGAGAGCATCTCAAAGCTGGCAGAGCCCCTGGGTGTTATCAGGGTGGAGAATCACGTTCCTTTCATTCTCTGATGGGAGCGTGCATGTGTGTGCGTATGCCCATCACCCTCCACTGGCTTCACTCATGATCACAGATAAGGGGAAAACACTTACCTCGAACTTTGGATTGAAACCAGATCAGGAGACTTAGTCACCCCAAACACAACCTCAGAAAGCATGAAGATAATATGAAACATCAGCCCGTGTAATGCAGCAAAACCTCCCCTGTGAATGAGTTTTAAACTTTTTTTTTTAAACATCCTGAATGTTTATGAGTACATGCTGATACCTTCTTAGCTGTTTGTTGGGTGGGTGGGAGAGCCAAGGGGCATTGTTGATTTGAGCACAGCAGAAGCAGGCTCTAAACAGTCCCGCTTGCTGCCTTGTGCACAGAGCAGAGCAGTGCAAGCCCTGGGGTAGTGCAGGAAAGAGCAGCTGATCTGGGAGGTGTTTCTCTCCATGCTGCCTTAAACCTAAGACTCTCTTTAAGTTGCCCAAGATCAAGGGCTGCTTCTGATGAAGAGGGAGCAGGTCAGTAGTAGCCAGTGCATTTAACCAATGGCAGTGATAGCCAGGGCATCTCCCAGGGAAAGGGACAGCGTGGCTACAAAGGCCTACCAGGAAGAAAGGCTCCATTTGCCAGTCGGCCAAAGAGATCCAGCCTACTTCCTCTAGATTCAGGATTTAAAAAGGGTATGTGATTTTGTCCTCTGTTGGGAGAAAATGAATTAGGGATACTTCAAATTGTGTTTAGTCGGAAGATACACCAAGTTAAAAACAGTTACTTAAACTTCAATTGTGTGTGTGTGTGCGTGCGTTTAAGCCATGTAATTGCTTCATGCACTCACTCACTTTTCAACTTAAAACTCGAAGTATTTTAGAAATGAACTTCATTGTTCTTGAATTTTGAATGAGGTTATTTTCTTCACTTAGGAGTGTCTGCCTTTACTAGTCAGCCAGGCTTCCAATGCAAATGGGCTGATTTCTGCAGTGTGGATCTTAACAGAAACTTGCCAGAACCGCCTTACATCTGCTAAATGATTTATTTGGAAAATATATGCGTTAGTCATTACGAAGATGTGGATGAAATCCAGTTGCCAAATAACGAGTATCATGTACATGAAGGATTCTCATCAGATGGGGATGACTCAAAGTACTGCTTCTTGTAATATATTAAATGTGTAAATACTTCCTACAAAGATACAGCCAGAGAATATCAAAAAACATCACAGCCAGCACATGACAGTATCTGCCTGGCACTCTTTGCAGAAGGCAGCCACACTCTCCACTATCCCACCAAGGCCACTTGCCTGCCCACCATTGGATTGGAATTGCAGGGCTTGGTTCAGCCAGGAAGCTCCTCTTAGTCCCAGGTGTCTGAAAGGAGAGGTAACCAGGAGTAACTTAACTAACCAAATTGCTAGAGATTAGTCATGCTTGATATAAGGCTTCATGAAAAAACATCCCACAGGGAGATTCTGGTAGGATTTAAGCAGCACAAGAATGCTTCTATCTCCATATAAAAGTTAGACAATGCGTCTTCTTCAAACCAAAGACGCATTGGGGATGAGGAAATCTGCAGACAGAAGTAGCCAATCTCTTTGCCTCAGCACCAAGAAACAGCAATGACCATTCTTTTCTTTATTTTCTGTGCAGAACTTTTCTGGAATATTCTGAGCCTTCTTTCTACACCTCAGCCATAAGGAATTGGAAAGACTGAGCAAGGCATTTGTCCTGGAGTAGGTCCGTGTGTCCTTTTTATTTTCAAACATTCATACTTCAGTCCGCTAGGGCCCCTTTCCCTAAGCATGAAAGAGTACTAGAAGCCAGCCCTGCACACTCCTGTGGGATTTTCCTGGTCCACATCTTTCATCTAGAGCTGTGCAAAGCAAACCTGAGAGGTTCGACAGATACATTTCCTGAATTGAGAGAGGGAAACAAGAAATTCATCTTTTTGAGAGTGAATGACTTAAATATCACTAATTTTAGAAAGTTCAAGAGTAACCTTATTTACCCTAAAAGCTATGTGTAGATTGTCGAAATGTACATTTAGAAATACCACAGGCTGGGCACAGTGGCTCATGCCTGTAATCCCAGCACTTTGGGAGGCTGAGGCAGGTGGATCACCTGAGGTCAGGAGCTCGAAACCAGCCTGGCCAACATGGTGAAACCCTGTCTCTAATAAAAATATAAAAATTTGCCAGGCGTGGTGGCACCTGCCTGTAATCCCAGCTACTCGGGAGGCCTAGGCAGGAGAATCACTTGAACCCGGGAGGAGGAAGTTGCAGTGAGCCGAGATCACGCCATTGCACTCCAGCTGGGGCCACAGAGTGAGATTCCATCCCAAAGAAAAAAAATAGTACCGCAGAATTAAGTAGAAATGTCTATAGCAGAATGAATTTTCTGAGAAACGAATTGAGGTTTATGTTCCTGCTACTGCGGGGTCTCCCTGCCAAGAGAGTGAAAGGTAACATCTCTTTCCCACTCAGGAGGGACAGGGGAGTCTATGTCTGTGCTCTGGGCTCCTTTGCCCAAAAAGCAACTAATGGCTTGTTGTGTTTAGGGCTGAACAGAAAGAAAGGTTGCCAGGAATCTAGGGGAAGACCCTACACAGAATTTGGAAGAGCCCCAGGAGACCAGCCAACTCTGACTTGCTGGCTAGCTTGCAGGGAGAACTGGGGTGCTGCTGATTTGAAGGGAAACAGAGTGTAGCTTGCTCATTTCCCTGGACAGTGTAAGCATCAAACAACTCAAGGGATGGGGAAGGAACCATGAGATGTGACTGATGCTGGTCTTCCCACTTAGTGCATGGGGGCTTGGGGATGATCCGATTTGCCTTAGGAAAGATACGGTATTTCTTTTCATGTCAGTAGGCTCCATGCCTTACTTGGATGTTTCAGCCAATGCGTGCATTCAATATATGCGTCCCGTAGCCAAACTTTCTAGTTCACTGATAAATGACTTCAGTTCCCTAGAGGAAGGGCAGAGAAAGGAAGAGGGAGAAGAGCCACGGCCCCATATTCACGCTTCTCTTCTCCTCTGGGAGCAGAGCCTGGTGTCATTCCATGTGGCCACGTGCCCATGAAGGGGTGGTGTTTCCAAGCCTCCTTGCCACCAGCCAGGCCCGATGAGGAAGATGGCTTTAAGGGAGGGCACATTACCTTTTCCTTCTTTCCCTCCTTCCGTCTTCCGATGGGAAAACAGCTCGGCGGTCAGGCACTGCAGCAGCGCCCTGGGAACATGAGGCGAGGAGAGAGGCCTGGGCTTCGCGAGAGCCGAGTAGAGGGTGAAAGTCTGGGACCTTGGCCCTCTGGGTGTTGCCACAGCAGCTCCCCTTGGGAGGGAAATGCACCTTCGCCCTGAGACTGTCTAAAAACCAAGCTTGGCTGCTGTTGGGAGGATCCTGGGTCAAAATGAAATCAAGACCCCCTTGCTTGGCCAGAGAGAGGCCATGGACTGTGTGAACTCATGCTTCCCTCCGTCTGTGCACAGCGGTTGCTGAAAAGAGAAAGTCACAGCCTGGGGGAGTTGGGTGGCACAGACAATTCTTGAGTTTTGAAAGCTATTGGCCCCCATGAGCCCTGTGCTCCTTGGGAATAAAGGGCACGAGATCCCCCAACCCCATTTCGCATTTCCATTTTAAAGGGTGTGTAAAGTCAGTACAAAGAGAAGTAGTTATTTCCCTGTATGTAGTCAGCAGTTTCTCTGAGCTAGGCCTGCCTTTCCTGCAGAGGACAGAATGGCAACCCTTAAGACATGTGATTCATAGGGCATTGTTTTCTATCCCCAAAGGACACTGCTGTATTTTCTGCCTCTGCCCTCTTCCTTCTCTCCTGCTTCTCACCTTCTCATTTTTCCACAGTCTCACTGTGGTGTAGTAACACCTTACAACCACCTTGGCCCCAGAGCCCTTGTCCCCGGGCCCCACTGGGGTGCCTCCCAAGCACCACGGTCATCTCTGGATCCTTGGCCATGTGTGTGACGTGTCAGTTTACATCATTTATCTTGAAATGGAGCCCCCGCCCTTGGGCTTATATCGATAGCCTCAGGGCCTCACTGAACAGGGCATTCTTTCAGACCCTTTGAAAGAACAGGTGAGTCTCCTTGATCTTTGAGTCTTGTATCATTCCAGAATTTCTTTGATCCTCAAAGCAGCTCTTAGGCCCGCCAGCTGGGAGGCGGATGGGCAGATGCTGGGGCCCTGATACCTTCCCGGGAAAACTTCAAGGCTGGGACTCTAAGGAAAAAGGGCCACTTCCAAGCTGTAGGTTCATTGTACCAACATCAGCAGGGTTATAGCACTGATAAAACAATAATAATAGTGGCCTCTAGCCTGTGAGGGCGTCGCAATGCAGCCCTTGTTACAGCTCCAGGCCCACCAAGGAGTCTCCTAGATGACCACAAGACTGCACGGCATTAATAAGAGATGCATCACAAGCTGGGCACGGGGGCTTACTCCTGTAATCCCAGCACTTTGGGAGGCCAAGGTGGGTGGATCTCCTGAGGTCAGGAGTTCGAGACCAGCCTGACCAATATGGAGAAATCCTGTCTCTACTAAAAATATAAAATTAGCTGGGTGTGGTGGCTCATGCCTTTAATCCCAGCTACTCAGGAGGTTGAGGCAGGAGAATCACTTGAACCTGGGAGGGGGAGGTTGTGGTGAGCCGAGATCACACCACTGCACTCCAGCCTGGGCAACAAGAGCGAAACTCTGTCTCAAACAAACAAACAAACAAACAAAAGAGAGATACATTGCTAGTAGGGGATTTTTCTTCCTCCTCCTCCCCTTTCTCTCCTCCTCTTGAAAGGGTCTTGAGACAGATAACATATTAATACATCAAAGTTAAGCCACAGGAAACAGCCAGCTTTTCTAGCTGAAGACCTGTTTATTTAGCAAAAGCAGATGGCCCCAAATGGAAAGTACCCATCTAAAGTTGACCTCAGTGGTGGAAACCTCAGGGTGGGAATGGGGTTGGTAGGAACAGGATGAGGTGGTCTCCTGGAAGTAGAGAAGAGAGGAGGCTGGAGGCAGAAGGGACAAGTGCCCTTTTCTCCAAGTGCCCTTTGGAGAAAAAATTTATACTGATGATTTGATGGGAAAGAATAAAGCCAGGCAGGTCTCACTTGTTCATCCTGTGCAGTGGTGGGATGGGCTTGAAGTCTAATTTCTGGTAGTGAGCTCTACCTTCAGCCTTTCCAAATGCTATTTTAGTACAAACTTCTCCTAACAATTTTTGGGAAAGCCAAGGAAAGAGTTTATATTACTTATCAGCAATAACACCTCGTAAAGATTGTGGTGAAATATTTCTGTTTCTTTCTTTATTTTATTTTATTTTATTTATTTATTTTTGAGATGGAGTCTCTCTCTGTTACCCAGGCGGGAGTGTGGTGGCACAACCTCAGGTTACTGCAACCTCCGCCTCCCGAGTTCAAGTGATTCTCCTGCCTCAGCCTCCCGAGTAGCTGGGATTACAGGTTCCCGCCACCACACCTGGCTAATTTTTGTACTTTTAGTAGAGACGGGGTTTCACCGTGTTGGCCAGGCTGGTCTCAAACTCCCGACCTCAGGTGATCCACCCGCCTCAGCCTCCCAAAGTGCTGGGATTACATGCGTGAGCCACTGCACCCAGCCAAATACTTACATTTCTTAATAAAGAATTCTGCTGTCTTGTTAGCCAAATTGTTTCCTTTCCTTCACTGGATAAATTTCTCAAGATTTTCCCTATTATCCAGCTAATGTCCAACCCCTGCCTTCAGCTTGGTACTCCACTTAGCAAGACACAGGATGCTCACAGAAGCCCTGCCCCATGGAGGTCTTTCCTCTTCCACTGGCTTTCCAAGAAACTTGTCCAGCAAGACAGGTCCCCGCTAATTGAATGAGACTATCCTCCTGTATCTGATACATCGTCTCACTGAAATAGACATTTTTTTTGAGATAGACAATACGCACTGCCTCTTGCAATTGTCACGATAGCCCAGCAAGGCTGACACAGATGAGAAAGCTGAGGCTCAGAAACGTTAATTAATGCGCCTGAAGTGACACAGTGAAAACGTGGCAGAGCCAGACCTGAAACTCATGTCTGGGTCCACTGACCTCTTTTGCCACTTGATCTCTCAGTTGACACCATGGGCTTCACTCTATTATCTGTGTGCTGGGTGTGTTTTGTTCATAGAATCACGTGGCTGTGAGTGTTTTTGGGTTCTATCCAGAACTATACCAACTGAAATGAAAAATTATTTGTACCACGTACAGAACATACACCAGTACAGAGGTATATTCTGATACAAAACTACAGATGGATTAGGAATTTTAGCTGGAAACTATCTGATTTTTAAATTATCTGAAAAAAAAGTTGAAAATTGTTTTCAAGTGCCACTGTTCATCTCAGTCCAAATTTAAACCTCATGCTCAGATGCAAACGTTCTTGAGAAGCCCTATAGTGCTATGGTTGCAATAATCTTTTTCTTTTCTTTTTTCTTTCTTTTTTTTTCATTTGTAGCACTCTACAGTTAGCTTTAGGAATGCTTTCACACGCACCATGTCTAGTTGACTGTGCGTCTCGCAGCTTCGTTGTGACATGGGAAAGCTTGGCACTGCCATTCCTGCTTTGCAGCTGAGACTCATGCATGTTAAAGAACTTGCTTACTGTTCTAACAACTGAGAAACGTGAGCCAGATCCCAGTCCTTCATTTGCATACTCCAGTTCCAGTGCTTTTATGTCTTCATTATTTTCCATTGATTACACATTTACATTTCCTACCATTTCCAGGAACTGTATTAGGCACTGTGAAATGAAAACTGATTAAGACGCAGTTTCATCTTTGTAATAGCTGGCATTCTAGTGAGATAAAAGACTGGAGACTTGATTGGCATGATATCACCTGCCAGATGCTGGAATGGTGAGTGGACACGTGGATGGAATCACTTGTGCTGCTTTGGGCTGTGGGGGAGACAGGGAGCATCAGTGAGTGGGTCTGAAGCATCTCAGTGGGTGAGTAAACGTGTTTGGGCAAACGGAAATGGAAGGAGGTTTAAACCAACAGCATTTACAAAGGAACTGGCATTTGGTGGCCAGTGAGAAAGGCAATGTGTTAGGAGCAGAGGAATGCTCAGGAAGATGGAGGAGATGAGAAAAAGAATAGATAATTCACCCTGATTTGAGGTGAGCCATGTCCAGTGCATTTAGGGCCTTGGAATTTATCCTGTAAATCAGCGTTTCTCAAACTGAGCTATGTGGAATACTGGAGACCACCCATGGATCTACACTCAGAAATCTGTGTGCTCTTTCCAGTTTTTAATACTGGTGATATTTTAAAATGAAGTATTACAAGTCTATTCTGCATCATCTGGAGAGCCAGCTCAGACCAAGGGGACAGGAGACCACACTCACCTGATTCCAGCGCCATAGGCATTTTTCTATTGAGGATTGCTTCCATGCCAAGGAAGGCACAAAAGAGGAGGGTGAAAATAAAGTCATCACTTTGAACAAGGTAATCAGGCTGTCGGCATCCATAGAACTCGTCTCATTTGTCATGTCGTAGTCACATTGTGAATGGATGTTCTTGGCACAGCCTGTCTTGTCACCTCATAATCGTTTATTAGCAGAAAGTGTTGGAGAAACTATTGAAGAATTTTTTGTTTTACTTGCAGAAATAATTATCTTAGAAATCTAATGTAGATTTAAGTAACAGCAAAAAGGCTATTGTATTGTCAAGTGAACAAGTCAACTTGACTAATTTATCAAGTAACATTTCAATAAAAGTGATTTTTGAGGATGGGTGACTAGCATGTTTGGTTAACTATGAGATGGGATTATTGAAAACTAATGAACAAAACCTTCAAGAGCTTATTATTCTTTCATTTACCAAGCATTCTTAATGGTATTATTATTAACAAATAAAGCTAAACATTAAACATAGAATTAGACCTGAAGCCACATTTTTATCCTTATTATCAGTCATTTAGAATAAAACAACACCATCATTCACATTAAATAAATGACTTTAATATGACATTGGCTTTGTAGTTTTGTTTGTATTTGTTTGAAATTATATTTGCTTTTATAGCTAAGTAAGAGTATGAGAATAATGTACTTATATATAGTTTTCATTTGAATGTATTTAAATACAAATAAGAATAACACTAATGATATGATATAATTTGAGGCAACGCTAAAGATTTAAGAATATTATTTTTTCTCTTAAAAGGAGTATGCACATTTATGAGATTTGCAAGCAAGCAAGGGAAAAACACTGACTTTTTTTAAAATTAGAGGTGTTTTAATGCATGGTCGTATTTTTGTTAGAGATGGGACTTCGATGACAGTGTGGAAAACTTGTTGGGAAGGAAGTTGGAATATGGGAGGCTATGAGGCTGGTTCAGTGGTGGAGTGAGCAGGGGAGTTGGCATTTCTGCAACTGGATAAAATATACTTGTGGCTGACTGGGCATGGGCTGATGCTGAGGTGAGAGTTTATAGTAGTGGAGATTTTGGAATTTGTGCAACTTTCTGGATAATTATACAGATAACCAGGATTGAGAATGCAAAATGTGGTACACATTAGGTAAAAGTTACCAAGTATTGGCTGGGTGTGGTGGCTCATGCCTGTAATCCCAGCACTTTGGGAGGCTGAAGTGGGTGGATCACTTGAGGTCAGGAGTTTGAGACCAACCTGGCCAACATGGTGAAACCCCATCTCTACTAACCATACAAAAATTAGCTGGGGATGGTGGTGCATGCCTGTAGTCCCAGCTACTCAGGAGGCTGAGGTGGGAGAATCACTTAAACCTGGCAGTCAGAGGTTGCAGTGAGCCAAGATCGTGCCACTGTACTCCAGCCTAAGTAACAGAGTAAGACTCCATCTCAAAAAAAAAAAAAAAAAAAGTTACCAAGTATAGTTTGTGCATCTGCAAATTTTGTTATTCTAGTAAATACACAACACCCCCCCACACACACATACCTCAAATACCTCCTATTTGAGAAGGCAAAGAGGAAAAGGACCCATGAGGGACAGAATGGATGAATGCAAGGTGCCTCTCAGGTCTGACATTCCATATATGGCTCTCTGATGTTGAAATGATATTAGAAACTATTTTTTTCTTTTGATAATTTGCATAAAGAGTATAGTATATTTTCTCTAAGATTATTTCTCGAATTAGTACTTTAAAAACTTTTATAGTCAAAAGATAGCAATAGGGCAGTTCTGGTTCCAGTTAAGATGGAGAAAACACACTCTACTCTTTCTCGCCCACAAAATACAACTAAAATCTTGGAGAGAATCCATGGGACAACTATTTGAGGATTCTGAAAAGTCAATGGTGTGGCTCTCTAAAGAGTCTGAAAAGCAAAGGGTAGCAGGCATACTGGGGAAGAAAATCAGGTGGTTTGAAGTATGCTAAATCTAGTGGTGAGTTTCTTGTTTTTTGTTTTGTTCTGCTTTCTGTTGTTGTTGTTGCTTTTTCTACCAGCATGCACCCCAGGGCAGCATGGGTCCTGGAATCATGCACTGGGCAAGAACAGGAAGAACTTCAAAGAAAGGATTGACTTTCTGGCCCGAGGAGTAGAAAGGAGCAGAGAGAGTGGAAGACACCCTTTGTCCCCCTTGGAAACCCATGCCTGCAGCTGCAGCTGTCATAGTGGTGACAGTGGATTTGGGTAGGCACCTAAAACTCTGAGGAAGGAGAATCCTTTTCATAGGAGGAATATGTCTGAAGAGTGTGGTGGAATCTCTGTTGCATTTTTTTTTTTTTGGTCTCTCTAGCCTCCTGCTGCTTGACTCTGCACATACACATACTTGCAGTAAGTGTACAGCAGAACCAGGGAACCAAATTGCTCAGATTTCTAAGCAGAGGGCCAAGAAAGCAGATACCTGGAAGCAAGAGACAGAGCAGGAACTGCAGAAAGAGGAAGCTCAAGAAAGTGACATACAAATTGTATATGAACTCTTGGGCTAGCTTCAAGCTGAGTCTGCATGGATCTGACCCCAAACAGCATACTAAAGGTTTTGAGAGCTATGGAGTAGACCACTTCCTGGGATTCAGTGTTTGTAATGAGTGGTGCACACATAAAACTGATCTAAAGAACACTGGAAAGTCTTTGAAAACTAAACTGATATTACAACCGTAGCTTATACAAAACATGTTAGAACATACATCTAGAAATCACATTCATTAGTCGCCTGCAAAAGCAAAAAGCAAAACCCCAACATTCTTCATAAGTTGTATGAAGGCTCATAACTTTATAACAATATTCAAAATGTTCAGCATACAGCCCAAAATTAATCAACATAAGGAAAACCAGAGAAACCTGATAAATTCTCACTGGGAGAAACAATGAACATACATCAAACCCAAGATATCCAGATGTTTGAATGATCAGAGAGATTTAAAGTAGCCATTGTAACATGCTTTAAGAAGTAGAGCAAACATTCTTGAAAGAAGCAAAAATATAAAGAGTCTCAACAGAAAAACAGAAGTTGTAAAAAAGAGAACAAATTGGAAATTTTAGAACTGAAAAATACAATAACAGAAATTTTAAAAATCCATTGACTCAATAGCAAAAGAGATGATAGAAGAGTTGAAGATAGAACAATAGAAATTATGCTTTATAAACAACGGAGAATAAAACAAGAGCCTCAGAGAACTGTGGAGTAAGATTAAAAGGTTCACTATTTATGCCAGAGTCCCAAATGGACAGAAGGAAAATGCCCCATAGACTTTTTGTTTTTTTCATTTGATGAAATCACAGGTAAAAACATCCAATTCTGGCAAAAGACATAAACATACAAATTCAAGAAATGGAGCGAACCTTAAACAGGACAAAATAAGGAAATCCACTCCCAGATACATCATAATCAAACTTTAAATCTAAAGATAAAAAAATTGAGAGATGCCAAAGAAAAACAACACTTCATATATGAGGGAAAAACTATCAGAAAGATTGCAAACTTTTTATCAGACCAGAAGGCAGTGGAATAACATTTTTTTTTTTTTTTTTTTTTCTGAGACGGAGTCTCGCTCTGTCGCCCAGGCTGGAGTGCAGTGGCCGGATCTCAGCTCACTGCAAGCTCCGCCTCCCGGGTTTACGTCATTCTCCTGCCTCAGCCTCCCAAGTAGCTGGGACTACAGGCGCCTGCCACCTCACCCAGCTAGTTTTTTGTATATTTTTTTAGTAGAGACAGGGTTTCACCGGGTTAGCCAGGATGGTCTCGATCTCCTGACCTCATGATCCGCCCGTCTCGGCCTCCCAAAGTGCTGGGATTACAGGCTTGAGCCACCGCGCCCGGCCGGAATAACATTTTTAAACGTACTGAAAGGAAAAGAAAAAATCCTGTCAACTCAGAGTATTATATCTGACAAAATTATTCTTCAGAAATAAAGGCAGAATAAAGACATTGTCAGGTGAAGGAAAACTAAGAGAGTTTGTTACCAGCAGACTTGCTCTAAAACAACCTGTTGACATTTGAGATTGGATAATGCCTTATTGTGGTGGGCTGCTCCATATAGTATAGGATGGTTAGCAGCATCCTTCTCACCAAGTTGTGACAATAAAAAATGTCTGCAGACATGGCCCTTTGGAGGTAAAATGGCACCCAATTGAGATCACTTCCTTGAAAGAAATATGAAGGTATTTGTTCTGTTGGAAGGGAAATGATGACAGAGGGAAGCACGGAACTTTAGAAATTAAAAGAACGGTCATAAAATCATAAACATCTAAGTCAATACAGTAGTCTATTTTTCACCTTTTAAGTTCTTTAAAATATGTATAATGGCTGAAAGTAAAAGCTTTAACAGTGTCTGATGAGAGCTTTCAGTGGCTATAGATACATGTGCCAACTACAGTGGAAAGTGAGGAGGGTACATTGGTGTATGTGGTGATGAGATTTCTGCATTTCCACTTGAAGTGGTAAAATATTAATTCTAAGTGGACTATGAACAATTGGTATGCATATTGTAATCCCTAGAGCAACCACCAAAGACTACATGAGGAGATAGAGTCAAAAACCCAATAGAGAAGTTAATTATGATTGAATTATAAAAAATATTCAAATAATTCAAAAGAAGGCAGGAAAAGAGAAACAGAAGAATAAAACCCAAATGGAACAAGCAGGAAACAAGAAAGTGGTAGCCTTAAATCCAAACATATCAATAATTACATAAAATGCATATGGCTTAAACACACTGATTAAAGAAAGATTCAATCAAATGTGGGCTATAAGAAATCCATTTAACATATAGTGGTATGGGTAAATTAAAAAGAAAAGAAAGAAAAATGATATAGTAGGTAAACACTAATCAATAGAAAGCTGGAATGGCAATATTAATGTCAGACAAATGGAAAGTTAGAGTACGGTAATTAAAAGGATAAAGAGAGACACTATAGAATGATAAAAAAATACTTTTCTTTTTCTGTGCAAAAATATTATCTGACCATGTGGCAGCCCTAGAATCTCTCTGAATCCATTCTGGTTAGGTCGGTGCCCGATTTTGGAATCATTCTTTGCTCACTTAAACTCTGTTAAATTTAAAAGAAAAAAAAAAAAAAGATCAATTCGTCAAGAAGCCGTGACAATTCTAAGTGTGTAGGTACATAACAATAGAGCTTCAAAATACATGAAGCAATATTGACAGCACTGAAAGGAGAAATGAACAAATTCACAATTAAAGGTGGACACTTAACACTTCTCTCTTGGTAACTGATGAAACATATTAACAGAAAATCATCAAATGCGTATAAAAGAACAAGATCTGGGGTATCAGGGACGGCGGCACAGTAGTGACTAGGAGTCTGGGTGGGAGTTCACCAGCGCACACAAGGAAAGCAGCGGTCTAGGCAGAGGGCACAGGGAGCGCTCCTGCAGGCTGGGCTTGGGACCCAGTGTGGAGCTTGGTCAGAGAGAATCCTATAGAGCTGAGGGTCAGGAGAAGCATCCAAATTATTGTCCCTGCCACTGACCTCAAGCACATTGACTGTGCCTCCCCTCAGCGAGGGACACACAGCCAGGGTCTGTCCTCACCCAGGACACCCTCCTGCTTTGTCACCTCATGGGCCAAGATGACTTGTGGTGCCCCAACCCTTTTGTCTGCATTTCAGGCAGCAGGAAGGAGAACGAGAGGAAAAAGGAGCATCCCTTCTTTCTTCGGGAGCCTTTCTAGAAGTTCCCTCAGCCCCTTTTTTTGGATCCCATTGGCTGTGATGTTGTCAGGAGGCCGCACTGAGTTGGCAAGTGAGGCTTAGAGATGCAGCGATGCTCAGAACAAAATCAGAGCTCTGTGACTAAGGGCAAGAGATTCTGCTGATGAAGAGATTGACCACGGGCCAGTGCCTGGGCAGGGCTCAAGCCTGGCTGCCTGCCTCTGACACCACACCTGTATGCACACTGCATGGGGACCCTGTCTGCTTCATTGACCCACACCCAGGGTGCTGGGTCTTCCCGTCTCATGGATGATGCCTCTTCTGAGCCAGCTCCAGTCCTGGGAGGTCCTGCTTCTGGAGCCTCATGGCCCCACGTGCACTGCTCCTTTTAAGCCTTGAATGGCTAAGCTCTGCAAAGCTGGGGTCTTCCATGCTTCATGACGACAGCTTGCGGTGGAGTCTGGAGCAGATTATGCCTCTCTTTTTCACACACAGGGTTTGGTCAAAATAACTTTTGCAGATGGTCCTCCAAAGAATAAAGTTTTCTTACAGATTTTCAGAGGCCTCCAATCAAAGGCAGCCAGGAGGGCTCCCTGGGGAGTGGGGGTAGGGCTGTGGGCCCCCTACCTCCTCCAGCCCAGTTCTGATTCCTTAGGCCTCAGATGTCTGAGTTGACTTTTTGATGAAAGTCACCTGAGAATGGCTCTTGCAGGAGGAATCTGATTTCTGAGCATTCTGTTTCAATAGTGTTTTGCCGGCGAACTGAGATGCAGACACTTCAAGTGACTCGTTTATGTTCACAGAGTCTGGGGGAGCCGGAGCTTGGTCTAAGTCACTGTGGCGCTTCCTGACCTGTGCCCCAGTGCCTTGCCTGTTTGAACATGTCTACCTGCCTACGCAATTGCTGTGCAACTCCTCCCCTGCGTGTGTGTGTGCATGTGAGCCTGTGTGTGCATGCGTGTCTCTGTGTGCCTCTGTGTGCATGTGTGTGCATGTGTTCGTGTGTTCCCGTGTATGTGTCTGTGTATGTGTGTGCCTGTGTGTGTGTGCATGTGTGTGTGAATGTGTGCATGTAAGAGTTGTCTTTGCCCTCACAAAGTGGGCTGGACTTGAGACCTGTACGCATTGTTTCCGCAGAACCAGCAAGGAGCAGGTGCAGGAGGAAGTGCCAACTGGTGCCTACTTGATAGGAAAGTGGGCTTAAAGGTCAGGTTACCCAGCTCCACTCCTTTGGAGGTGCAGGTGACTTCCCTGGTGAGTGAAGTGGAGTGGGTCAGGGTTGGGTGGGTGAGCCCACTGCTCTGCAGAGTTTTTGTGCTAGTGTCAGGTCTCACCTGCATCCCCTGTGACCAGAGCCACTTGTGTAGGAATGTGTGTGCTTTGAAGTGTTCAGATCTCTTGGGTTTCAGGGAGGAGAACCTGGAACCTGGTGAGTAACTGAGGCCTCACTGACTACACTCCAGGGTCCTGGTAGGATCTGAATTCAGGGCCTGGTTCTCCTGGGACTGCTTCATCTGAAGGGGCATTTGCCTGCTGGGGAAGGTGCAGGTTGTCCTCTCCTTGGGTTGTGGGGTTAAGACTCCTCTTGGAGAACCAGGTCGGACTTTT
This sequence comes from Piliocolobus tephrosceles, assembly GCF_002776525.5. Lineage (NCBI taxonomy): Eukaryota > Metazoa > Chordata > Mammalia > Primates > Cercopithecidae > Piliocolobus > Piliocolobus tephrosceles. Next base: position 103,524,732 of record NC_045447.1, read on the forward strand.
TTCCGTATTAGAATACTTACTTTTCTAGGATCATGTGCAGGTTTATTTTGTATGGGGGTCTGGAGGGGTTCTTTCCACCAGGCCAAGACCAAATCCCAGGTCATATCTCCTCCCAAGGAGGAGACTTACCTTCCTCCCCTCAAAAAAGCACAGAATGTTTAAGAGGGAAAATCCACAGCAGGTGGACTGGGAGTCAGTCAGGTGAGCGAGAGGCCAAGGGGTAAGCAGTGCATGCAGCTTGGGGGGACCCTGTTTCTGTTTGATGTGGCTTGGGGGGCAGGGCCGCCAGGCCCAGGGAAGGGAGAAGGCTGCCTGGGATGCCCTGGGCAATAGGACACCTGGTCCTGGGAGGGGCTGAAATGGCTGCTCCCAGCCCAGGCTCCAGGCAGTGTCAGGCTTCCCATCTGGTCCCTTGAGCTTCTGCACAGGCTGTGAGCAGGCTGGGAGCAGGTGGGGCCAAGGGAGGAAGGCCCAGAACTCCCTCTACTCTTTGCCACCCTGAAACAGTTGCCTGGGGGACCGGAAGCTCTTCTTTAAGCAGCCGGAGTGTGGTTGCTGATGCCTTTAGGTCAGACTGGTGGTTCCCAAAGTGTGGGCCCTGGGCCAGGAGCATCGACCTCCATGGAACTGTTTGGAAATTTGGAGTCAGGGGTCTCATCTTGACCTGGGCTGAGCAGAAGCTGGTGGGGGTTGTCCTTCAGGACCTGGAGGGAGCTACAGTTTGAGTACCACCAAGATTTGACATTAGGAGTAGGAGGATTTGGGTGGAGCACTCCTCCGCTGACTGATGAGCTGAGTGGGTATGGGGAGCTCAATTGCCCCCAGCCTGCTAGTTCCCAGCCCCACTGGACTCTCCCTCCCTACTGGGACCAGCATCTCCTGACAGGGCCCGAGGGACTCAGTCTGGTAGTCCAGTTACAGAACACAATTCCCTTCTCCTCCAGCCTCCTGGCCACAGTCCTCAGACCTCACCAGTCACGAAACAGAGACTGGGATATGGGGCCTACTCCCAAGAGGACAACCACAAGCAGAAATCTTTTATTTTCCTGAAGTTTTGTTCATCTTCAAAAGGTGGGCACATCTTCAGGACTCTAGTCCATAATGCAGGCCTGTTTGTTTTCTTAGGAAAATACGTCCGTTTGCCATGGGGCATGCATATCCATGTGGCATCAGGAGGGCAGCACCTTTTCGGCCAGGCTGACATCACTTTCCTGGCCATTGTGGAGGGGCCCGCTTTCTGTCCTGGGGAGGGCATCGGCACCAGCTGCTGTCACTATGCACTGAGCAGGTACAGGGAGCAAGATCTTTCCAAACACTCTTGAATTTAATTCAGTTCTCAAAGCCACTCTGTAAGGTCTTCCCATTTACAAGGACACGGGGCAGAGTGCAGGCGAAGACACGTGTCTGGGATGGCAGCAAATGACTCGGGATTGGCCAAGGGACTGAGTTCAGTGCAGAGGTGACCAGGCAGAGGGCTTCGGCTGACCCGGTCCAGGGATTCTCAAGGGAACGTCCTGGGAAGAGCAGCAGCTTCACTCAAACATTTGTCAACATTTTAGACCCTCAGTCTCCCTTACCCCCAACTCAATTGGAGACTCCTGGCCAGGGCTCATAATTTGTGTGGGAATAGACCCTTCTGGGAGTTTGGATGCCCTCTCCTGTTTCAGAACTGCCAGCTTCCACCAGAACCTCAATGTTTGCCCCAGTGGATGTCAACCTGCAGGCCTATGGAGAGGGACCCAGGCACAGTGCAGGATCCCCTTCCTTTCCCCAGGAGCAGCTCTGTGAGGGTCAGGGAGGGCCTCTGGCTTCACCCAGAAATGGCTCCTTAAAGCAGCATGGACCCCTTCCACCCAGGAGCTCATGGTCAGGACTGCCTCTCTCTCCCAGCGTCTAGAATCCTGTCTCAGAGGTTTTGGGGGAACCCAAACTAAGATATATGTGTAAACCGGAAGTTTATGCATACTTCTATGAATTCTATGATAGGCTTGTAGCATTTACAGTTACAAAAGCAAACACTTCTACAAGTTAATAGCAAACAGGCCTTAAAACCAAAGAAAGTCAAATCAGCAGCATTAATGATTGTGACAGACGAGTCGTATGTAGGCACTCGGTGTCACCTGCAGCGAGGCCGTGGTCCCGCTGTGTGCTTGGCTGTCTTGAGCTGGCAGGGCCGGACCTCGGCTTTGAACCCTGGGGAAGATGCATTCCCACCACTAACCAGCAGCGTCCTTTGGCTTGAGCACTGACCTTTGCCTCTGAGTGATCCTATCGACTGTGACCCCGAGTCATGCTCTCAGGTCACGGACAGTGCCCAGGGCTGCTTGCTTACTTACATCACATGATCCAAAATGGGCTTTTTACATTTTTTTCTTCATAAAGTCTTTTTTTTTTGGTTAAAAAAATTGTGGTAAAATACATATAATCTAAAATTTGCCATTGTAACTCTTTTCAAGTGCACAGCTCAGTGACATTAAGTTCATTCACACTTTTGTGCTACCATCACCACCACCCATGCCCAGAACTTTCTCATCTTCCAAAACTAAAACTCCTTACCCATTAGGCAGCAGAGCCCCGTTCCCCTCCTCTAGCTCCTGGCAACCACTATTTTACTTTCTGGCTCACGAATGTGACTACTTTAGGCTCCTCGCAGGAGTGGAATCACACAGCATTTGACCTCTTGGTGACTGGCTTATTTCACTTGGCATCAGTCCTCAAGCTTCATTCACGTAGCCTATCGCAGGACTTTTTTTCTGTCCTTTTAAAGGCAGAACAATATTTCACCGTAAGGATGTACCACATTTAGTTTCTCCATCTGTCCCTCAATAGATACTTGGGTTGTTTCCGTATCTTTTTTTTTTTTTTTTTTTTTTTTGAGACAGAATCTCGCACTGTCACCCAGGCTGGAGTGCAGTGGCATGAAACTGGCTCACTGCAACCTCCACCTTCTGGGTTCAAGTGATTCTCCAGCCTCAGCCTCCTGAGTAGCTGGGACAACAGGCATGCACCACCATGCCTGGCTAGTTTTTGTATTTTCAGTAGAGACGAGGTTTCACCACCTTGACCAGGCAGGTCTCAAACTCCCGACCTCAGGTGATCCGCCCACCTCAGCCTCCCAAAGTGCTGGTGTTACAGGATTAAGCCACTGCACCCTGCTTTGTTTCCATATCTTGGGTATTGTGACTCATGCTCCTACGCACATGAGTGTACAAATATGTGTCTGAGTCCCTGCTTTCACTTCTTTTGGGCATGTACCCAGGAGTGGAATTGCTGGATCATGTGGTTACAGAGTGTGCTTTTAGTAATTTTTTAAAAGATTACCATAGGAAAGCAAATAAAAATGAATGCTCTGATCTGGAGAGGGAGGTCTTCGCGAAGAACAGCACGTGCCTGTGGGTGTTCGTGACGAGCTCTCCAGGTCAGAACATTTGTGGACATCGACAGGAGAAACCCACTTCTCCTGGTTTGGGTTTTCCACAGAAGCAGACCCAGGGCTGTGACTTGGGCGCAGGGAGGTTATTTGGGATGTGACCCCGAAAAGGACTGTGAGCCCTGGTGGAAGGAGGCTCCCAGGGAAGACCACGTGGACTGGGCCAGGTACCCACAGTCCCAGTTACACCACTGGGCCCCATACTGGCTCTGCTCCTGCGCCCGGTGACCTTGGGCAGTGGCACGCTAAGGGCAGGGTGGAGTAGGGGCGTGGTCTCCTCCTCTTCTCCTCCCTGTGGGCAATGAGGGTGCTCATTGTCTTTAGAGAATCCCAAAACAAAAATAAGGCCAACCAGTTTGTCTTCTGTCTTCTGTTTATCGTCACCATGCACCAGCGCTTCTGAGTGATGCCAGTGATAAAATACTTCTCCCTGGAAAAACATTTGTGTTCCAAACAATGGCTCCAATGGTTACTGTTGAATTGTAATAATATATATGTAAGCCTCGAACTGGCACCTTATTCTACATATACTTTAATAAATGTATTCTGCAGGGAAGTAAATTTGAAGAACTCCCAGTTATACAGTTGGTCAGACACACGAGTTTGTTTCCAGTAGGAGTTAATAACAGCCTAGGACCCTCTCAGTTCATTGCAGGTGTGGCCTGTGATTCCCCTCCCCACACCGCCCTGGGGTCACACACGTCCCTAATGTCCCTGTGTGTAACATTTGTTTTGAACAAACAACGATAATACAGTGGTTATCAAGGCAAAGAAACAGCTGGAGTTTCTGCAGTTCTGTCCTGTGGACACTTGGGCTGGCGGCAGGCAAACTCTCAGTGGGGGAGTATTTTTGTGTGGTAAGTGTCAGTTTCAGTCCATGCATGAAATGCATTTGTCTCATTTCATAATGACTTTGGACTTTTTCATCATGATGGACAGAGTTGTAAACAGGTTCTGCTCTCTTGTGTGCCCACATCCTCACCTGTGAAGTGGGCTGATGGCCTCTCCCTCCCAGGCTAGGCATCCAGGAAGTCTCCACCTGGAGGCTGAACTCAGAGCTCTGAGCACAAGAAGGCGGTGGCTGCAGCTCTTGCTGTGATTATTGTTGTTACTACGCTTCGGGGAGGAGAAGCCTGTCCTGCCTTTGGGGGCATTGACGGTTGAGCCTGGAGTCTGACCCTGAAGGATGACGAGGAGCTTGTCCCAGAGGAGAGGACGAAGTGGGCAGCATGTTATGGCTATGTTATCCTCAGAACTGCATACCCTGAAGGTGGTATTTTGCCCATGATCTAACCTAGATGTTTCACTTTTAGGAGCATAAACCTATTCCTTCAACAATATTCACTGAAATTTAGCCATGAACAAAATGTCCTGGTCATTGTGCCTGAAATAAATGTAACTGGTATGTTGAGTAAATTGCAATGAAGACAACTTTGCATTTTGTCCACAGCCATTTAAACTTTCTTCAGGAGGGGAGAAGGTGGCTTACCCGCAGGAATGAAGAACAGTGGGCCCCTTGAGCCGTCTTCTCCCTCTTAGGTTATGAACGGTACTAGGTTACTTTCAGCCACAAGAACAGCTCATCTTTATTTTCAGGGTAAAAGTCTGCAGTGGGAATCTGGGCGGGGACCACTCTTCTATTTTTTTCTCATGGACTCCTCTTCACCCTCCCCAGCGCCCAAGTTTTCTGGAGAGTTCAGAGTGGCTGAAGGGGGAAAATGGGTGGGAAATGTAAATCATCCTTGAACTGGCGCTGCTGTGAGGAGGCCACGTGCTCACGGGGCTTTGGCGGTGTCTGCAGTCCTCATCCGGGCTTTCTGGAGCTCTTCAGGGTGGTGCGTCTTGGTTCTGGTCCATCAGGACCCCTCTACGGGCCCTGAGGTTCACTTGGCCTGTGGGATTGCAGGCCCTTCTGTGTAGCAACTGGAAGAGACCTCCTCTGGCTCACACTTTCCTGCCGGGACGTGAGGGGCATCATTAGACCCCTGGCCACCGGGTCCTCTCACTGTAAGGGACATGTGTCATGTTCCCAGAGTGGTCTCATGGAGGCCCGGTCCCTCTCGGCCTTTGGTAGAGTCACCTTCTGCCATGAGGGCTGAGCTGAAGCAATCCTGACCAAATCCTTAGGCGCTCAGAGTGATAGCTGTGAGCAGCTCTACCCTGTTTCCTTTGAATGCTCTTCTGAACCAGGTGTTTCACAGCTGTTGTCTTTTAAGGCTTGAGTTGGACACTTAGGTCTTGATATCCTATTGTTTTCAGAGGGAGACAGGACTATATGCAAAGGAACATGATCCAGGGTGGACAGTGGCCTGAAGCAGTATGGACAATGACGGGGGGGACTCTCCCAGCTGGGGCCAAGGGAATCCTGGCAGGCCTTGGAGGTGGACATAGTGTGACCTCCCATGGTGGGTGAGGAGGGATTGGTGGGTCACCATGCAAGAACTGAGAACCACTGAGAAGCGCCCGGGCCCAGGGCCTGCCCCTGTGGCCTTGTTGGTTCCTGCTGGGGTCACTGCAGATGGTGACAGCGTCTCACACAAGGTGACCTCACACTGAGCACAGCGGGTTGGGAGACAGGCTTGTCTTCCTCTGCGCCAATTCTGAGCCACACGTTTCTAATAGGGTGATGGCATATGACCACACTTCTCTGTCGTTTAGAAGTTTCCAGAATATTCTGAGCTTCTGAAAGTTCACACAAACATACAATGCTCTGTTTTTGTTGTAAGAGTCAAATAGGATGGCAATCTTCATATGTGGATACTCCAAGGCATATCGGATCTGACTTTTCCAATTTTAATGAAGTGAAACATTTTGGAAAACAAACAATAAAAACTTTGCTCTTGTTCTCTTCCCTTTTCTCTTATTTATTTATTTATTTATTTATTTAAGGAAATGGCTTTGAAGTATCTGAGAGCCTTGAGGTGGGAAGCGGGTGGAATTCCTGTGTCTGGAGCAGTAGGTTTCTGGGTGGAGTGCAGATGGATTCAGGCACTGGTAACAATAGCAACAAATGTAGCAGAGCCCTCGCTTTGATGTGCCAAGATTAAACATCGTGTCAAGTGCGAGCTGTGAGCTTGACTGAAATGTGATAATAGGGAAGCCTGATACCTTTGGGGGCCAAAGCCCTATAAAGATAAACATCAGATTATTAATGACGGTTTCCAGTTTTTTTTTTTTTTTTTTTAAAGTCTTAAGATGTGTTTGTTCAGCAGGCTGTGTGCAGACACCCCTGCCAGCAAACACGTGTGCACCACATGCTTGCAAACGGGCAAGGCTTCTCTGCTGTTTGCAGAGCAAATGCTGCTCATGCAGATGGGCCCCCAAAGGTCCATATACTCATCAGGCCTGGTAAGGGGTTTGGCGTGAAACCAGGGCCAGCTCCTCTGGGCCTCTGGAGTTTTCATGGACATTCTGCACGGTGTTTCCCCAGCTGGTAGCAGGAACCCAGATGCTGAGTTCCAAGTCTGGTTTCATCTCCTGACACAGAGGCTGCAGACGGGAATGTTGTCTGTCTCTGCCTTGGTGGAAAAAGTGCTGCAGAATCCACAGCTCACCATTTTGTATTTGGGTGGGAGGCTGGGTAAAGAGGCTGCACCAGCTGGCAGGCATATCTATAGAAGGAATGCGGGCCTGAGATTTGAGAGCCCCTTGAAGAGGTTCCTCTGGCTATGGCTGGATGTGTGACTAGGGACAGGGCTCTTTGTATATGAGCGTTCGGTTTCCTCAGCTGTAATTGGAGAGGGCCCATTTGACACCTGTGGTCCTCTGCAACTCTAATCTCTACTGTCAGTCATTAACACCTCAGTGCAAAGCAGCCCATCATATCACTTTCTAGGGGTGGGACTTGGGACTGCCACTCAGAAGTTAAGGAGGGTTGGAAAGGGAAGTTTCCACATGCAAGGATCTGCTTGAGCTAGGGGGTTTCCGTGGAGCCCTGGCCAGGTGGCAGGAGGGTGCTGGGGGCTTGGCCGGAAAGTGGATGTCAGGGACAGGAGAGATGCTGGGAGGAAAAGTGCAGGTGTGTGGTGTGGGGGAGGCAGGCTCCAGGTATCAGGCCTGCCAGAGGATCTCACAAGGATTGTCCTCTGGAGTGCTGTGCTAACTCCTCTGAGCAGCCCCAGGGTCTTTGAGACATGCAGGCCCTGTCTCCAGTCAACTGAGATTTAGAAGGCTGACGTGTCCTGAATCAGGATTTGAATCTCAGACACCTGACTAGAGGCCAGGTCTCCTGACTGCAAGACACTTATTTTGTTATTTGGATTAATCGCACGGCAAAACCCACCACCAGGGTTGACCTACCTCATGCTTGGCCCTATGGAAAGGCAGCCCAGCCAGATAAGGAGTTAGTGAACTCCCGAAAAATGTTTTCACTCAGATGAGATCAGCGGGCCCTTGGAAGTACCTTCTCAGAGGTCAGGGCCCAAGGCACTAGCCGCAGGGTGGCTCTGAGAATCGGTGGAGGGAATGCTGGGGTGGCGTCAGCAGGTCCAGCTTCAAATCCCACTCCCAGCACTCACCGCATTTCTCCGCATTTCATCCAGTCCTCCGCATTTCTTTGATTGTCAGTGGTAGAGGACAAGTGTCCCCCCTCCTCTGGATCTTCTGTGTGAAAGCACGGTGCCTCCTTTCTCACACAGAAGTGATTAAATGGCTACCTACCCCTCATAATCCCATTGTTGTGGAGTGTACATGTGGGCTCCCTGAAAAGCATGGAGCAGAGGTGTAGACGTTTGACTAAGTGCTTCCTAAGCATGAGGGTAGAGCCTTGTTTCAGCTGCTGAATTTGCTTTGTGCGGCCTGGAATTGTTCTCAAGAGGGTCTTTCAAATGTGTCTGAGGACGTAGGATCCTCCATAGAGCAGATGAGAAGCAGGCCAGGGGAGAAGTGATCTCCACCTCCCCGCCCACACCCACATGGCACAGGAGGACAGGGCTGACTGCATCTGTATCCCCGTGGGAAGGTGAGTGGGGAATGAAGTGCCACTTGCTTGGCAATGACTCATTATCATCTGAAGAAAAGTGCCTGGGGGTTGGAGGTCAGGAAATGGCTGTCATTTGCTTCCTCTAGGTTTGATTTAACCTGATGAGAGTTAACCTGCTTATACATGCACAGGTGGCTTCTATCCCTGTGAAATCTCATGGTGGGTGAGGAAGGTAAGGTCTAATGACTGGACCCCTCCATATTCCGGCTCCATGGGTCTGACAGCACACCTGGGCATGGGGACCTTTCAGAGCTGCCCAGGGAATTCTGGTGTGAGCCAAGCTTGAGAATCTCTGGTCCAAATCTTGATATTCTACATTAAAAAGAAACAAACATCAATTGGTTTCTGCCAGTGACCTACCCTATGCCATCCCATCACTATACTCTTCTGCAGCCACAGTCCTCAGGGATTTCAACCTGACCTGGGAGCCTTGAGATGTCCAGTCATTTTGAAAGGCCCGGGGGCCCCTGCAATCCAGGGCTGAATTCTGGGCTTCTGGATTAGCTCTCAGACCCCATTCCTCTCACCCTTGCTTCCTAAGGAAATTTTGCCCATTTTTGGCCAACACTGAGATCACATGTTTATACTCAGGCAAATGACCTACTTGCATTTCACCTTGAGGTCTGAATCCAACCGTGGAAACTCAAGACTTCCTTACTGCGTTCATTGTGCTATACTGACTTGCAGGTAGAGAACTTTATTCATCCAAAAGTCTGAAGGTGTGTTAGGATTGTTCCAAAACTCTGTGTGATAGCTGTTTGTCTAGAAAAAAAGAAAAATACACACAAAAAGCAAGTATAATTCATCTTACAGCATGGAGACCCTTGACCAGATGTCGATCTAGCAAGATCCACACAGCCCCCCGACAGATGCTTTCGTGAAGAGTCAGCTCTCATAGCCTCAACCCCCATGACCACTCAGACCAGGCTGGAGTGGAGGTGGTGCTGACCCTGCTGGCCTCTGGTTGTTCAAGTTAAATCTGCAGCCAGAGCTTTTTCTGTGTCAAAAAGCGTCTGCAAAATGACAGAGCCACATTGTCACACCGGCTCTTTCATTTTGCAGACACTTTTTGCCTTCTACAGATGCTGGCCATGCCTCAGTGGCAAGCAGGCAGGACTGCAGTCCAGAGCTGCCTCACAGATTGTGGCGTCAGGGTGAGGTCAGATCTCAACGCTAGGAAGGCTGCTCTGTGTTCACCCCATTTTCCTCCCATCTAGTTGCTACTTATCAGGTTATATTTTTGACTTGAGAAAATTGTGCCTGTGAATTTATTTCAATATCCTCATCTTTAAAAAAATGGACTTCCAAAGTGCCAGTCTAACTGGGGCCTTTTTGGATTCAGACATGGTCAAAAAATGTGTCAAAGAATGCACAAAATTCTATGTTTCCTGACTTTAAATCTCCACTCACCTGCCAAGGCCACCCTAGAACATCTTAAAACACGAAATTATTTCTTAGCGCCAGATCCACTTATAACATCTGCAGACAAGGGAGAGAGACATCCTGATCTTATAGCCTCTTCCTTTTTCCTTCTCCCATGTGAGCCTGGTTGGTTAGCCTCTTGATTAATATTTGTTACAAATCCTGCACTTGCTCTGTAACCAGTGATAATGCCCCAGCCTCCAATGGCAACAGATTGGGCACAGCATTACTTAATTGCTATCTCCTATTTTGGTTTAAAATCTTCTGACTTCAACATTTAACAGTATTGGATATCAGCTGTGGAATATACCACCAAAGATAGACTATCTTGCAAAAATAATACACCATGTATTTCAAAATCATAGCATTTGCTTTCAACTCATATTTCTGGCCAAATATGGAAAGAAAGATCCCCTTTGCCAAAGCTGTTTTGGACGTTTGAACAAGGCAGCTCTCTGTAACAATTCTCGGTGAGAACATGCTTTTCTGTGAGACTGCATGCCACATTTCATATTTGCGTAGGCCTCTCATCCCCGCGGCCGCGGAAGCACTTGGCATGGGTTCTCTCCAGTTTGCACTGAGGTGGGAAGCTCAGCCAGGGTGGGTTTCCCATGAACGAGAGTTGGTAAAGCAGCTATCTCAAAGCCAGAGTCATGGACCTGGGGGAAGAGGGAAGGAAGTGGGACTAGAATTAGAGACCAGGTCCTTTGCTCCCAATCCAGCAGCATCTGTCTCTCTCTGGATGCCTTGAGTGCATTTGTAGATCTCCTGACTCCTGAGAATTAATGTGAGACCGGGTGGAATCAGGAACTGGTATCCACGCCTGATCGCAGAGCCTCGTCTGCAAGCCTGGGTGGTCGCTACACATTTCTTTCCACTGGGCGATGCCGTGCGTCCTTTCAAAAGCTCATTAGAGATGCTCCCTCCCTTTGAAAGGCACAGAGATGTTTCATGTGCCATTTTCAATTTGTCCAAGTTGCTACTCCAAAGAGGTGGAAATTACAAGAGGGAGTGCTTGTGAAACTGGGGGAGTCTCCCCGACTGCAGCTCTCGGGACAGCATCTCGCTGAGCTTGGGATAAAGTGGCTGGGCAGGACCAGACCATGGGATGCTGTTTTTCATTCTTGGTTTGGCTCTGCCTCTGAGTGATGGGGAGTACACCCTGTTCTGGGAGGAAGAGGAAGGTCAATTTCAGTGCTTTGATGTTGCTTTACAGAAGTGGAGGAAATCAAATACAGACTCCTGAAATATTAGCAACCCCAGGGTTTGTGTTGCATTGTTTCTAAGTTTTGGAAAAGATCATCTAGGAGGATGGGAGTCATGGATTCCTCTTTAAGCTGATGAATGTTCCTCCGCTCTTCCCTTCTGCCTGCTTCCCACCACCCAGCATCTCTGCTGCCCTGAGGTTGGGCTGTCCTGGGAAGCCGTCTGCAGCTGGAGCTCTGAGTTGAGCTGGCTCCATGTGAGCGACGGAAACTTGACTCTGGTTCCCTGGCCCAGGGCCCAGCTCCCCTTTCCCTCTCCCTGGGGCGCTGAAGAAGTGAGGAGTGCATGCATGAGCAGGCTGCTTGTGTGTCTGCTTACCTTGGCATCCTAAACACTCCAGCCCCATCTTCCCTGTGTGAAAATACTCACTACAAGCTTCTGCCTGTTTCCACTTCCAGGGTTTGCTCCCATCAACTTGCTTCTTGGAAAGCTAGAATCCTGCAGCTGTATTGACCAGCGCAAAGACCTTTGTGCTGACTGAATAGCAAGGGGACCTTCATGTGACTGGCAAGTGACTCGATTTCCCACGGGTTGCATCATGTTTTGGGGCACGAGGTAAGCATGGGACACTCCAAGGGAGACAGGTCCCTGGGGAAAAGTGCATACTGGTGGTTTTTGAGTCAATATTCTTTTAAGTTCATGCCCAGTTTGCATTAGAGAAAAGGTTGTGCCCAAATGAAGATAGTCAGTGAACTTGTAGAATGTCACCAACCTGTCCAGGAGGTTGTACCCTCTAAGGCCGTCACAAGACTGCTGCGTATTTGACGTGATGGTTCAGGAAGGGGAGCCCCCAACTGGCCAGCGTCAGGTTCTCTGGGTTGCTGAGTGGATGAGGCAATCAGGAGTGAGAGCACAGGAGCCTGGGGACAGGAAAGGCCATGCAGAAGCACTTCCTAGATGCGGGCTCTGCCCATACTGTGGCCATAGTTGAGCAACGCCATGTGGCTATAGGGGCTTTCTTAAACTGTAAACAGGCCTAACTAAGATGGCTACATCTTCTTTTCAGAAGGGGCCACGGGGCCCTAGCCCCAGTCTGCATCAGGTGCTCCCCAGGTGATACAGCACCAAGGAAAGAGAGCCCAGTCACACTCCTGGCTCCCTGGGGACCGTGGCAGCTCCAAAGCCTCCCTGTGGCTGGAGAGCTGTCTGTCCTCATCCCGTGTGCAGCAGCACTTCTGACCCCTGAACCCACTGCTTTCATTTCTCTATTCTATCCACTTCAGTGCCCGCTTTGGTGAATTTGGGGTCGGCTGCCAAAATGATTGGAAGAGAAGCCTGTTGTTTTCACTGGGAAACAAGCATTAAAGGATAGATATTGTCTTTATCAACAGTTATTATTTCTTTATCTTTACACTGGGGCAAGCAGTTTTATAACTATTCCTCTTAATCACACAACTGCCCTGTGCAGTAGGCATTCTTCTTAAACCCATTTAATGGATAAGCAAACTGAGGCACAGAGAGATATACAGTTCATTGGAGATCTTTCTCACCAAGCGTTACTGGAAGAATCTGGATTATAATCCAGGTCACGTTTCACACATCACAGGCTGGGACTAAGCAAAGAGATTTAACGCCTAAATTCTAAGTAGTCCTTATGCAAATACCCGGTGACCAAAAGCAAAACTCAAGCCTCCTTCCTGCGCATGTGGTACTTTGACTCTTCAGGGACACCTCAAGGCACACCTCTGATCCCAGCGGCACGGACTGCACAAACCAGCCACCTCGAACCCCCTGTGAACAGAGATGATCTGTGGTATTCCCCTAATATTTGGAACTAAGTGAATGGCAAAGAGAAAGGTGGTCTGAGAAATTTATTAAGCATGAAGAAGAACTTCCAGGGACATCCAAGGTCTTGCACACCCACCCTGATCCCATCTGGTGGTGTTAGGAACACAAAATGGGGACTTGTTATTTCAATGAGGACTCCAGGAGCCCCTGGGAAGTCTTTGCTGGTTCGCAGATGTGTTTACACTCAGGATATTCTTTCAATGGCATAATTTTGAGTTACTTTCAACAAAAAACATTAAAATGCAAAGGGTTTCTGCATAATTTTCAATTAAAAAGACAACGCATTGATCAGAGCCATTAGTGGTTTGCAACTGTTCTCGGGGAATGGGCTTTCTGGAAGGAAGCATAGGAGGCAAGTGCAGATAATTTTGAGTATCCCCTTTTCCAAAAAGTAGTGTGGCTGTGATGATGCTGCAGTTTCCTGTGAGCCTAGAATACAATACCTCTGTGTTTGGCCTGCCAGGGCAGGTGAACATTCCCCAGGCTTGCTCTGTGTCACGGATACCCGGCTCACCAGATGGATGCACTACGGTGGGTGCCCTGGTAGCCCAAGCTGGCTCTGATGCAAAGATCTGGTGCAGAATTTATAAAGCAATGTCTCATTTCTGGTTGATGGTGACTCACTCGAGATGTTGGCACTTTTTTTTTTTCCTATTTCATGTCAAAGATTCTTGGGATGAAATAAGTTAAAAAGATGTTTCTAGAAGACAAGTAAGCATCAAAAAACAAAAGGAGCTGAAACATCCACCAAAGTGAATATTAAGAGAAATTCGACACTCCAGAGATTGTGAATGTCCTGTTATCCTGGACTAGATAATGAGGTGTGCACAGTTAGTACTGTGGGCTACTTGGTGCCATTAGAAGAAAATGCTGACGGAGCTTACAATCATGTCTTCAGTTCTGTTTAGTAAGATCACCTGGTTATTTCATTAGCAAGCTGAAGTTCTGTTTCCTTGTCACTTGGAGATGTTTAACTGTGACATATGTCAGAATCACAGGCAATTGAGAATAGATTAAACAATACCTCCCTCAATGGACACTTGAAGGAGACACATAACTCAAACCTTATGTTAAATCTTAGAGGAAAAGTCAAGTTTTTGTTGTAGTTTATTTTTTGGAGATGATTGTAAATTTGGTTACTTTGCATTTACTTTTAGGCAGAAATATTAACAGAGTTCAAGAAAAGCCAAGTTTTTTGAGTTTTATCAGAATAAAAAAGGAGATTGTCTACCATGTAAAACCAGCTGCAGATCCACTGAGAATCACTCCTGGGCACCATCAGTGTGGGAGCCGCTTCCCTAAGAGCTGAGACTGCCAGCACACATGAAAATACCGCCCAGCTCTTCCAGGACTGGCCCCATGCTGGCAGCAGTGAATGTGTGCAGCTCAACAGCGTGATGTCAAGTCCAGATCTCAAAAGCTGACTGCCAAGTGAGCGAGGACATCTGCTACAGTGGCAGGGTGAGGGAGGCTGCGAAATTCACCAAGAGGTAAAAAGCAGCTGAGAAAGCCTTGGGAGACTGGGTGGGACTCAGATGCCCAGAGAAAGCCTTTTCAGGAAGAAAGACTGAGGGAGGGAAAGTGACAAAGGCATAAGCGAGTGGGGTCATGGCTGACCACGGGACTGCAAGGTGACTAAGGCAGGGGCTCTGGGAGTCAGCACCAGAGAAGGAGTGGAAGGGGAATGGCCTGTCAAAAGGCTTTGGGAAACAAAACCCAGTTTTGGAAACTGAGGTGCATGATTCCGGCACATGTTGTTTAGGAAGCGGCAAGTCTGGCTGTGAGGAATGACGTGGGAGCTCAGGTCATGACCTTGCAAAGACTAAGGAACCCAGAGACCGGGGTGACACTGCAGACCAAGGTGTCTGGATTGCTGGGGAGTCCGAAGATGGGTGGGTTCCGGGGGAGCCTGGGAAACCCAGACTGTGCTCTTCCTTCTTCTTTGTCTCAGGAGAGTGAAAAGCCGGGGGGAGTGGCCGAAGACTTTCATGTGAGAGACCCTGAGGTGGAGACTGGGACTTCGTTGTATAATAGAGCATTTGGCTGGCCTTTGTCTCCAGTTCCTGGGAAGGACCCTCTAAATCCTTGGTATTTCCTGAGCGATAGGATGTCGTTATTACTCATGGCAGGCCCCTGTGACCACACCAGAATTCATGCGAACAGGAAGACTTGGGACGGGGCACTGGTCACACCAGAAAGATCAATGTGTGACTAGAGAGTTAGGGCTCTGTGCCCCTATCAGTCTGGCCTCGGGGAGGGGATGTGGCTGGAGATTGAGTTCAATCACATAGCCATTTAATCAACGAAACCTACATACTGAGACTCCAATAGGCACTCTGGACACCTGAAGCTCAGGTGAGCTTCCCTGGTTGGTGGTACATCCATGTGCCAGAACAGTGACACATCCTGAGGACACGAAAGCTTCACTGTTATTTGGAACCCTCCTAAATCTCACCCTCTGTGTCTCACATCTGCGTGGTCCTGAGATGTATCCCTTAGAATTGGGAGTACAGAGCTCTCCTGGCTTCTGTGAGTCATTCCAGTATATGATTAAACTCGATGGGAATCCAGTATACGATGAACCTTGATGGGAATTTGTTACTAGCTGGGCAGAAGTGTGGGCGATCTGTGGACCCCGAGCTTGTAGCTGGTGTCTGAAGTGAGAAGCACCTGTGAAGAAGTGAGCCTTAAGCCAAGAATTGGACCTAAAGTCTGCATGGCAGTGTCAAGGTGGCATGGCATCCCTTTGGCATCAATGTGACCATGTCTCAGTCCTGACCTGCTGCTCTTCATTGAATCAGAACCCATGGGAAGCCCAGGTGAGGAGATGCACCCTCATGCAGGGGCTTTCTCTGAGTCAAGCATCCCTGGTCGTAAAGTATACCTTCAAATCCCTTTTGTCAGGTCACTTACAGGTCTTCCAAGGTTAAAATATTTGATAGTGACACTAAATACTAATGTTAAGAGAAAACACTGTCACCGATAGACATCTATCTATAAGATCTTGATGAGCCCAGCCTTCTAGGATCAGGGACCATGTGGCATTTGGCACAGAATTTAGTGTGTGGCCTTGTCTGCCCCCTGTGGAATTTATTTCCTTCTCTGCAAGTTTCTTCTGCACTGAGTTTATATCTGTGTTACAGCACTAGTCACAAGTAAATGCACATCCTTCTTCTCTTACGGACTGCTTTTGTGGACGGTGGAGGGCAGGTCTTTATGTTTACACCCCTTGCAACATTTAGTGAATTGGATTTAGGAAGGGGTGGTTTGGTAAAGACTCCACCAAGAAAGCAGTATGGCCAGAGGAAAAAAAAAAGCCAGTACCACCTGGTAGAAATGGCACTGTGCGGCTCACTGCCTTAATGTGTGCACAGAGTGGCGGTTCAGTCCAGTTACCCCTGGACGACGTCAGCATTCCCCCAGCTCCAAGAGCATCAGTAGACCTGAGGCAAGAGAGACTCGGGCCCTGACAATCTCCCTCCATGGTCTTGAACCCTGGATGTTTTTTTTTTTCTGCAGCCTTCACTGGTGGGTCACTTCCTGGCAGAATAGCCATGGGGAATTCTTTGTCTCTCGTTGTTGTTCAAAGTCCTCTAAAAATCAGAGTGTTTTTGTCCAGCCATTGGGTTCTGGATTCTGTTTCTGTTCCTTGTCAGCATCAGGCAGAAACTGACCATTCAGGAAGAGAGACAATCAGATGTAAATGTGTTGTCTGCTACTGCCTCTAGGGGAAGGTTCTTCAACACTCTCAGCCAGATGATCTTCCCTGCCCTGCTGTTGATTGTTTTCTACTACCAAATGTTCCCCCAGCTGTGGCAGCTGGAGTTCAAAGCTGTCCCCTTGCAACAGAGTGTCCTTGGTGGGTTTTCTGCAGAGTTGATGAATGCCTGACAGCGTGTGGGTTCCTCCAGGCAGCGGCCCTCTGTTGGATTCTTCAAGGCAAATAAGAATCTGCAGGAAAGAAGTCATAAATCCTCCCTGCACGGTGCTGTCAGCCGTGAGTGTCGCCGGTTTGCTTCTGTAGAACCAGGAGAGTCAGGTCATTTGAGTGTTTGTGTGCCCAGGATTATGCCTCTGTGATCCACCAACTGCATCTCCAGTGTGGCCTGCACCATGCAAGACAAAGACCTGGAGACTAGCCATCCGGCTCTGGGCCCCACCACTTCATTAAAGACTGTCAACAGCCTTGATCTATCTGTCTGTGTTACCTGATCTCGCACGCTGAGGCGCGGTAAAGGACTCCCGTGCTGGAGACCATGGTGTAGGCTGTCAGAATGGAATTTTGAAATTGTGGCCAGACACAGCTCACTAAAAACTGTAATTAGTGGGTAGACAGAAAAGCCTCATCACCCAGGGCCTGGTGTTTTTGGATTGGTTGGGCCATGCCAATCATGCAGGGAACATTGCAGAGGCATGACTTGGGGCTTAGATCACGGCGGCCCACTTACCCCATACCCAGTACATGCCCCACCGAGACAGCGACCATCAGAGCGTCTGGAGAAACAGGAGGATGGTCACTGGGAGCAGCTCAGCTCCAGGTCGAGCTCCCAGTGGCTGCAGAGGTAGCTGCCCCAGGCAGGCTGTTGTGCTGTGCGGCCTGTGTCGTAGGTGATGCGTCTTTGTGGTGAGCTATTTCCACCACGCAGACCTTGAGCATAGTGAAACAATATGCCAGCAATTACTCAGTCCAGTGCTGGCCATCAGCTCAGAGGAATTCCAATTTACTATCGGTGGTCATTAGCCCAATCGGTAATGATTCAGAGAAGGGAGATCTTGAAGGCATTGGCTATTTTTCTTCCTTTTTTAAAAATTCCGGATATTAATCTTAGAGAAGCACAAAAGCAATCCCAACAGAGGACTCATGTGAAGCAGTCTTTACTGAATAGAATCACAGAGACTGTCTTAACATAGAACTGAGCTTTGGAGAGACATTAAGCAAGGCTGACAGACACTGCACTGAAGCTGCATAGTGTTGGTTGCAGGAGATGGATTGGACAGTTGACTCTGCTTGGCTGCCATTGTGGTAGACGGTGTTTTCCAAAGTTGATCATACCTATCGATAGCCCATCCTCCACTGCGTGGGGGGTGCTGTGTTCCCTCTTTTTGGACATAGACAGGCCTTTGTAATTGTTTGAATCAATACAATATGACAGAGGTGGTGGTGTGTGCCTTTTGTAACCAGATCATCAAAGTTATTACAGTTTCTGCTTTGGTCTCTCGTCTCTTTCACTCTTCTCTTTCACTCTTAGGACACTTGCTCTTAAAACCCGGCCGCTATCTTCTGAGGAAGCCCAGGGCACAAAGAGAGGCCACGTGTGGGCGTTCCAGCCAAAAACTGACAACCAGCATGGGCCACCAGATCTACAAGGAAACATCCTTCAGATGGTCCCTGTCTCTGAAGACACCATAGAGCAAAGACAGGCCATCCTGCCACTCCCTGTCCAAATTTCTGACCCATAGGAACTGTGAGAGGTGATAAAAGATTATTGTTGTTTTAAGCTATGAGTGTTGGGGAATATGTTATGTGGAGCAGATAATAGATTCACCTGTCACATCTAGTGGGTGCTGATTGTCCCTGTGCCTGAGCATAACCCCATCTCATATGTTTGAAAAGAACAATGCATGAACCCAGTGCATGGCAGGTATGCAGGGAGCAAAATGAACTTGACGGTTACCCAAGCAGACAACAGGAGCTTGGTTCCTGGGTGTGGCTGGTTTTAGCTCCAGGGATACTTGTCAAAAGTGTCTAAGGCAGCAGTCAACTCTGCCTCTGTAGAAATAACAAAGAAAAAACAAATGGCAGGGGTAGACAACCCTTGTGGGAAAACACAGAAAAATGCGTTCCATAGTCATTCAGAGAAACGAAGGGATGAACAAAAGCCCTCATCATTCAAGAGACTTTTCCTAAGTCCTAGATAAATCTCGGCTCAACACCCAGGTGTAGGGGCAGTATCCACCACATTCTCAAGGCAGTTGTTTTTACTTTTTTTTCCAGGATTAAGATATAAAATGCTTCAGCTTTCCGAGGCAAGGCGGTGCTGCCTGCATTCTCTGTGTGTCATGTGGTCTCAAGCACAGCAGGGGTTTCCCTGGAGTGTGTCCTGGCAGTAAAGAGGCACGCAAGGAATCTGACTTCCCAGCACCCACAACGGAACATTTTTATGACATGCACCCAGCTGTACCTCTATAAAGATATGATGCAGGTTCCAAGAGATTAAGCTTTGCCCCCCATCCAGCTGCTGTGGAATGATGCCCGGCATATGGAGGACAGATAGAATTTCCAACCCTGACATGTGCTGAGAAATTTGACTTTAAAAAATATTAATCAGTAGCTCAGATCATCAGCCATGCATGAGGGCAGGACAGCAGGAGTCTGGAAGCTAAATCCACAAATGCGTGTGGCCGTCCCTGGGTGATCCAGAGAAGGAAGTTCATCTGTTCAGTCACATTGAGCATCTCCTGCCAAGTGAGGGGCTCCCTGCTTGCTGGAGCTGCAGACCCGAGTTTGAATCCTATGGGGACCTATCGCTTTGTTAGAAAGTAACAGAGATGTCTGGAGGCAGGAATCCGGAGCCTGGTGCCACCCTGCCCTTCACAGGTCTGATCTTGAACACACTTTTGCTCCCTTCTGGCACTGGGCCTCATCAGAGGGGCTCAGTGAAGTTTGGAGCTTGAGTTTGTTTTTCATCTGGATGGACAGCCACCTAAAACATTTCAAGGAGCCCTTGTTTGTCCATCTTCCAGGGTGGGAACTGGAATTTGCCCTGGACCCTACCATTCCTTTTTTGGGGGAGGCATCTCTCAGTGGCAAGGTGAAGTTGGGAATGGCAGCACAGGGGCTTGGCCTCAGGAAAGTGGCCGGGGTCCTGGGATGCTGAGCAGCAGTGAGGAGGAGCTGACCTGGGGAGGAACTTCAAGGTTGGTTTCAGGTCTGGGGGCTGGAAGTACAGTCATGGGGAGGGACAGTTCTAGGCTTCGAGGGAGCCGCAGCCCTGGCAGGGGAAGAGGGCTTCATGTGGGAGAGTAGTCAGGGGCTGGCACTGCAGAAGCTGGGTAGCCCTCTCACCAGGGTAATGGACCACACAGAGCAGACATGTCCAGGCAGCTGCAGAGAACATGCTGGAGTGCCCCTTTCCCGAGTGCAGGAAAGGCTGGCCTGGCAACAGCCAGGGATCCCCACCCCAGGTACGAGGTGTGGGCGCAGAGCCACCTTCCTCTCCAGGTGCAGGGAGGGATGGGGAGATGGGACCAGGGAGGAGGGCTGGGAGCAAAGAGATGGGGAGGTAGGGGAGGTGAGCTGGGGTGGGGAGGAGGGGATGTGCGGTGAGGAAGGTAGAATGAGGAAGAGATGGTGGGGTGGGGAGGAGGGCCGGGGATGGGGAACCTGTGGAGTCCCAGGTGGGGAGCCCTGGGCCAGGCTTGACAGTCTCTGTCTCTTTCCAGCCACGAGGTGTGGCTACTTTTGCTTTTTGTCTCTAATGCTGAGGAGAAACACCCACAGAGAAAGTAGACGTAAAACCCTTCAGATAACAAAGGGTGGAAATCAGACACACATCCTCTGACTCTGCTGTGGGGGAGGACGGTGCCCCCACCTCCAGGAGCCCAGCTGTAGCAGGGGAATGGAGGCTGGGCTCAGCACTGCAGCCCCCATGCCCACCTGCATCCAGGCTCACTATGCAGACTGCTAGGTGTGCTGCAGGAGCCAGACGGATGCTTTCTTACAACAGGCTTGCTGCACATGGTACCTGTCTGAACCCTCATCTTGGTAAATGAGAGGCTTGAAAGAGGACCCTCACTACCTCTCTCAACCATCTCCACTGGAGATGAAGCTTCTCAAGCCTGGGGAAGCCAAGGGACTTTCCAGATTATGGATGTCCCCTTTGCGGGATACATTCTGCTCCACAGCTGGACAGGAGGTTGAAGCCTCTTGTGGCCTGGGGTGCTGACTTCCTCAGCGTCCAGGGGAAATGTAGGGAAGAGCCCTGAAAAGTTAGTGCTGAGAAAGAACTAGAAAAGTTTTGAACCTCAAGCCTTCCAAATCCTGTTAAGAGGCTGGAATACATTTATGCAGAGTTGCAGAGATGTCTCCCAAGCCCAGTCCAGGCCATCAGTGTTGTGTGTTCCATAAGGAACAGCACATTTGGAGAAGTGGCTGCTGAGCATGTGGGTTATGGGAGTACAGCTACCCTGGCATGTGGATGGCAGGTGGCCAGGTGGCTGGTGGAGCTGTCCTCTGACCTCCAAGGTGTGACTGAGCCCCACGAGCCAACACTGCCTTGAACCACAGCTACATCAGGTGGAAACACAGCTCAGAGCAGTACCTGCTCACACAAGCTACAGGGAAGTCTCGAGGGAATGGTCTGGAAAGTTTGAATGCATGTGGCTGGGCCGGGGTGAGGTGACCATGGTGGTGTGGCTGCAGCTCCTGAGAACTGTCTGGGGCTGGGGCCAGGAGCTTTGGCAGGTGAAGCTGCTCCCTAAGCAGAGTCTACAGCACCTGTAGATCCTGCTGCCTCTCAGATGTCCAGTGAACCCCACAGCCCTGTCTAGGGCATTGCATCTGGGGCATCCCGTGATCTCTCGCATACCTAGTATGATGGTTAATTTCGTGTTTCAACTTGTCTGGGCCACAGGATGCCCAGATATTCGGCCAAACGTTATTCTGGGCATGTGTGTCGGGTGTTTCTGGATGACACTGGCATTTGAATTGGTGGACTTAGTAAAGCAGGGGGCCTGCCTGAGGAGGAGACCTCATCCAGCTCACAGAGGTCCTAAAGAAAGCAAAATGGCTGAGTAAGAGGGAATGTCCACCCGACTGTGCGAGCTGAGACATGGGTCTTCTCCTGTCTTCGGACTCAAACTGAACATCAGTTTCTTGAGTCTTAAGCTTGTCAGACTTCAAACTGGAAATTTTGAAGGGGTTTCCACCTGGAAAACAGCAGACCTGGGGACCTGTCAGTGTCCCTCCTCATGTGAGCCAGCTCTTCTTTCCCTACGTTTACACACCCGCTGGTTCTGTTTCTCTGGTGGACCCTCAAGAATACGGTCAGTATTCTCTGCCATCGAGAGGCATGGCCCTCATGCCTCCTCCTTGCTTGGACTTGAGATCTAAAGGCAGAACTGTCACCTGCGTTAATGCATCAGGATGTGATGGTATACAAGGGAAGGTCCTCTCCTTGAACTGCCACAGCACCTGATAGCAGGCACCAGCTTTACAGGGGAGGCTGCTGCAGACTTAGTGAACAGGGAGGTACCACGTGGCAGAAACCACTGTGGTAAACCCACAGGGCTTGCACACATTTCACATCTCACCAAAGATGTCCACATTTTCTGATGACACCTAAGATTAGTTCAAAGTTCTTGGAAGAAGCCTCAAATATCATCACCTAATAAAGAAGTTTAGATGTATTTTAGATGGAGAGCTGACCGTCCTTTTACCCCTTACCTGATTTGAGTCCTGGATCATCTCAGCAACGTTGTTTCCTGGGGGCCTGGCAAAAAAAAAAAAAAAAAAGGGAAAGGTTGAGGTGGACTAAATTTTTATATTGAAGAGATGCTCATACGTAGTGTGAGTGTGAAACAAAAAGACCTGTCTAAACAAACAAATAAAACCGTGGAAATCCCTTTTTTTAAACTTGTATGCTGGGGCCTGCGAGTAGTGGACACAGCAGCATTAACATTTGGAAGGAATGCTTGATAATGCTTTCAAAAGAAGTCACGTAAGGGGCGCGTGCATGCACGCACACACATAGCCTGTTTATGCAATTTATGTGTCCACATTAAATTTCTTAAAAACCTTCCAAATTTGCAAGCACACGATGCTGCAAGTCCTAGAGCTTCTAAGGATCTCCCCTTGCAAATCCAATGCTGAGGAACAGGCTTTTTTTCTTTTTTTTTTCTTTTCTTTTTTTTCAGAGTGCTTTCAGAACACTGTGTAGGACAGGATGTAGAAATGGGAAACTCACTGGGGTTCTGGCGATACCGCAGCCAGGTTAAATTGAGCAGAGAATCACCTGCTTGCAATGTAGAATTTCAAAGGGAAGGCAGAGAACCGGCTCGTCTCAGCCTGAGGGGGTGATGGGGAATGGAGTACTGTGTACTCCAGGCCCCTCCTGCAGCCCCGTGTCAGCTGGCTGGGGGTAGAGGCCAGCCCTGCACTCAGCTCATCCTCACTGCTCCCAGCTGGGCGCTTAGTTCACACAGGCTGATCAAGAGCTAAAATGCCTCCTTTCCCTGAAATATAAAGAGGGAAATGTGACTTTGGCTTTGATTCCTCCCTTCCATCTACTTCCTCTAACCAACAACAAAGCTCCCATTTCATGTGGCTAATGGTTCCTGATGTGATCTGAGCCCCACTAAATAGTTTATGAGAAATGGCTATTTTTATGTGAGCAGAAAAGAGCAGTTCCTGGAAAGCTGGGGCAGCCCTTCACGTCTGGACTGATGAGATCATCAGTCTCAGGAAGCCGCTGCTCTGCCGGGCCGTTATTCACTGTGAGTGCTCCTGTGTCCACGGAAGCCACCCATCCGGCCGCCGGGACACGTGGCCTGGGAGCACTGAGTTGGGAAGAGGCTGACTTACCTGAAGTCCGCTTTCCCTGTTTTCCTCGTTGTGACATTTAAGAAGGACATCCTGAACATGAGAGGATGGAGAAAGGAGACTTTAATGGGGGGTTACAACTGGTTCTAACTGGGGTCCCTGGATCAGGAACATCAGCATTGTTAGAAATGCACATTCTCGGGCCCCACCCACTTGCTGAGTCAGAAACTCTGGGTGAGGCCCCCGCAGTCTGTTTCACAAGCCGCCCCACCCAGGCGATTCTGGTGCATGAGGCTGCTTAAGGACCACTGATGTAATTAACAGAGCAGCAGACTTAGGGGTGAGACCTTGGCCCAGTGCACACCTCTCTCACCTTTACACACAATCCCCTGCCCAACGACTCTATCTAATGATCTCTTCTGCGTTGTAGTCCTTTGCCACACTCTTTATTTCTTCGCTAGGATTTATTGCAATTTACCTACATTTTCTATGTTAATTTCTTCATTGTTTCTCACCCTTAAAATCATCTGTTGGAAGGGCGTAGGCCAGTGTCTCTGGGTCACCAGTGGTAATGAGCACCTCAAAGCCTGCCAGGCACAATTTAAGGGTTTAATGCATGTTTTTAAATATGAATACGTAAGGTCACTTTCTTTGTTTCTCAGGTCTGAATGTTCTCATTCAGAATGTGGAGATGAAAACTGCTTCAGAGAACTGTTCCCCTTTTCCACTTCCTTTCCGCTTTCGGTGCCGGGCACTGAGACACTCCCCATGAGCAGCACGGTGCGGCTAAGGGCAGGGTCTCTAAGCTGCGCTGCCCGGGCTTGCAGCCTGGCCCTGTCCCTCCTTAGCCAGAAGACCCTACTGTGCCTGTCTCCCCGCTGGCAGAACGGGCATCAAATCTCATCCTTCTCTCTAGCGTTGCTGCAAGGATGACACAGGGCATCTATGTAGAGCTGCTGAGGCCTGTACTATGTACTAAGTGCTCAATAAAACGGTCAGCTGTCTTGTGATGTCAGAATGCCAACAGGGTAAGTGGCGGGGCCTGTTCCTTCTCAGGGAGGTTGCAGTCTTGGGCACCTTCATGTCCATGGAGATCCCAGGCCTGTGCGAGCTGCAGGTTCTGCCCTCAGAGAGGTGGTTCTTGAAAACAAGCCAAGCAGAGCTCATAAATCCCCTCCCTAGAGGGGCACCTGCCTTATTAAGAGGCGCTTCATTTATGCGTTCATATGAGAGTGCTAAAAGCTGCTCTCACCCCTCATCCATCCCGGTGGTATAGGCCGAACAGCGCCCTCTCAGAAAGGATCTGCTGAAGTCCTAACCTCCAGCACCTCAGAAGATGACCCTATTTGGAAATAGGGTCTTAGCAGAGGTACTTGAGTTAAAACAAGGCTGTGAGAGTGGGCTCCAAGCCGATCTGGCTGGACTCCCTGTCAGAAGGGGAGATTTGGTCACAAACAGGTACAGAGGGGCACAGGGAGGAGACGGGCGTCTCCGAGCTAGAAAGCCAGTCCCCACCACACACTGGATCTACTGGCACCGACCCTGGCCCCCCAGCCTCCTGCACTGTGAGAAGTGACTGCCTGCCATCGATGCCACCCAGTACCTGGTGATGAGCCTGGTGGCCAAGCTGACTGACACAGTTGGAATTTCTCCGGCCTTGCTTTCCTCTCACTTCTCTGTCTTGTTGCCCATGACCTCTGCTCTGATGATCTATGGCCATGTGACCACCCCAAAATTTAGTGGCTTAAAACAATATTAATCAGTTATTTTGCCCAGGAATCTGCAACTTGGGCAGGACTTGGCCTGAACAGCTCTCCCTGCTAGCCCTTTGCCTGCTGTGTCCGCTGGACGGGATGGGCAGTTCCACTTCCAGGATGGTGTGAGCATATTGCTGCTCTCTCTGTGGTGGGGTTGGTGGGGGCTGTGGCTTCCCCTTGGCATGAAGCTGGGATGCAAGAGCACATCTAGGAGGCAGGACATGGAAGCTGTCCTTTCCTAAAGTCTGGACCTACTCAGAAATTGGCACGGTGCCCCGCCCTCACCGTGTTCTATTTGTCAACAAGTCATGGAGCCCAGATGCAAGGAACAGTGAGGAGACAGACTGCACCTCTCATGAGTGAGAGCCAGGGAATTCGGGGCATGTTTAAAACCACTACATATCACTGGCTAGGTTTTTAGGTGTGAGTTCCTGAGGATGCCATCCTTTTTCTGCCCAATTTTCAGCTTAAATGACAATCCTATGAGCAGGTACCTGGTACCCACTTTGTGCTCTGGGCAGTGCTGTGCACTCTGAGATTAGGAGAGAGATGTCGTCCCGACTCCCACATCATTCAGTAGCAGGGCCCATGGCCATAGTTTTTAAGCTTGTCTCTGTTCAAACATCATGAAAGGTCAACATTAAACAGACAGACAAGGTTGGGAGCGTGGTGCAAAGGGTGGCCTGCCTCCCTTCAGCTTGTTTCTTCTACTACGACCCCCAGGGAACTGTAGGCACAAACACTAGGTTGATGAAAAGTCGTGAACATACAAGCTCAGAGATCGGAGTTGGAATCCTTAATCCACGGCTTCTGAGGTGCCCCTTGAGCAAGTCACTGAACCACTCTGAGCCTCAGTTTGCTCTTCTGTAAAACAGGGTAATAAAAATATCTCCCTTCCTTGTCCAACAGGAAATGTAAGCACAACCTTATGTCAAAAGAACAGCATTTAAAGGCCTGTACTACCAAATTCTGAGCTCAGGTGAAACTGCGTTAGGCTTCCAGGAATGGGAAGATGCCTAGGCTGAAATCCAAGCTGTGCCCTGCAGGCCGAGGAAGGTTAAATAAGGGGAACAGGGAGGAGGAGAAGCGGAGCAGACAGGAGTATCATCAGCAAGCAGCCACGTGGGCCAAAAAGTGCTGTGGGCAGAAATGGCAGCAATCAGGATGCCAGGCTTTTTGGACAGGGTGCCCGGGAGGAGAGTTTGGGGAGACGCCATTCAGGGTGGATACTGGGTCTGTACATAATGCTCGACTTGATGGCGGCACACAGCGGAGGTCCCTGGAAGCGACATGGCAGGCACACAGGAGGTGGGGTCTGCCAGGAGCAGCAGGGGCTCTTCAGAGCAAGGCTTTAAAGCATGCAGTCTGACAGGGGTGGCCTTGATGACACTTGGGAATGCAGAGGGAGGGTGATCTAGAGATACCTTCCAAAGAAATCAAGGCCAGAGTTTTGTGTGGAAACAGAAGGAAGGAGGAGGAACTGGCTTTAGAGATAACTGAGGATTTTCCTGGGCAAGAACCTAGAGGGACAACACAGGGCAGGGGTGGCTGGCCACTGGGGCTGGAGCCAATGTTGAGGCCAGGGTGGAACATGTGCTTGAGAAGAGGGTGGGCCGTCCCAGTGTCGGCTGCCTGCAGAACTCAGAAATTTGGTTTTGAATCACAAGAGGAAATCAAGACTAATAATGGAAAACTCTGAAATATCTTGCATACAGCTGGTAGTTGAAGTTCTAATTACTCTATCTCCAAAACTTCTTTTTTATAATTTCTCCAAAATATAGATTCTCAGATGAATGTGGACCTGCAAATCCACAGTCCTTTTCAATCTCCAGGAATACCTGGCCACGCCTCCTAGAAGGCCTTTCCTGATTTTCATGCGTTTAGACTGCCATGGGATTTAGACATAGATGGGACTCTTAGAAGACTGCGGCTCTTCTCTTCTGCTCTTAGATAGGATTGACCACATTGGGAGACTATGCTTTAGTAAATTTCATAGGTTAACCAACTTCCTCATCCAGAAGATATAGGTCAACATCAACAGAGATAAGTCATGTGGATAGTATGTGCCCCTGATGTTATGTGATGAGAATCTTGTAAGCTGCAGTGATGGTGAAAAATATTTTATGTTTCAGCTAACCCTTTCTTGACCTTTCTTTCTTGCTTTCTTGCTTTCCTTCTTTCTTCTTTCTTTTTTGGTTTTGCTGTTGTCACCCAGGCTGGAGTGGGGTGGTGAGATCTCGGCTCACTGCAACCTCTGCCTCCCGGGTTCCAGCAATTCTCCTGCCTCAGCCTCCGAAGTAGCTGAGATTACAGGCGCCCGCTACCAAGCCTGGCTAATTTTTGCATTTTTAGTAGAGACGGGGTTTCACCATGTTGGCCAACCTGGTCTCGAACTCCTGACCTCAGGTGATCCACCCACCTCAGCCTCCCAAAGTGCTGGGATTACAGGCATGGGCCGCCATGCCTGACTGATGTATTTTTCAAGTATATTTTCTTCTTGTCTTTGGTGGAGTTTTAAAAGACCTACAGCCATCTGTAGGTGTCATTTGCTTTTCCCTTTGAAGCTTCCAGATGCCTGCCCAACTCTGATGGAGAGTTGTATCAAATAGACTAGAGGTTACGGGTTCTAGGGAGGAGACCACGGAGATAAAGTGCCATTCTCGTCACATAACATCAAGGTCACATACTATCAACATGACTTACCTCTGCTGATGTTGACTTTCATCTCCTGGTGAGAGAGTGTTTGTCAGCTTACTCCACTGTAAGGCTATCAGCCCCCTTCCCTTCCCATACTATGCTCTATGGAGTTTTGACCATATTTTTTGTGGAGCTGTTTGTTTTTCTTGTTATTGAGTTCTGCGTTCATCATTTCACTGTCATTCTTTTAACAGTGTCTTTTGAAAAAGAGAGTTTTAATTCTGATGAAATCCAATTTGTTAACCCAATATCCAAGGTCACAAATGTTTTCTCCTAGAAGTATTATCGCTTTAGGTTTTAGACTTAGGTCTGCCACTCATTTTGAGCTGATTTTTCATGTGGTTCCAGGTATGGAGCAGATAGAAGCTCATTTGTGTGTGTGTGCACACATATGGATATTCAATTGTTCCAGCACCATTTGTTGAAAACTGTCCTTTCTCCAACGACCTGCTTTGCAGTTGCCTTTGTTGAAGCTTTGTTGTCTGTGTGTGTCATGAATTTCCTTCTGGACTCTGTTCTGTTCCATTGGTCTGTTTGCTTTGATGCCAATATCACATTGTCTGGATTACTGTCGCTTTATAATAAGTCTTAAAACCAGAGAGTATTAGTCCTCCAACTTTGTTCTTTTTCTTCACACCTGATTGGCTAATTTAGACAATTTACATTTCCATATAAATTTTAGGATCGGCTTGCCAATCTACAATATAGCCTGTTGGGATTTTCATTGGGATTGTGTTGAATCCACACAGTTTGATTTTGGGAGAATTGTCATGTTAACACCATTAAATCTTCTGTCCCAATAATCTGGGTATATTGCTCCATTTTTTCAGATTTTTAATTTCTCTCAGCAATATTTTAGAGCTTTCCTGTTTTTTAAAAACACCATGTATATGTATAAACTTCGTAAAATCAAGTAAAAACATTAAGAAGTGTTTAGGTAAAGAAAGCTTACTGGAAAATTCAACTGGCTCTGTGGGAGAAGCCACCCAAGATATTTAGCTATGACCGTATGGACGTGAGTGTATGTGCATGTGAGTGTGTGTGTGTGCAGGCAGGCATGTGTGAATGTGCGTAGGTGTGTATGAGCATATATTAGGAGTGTGTGGTGTGTATGTGTGAATGTGAGAGAGTGTGTGTAGGTGTGAGTATATGTGAAGCAGTGTGTGATGTGTGTAGGTGTGAATGTATGTGGGTGTGTGTAGGAGTATGTGATGCATTAATGTGTGTGCAGGTGTGGGGTATGTTCTGTCATTTTAAGGGATATGGAAGGAAAGGAGGTCAATATGCTCATTTTACCATCTTGATGTCATTTCTGAGTTTATTTTCCCTAAATAAAATATATTTCCAGGAAGAGTTTGTGCTGGCATTCTCCCCAGGCTGAACAACTCTAATTAATGTGCTGGTCCTTCTCCGAGAGCATCTCCACACACGAGCTCATGGCTTGGGGGAGGAGGAGAGCATGTCTGGGATCCTGGGTTGTGGGCAGATCTTGCCTAGGTGGGGTGGGCTTCCTTTAAGAAAGAAAAAGGTCCCCCTGGGAAAGGACCTCCAGGCCTACTTAGGTGATCTTCTGGCCTTGGAGCCCTTTTTTCCTAAAAGTGGAATGGCCTTGCATTCTTTTTCTTATTGGTCTTACATACTGTTCAATCCTTGTAACTGAAGTGGCTGTCCTGGGAGGGGAAACTCAAGTCTTCCTGAGAGATGGATCATTTCTTGTCAGGAAATGTGAGGACTTGTCCTTCCTGCTCAGGCCCCTCATGAGCACAATGCCTCTGGAGCAGGTGGTCTCCATCTCACCACCGAGAGTGCTTCTTCTTTTCACGGCAGGACTGTTTGCCATCACAACTGTGGAACCACGGTTCACACCCAGCATGTTCTCCCGAAGACCTGTGGCTGCAACCACTGCTCCGCATGGAATGTGAGATGGACAGTGTTCGCCTAGCCAACAGTTGATGCTGAATACATCTTCATCTATGTATTGACCCTCTGCCCTTTTCCCATGATTTGTTCATCAAAATTCTTTGTTAATTTCCTTAATAAAAATTGTCAGTATTTTAATTCTCCTGATTCATGACAATTTATTTGTCAAGGAAATTAATACTTTGTTAAATGAGTACAAATATTTTTAAACATTTTGTTTTACTTTTAATCTTTATTCATGGTGATACTTTGGGCAAAGGCTTTAATATCTAAGTTATTAAATTCACAAATATTTCCCTTTGTGGATTCTGAGTTTCAGTTTATGAGTCTAAACATATTCTCCACTCAATGATTACAAAATAAAAAGAAAACAACAATGGTATTTTAACCCACTACATTTATTGCTAACTTTTACTTATGAATCTTTGTTTTAATTGGAGTTTATTTTGGTAAGTGAAAGCGCATGAGGAGACAAGTTATTTTCTTCTATGCGGTTGAACAGGTGTTGTGGGAAGGTTTGGAGTCTGTTTTCCCATGGTTCCCCAAACATGCAGTCTTCCTCTACTTTTATTTTGTTTCTGTGCTGTCTATTCTACTCTTTTGGAAAAAAATAGCACCCTGAGAATGGAGTGGACTTGGACGTGCTACCATTGTTGGCACCCCTAAGCATGATGGAGCCCTGCTGACTTTGGCGGCCTCAGCTCTCACGGATCTGCACCTCTTGCACCCTGTAATCACTTTCTTGGGGTAGTTTCTACCTGACCCTGACAACTTCTCATGCTCTGCATGTCCACAGCTAACCCTGTGTTTCTGCAACTCTGGCTACGTATTGGGATCACCTAAAAGGTTTTAAACATGACTGCTGCCTGGGCCCCATCCCCAGAAATCCTTTTTTTTTTTGAGACTGAGTTTTGCTCTTGTCGCCCAGGCTGGAGTGCAATGGTGTGATCTTGTCTCACTGCAACTTCCGCCTCCTGGGTTCAAGTGATTCTCCTGCCTCAGCCTCCAGAGGAGCTGGGATTACAGCCACCCACCATGAAGCCCAGCTAATTTTTGTGTTTTGAGTAGAGACGGGGTTTTACCATGTTGGCCAGGCTGGTCTCAAACTCCTGACCTCAGGTGATCCACCCGCCTCGGCCTCCCCAAGTGCTGGGATTACAGATGTGAGCCACTGCACCCAGCCCAGAAATTCTTATATAGCCAATCTGAGCTGTGTCCTGGGCATTGGCAGCTCCTAAAATCTTCCCACGTGATGCTAATATTCAGCCAGTTAGAGCCTAGAATGACTTTGGGGATAAGTGCAAAGCCTAGCCTATTCTGAACATGGGAGTTGGTTCCTTTCCCCAGTCGTAGGAGGTTTATGAACATAAACACTTCCATGGCATAAGCTCAGCAATGTGAACCTCCCAGTAGTAGGGCTTTTCTAATTTCTTCCACTCTTGGGCAATGACTCTTTTACGAGCAGCAACTATGCTGAACCCCAAATATGGTTTCATTCCTGGAAGACCTACTGACTACATGACGGTAGGTCAATTATATTAGACTCTGTCCATCCTGGGCAACTAGGTGATGCTTCTTTAGTGGGAGAGACGTTTATTTCTTTTATGGAATTTCCTACAGTGTGTGCTTTGTTTCTGCCACAAGAACCATGCATGGACTAACAGAATACTTTTTTCACGGTCATGTTATTTCAAAGTAAAAGAGGTGAGGCAATTTGGATTCTCTGGTCTTACAATATACCCATAAACCAGAAATATCTGGCTCTACAGAGTAGCCAAGTGGTCCACTGAGGATTCGTGACAACGTCGTCTGGATGGCAACACCACGCTTTACTGAGATACTGTCCAGCAGGAAGGGAATGTGCTTAGTACCAGCAACCGGCATACAGGCCTGGCTCTCTTGTAATCAGAATAACTTCTCCTGTAGCCAAAGGGAGGAAGTGGGAGTGGCATCGTTCACCATTACGCCTAAGAACCCACTCCCAATTTTTTTTTTTTTTTTTTACTTTTGGGGCCTGCTCTTTTAAGTAACCCTGGTATGAAAAAGAGAAATTATTCCACCAGGGAACAAAACAATGGCTCCACTGAACTGGGAGTTGAACCTACCATTTTGGGTTTCACATTCAATTGAATCAAAAAGTAAAAGGCAGGTGGTTACTCTTTTGGCTAGAGTGACGGATCTTCTGAATGAAACGTAAATTGGATTGCTACTACACAATGGTCTGGCAGGCAGACGGGATCAGGGGAACTTCTCCTTTTACTGCCAACTCTAGTGATCAAGGTCAACGGGAGACTGCAGAAAATCAAAATAGGTAGGACTTTCGAGGGCTCAAAGCCATTAGAAATAAAAGTTTTCTACCACAGGAGAAGAATACTGACCAGCTGAGGAGCTGGGTAGGTGTAAAGGGACCACAGACTATGTAATGGTAAAAGGAAAGGATAAACACCAACAATGGGAACTGCATGAAACTTGCTACTATCAAATGGCAATGTGAAACTCTATGCTCCTTTTTCCAGATAAACAACCAATACTGTTAAGAATGATTTTTAAAAAGCAGCTCCTAATTTAAATCTCTGTAAATTGTCTAATGGAATATAAAAAATCTAGTCTTGGTCAGAACGTTGAGAGTCTGGGGCACTAGTATCATGACTTCCTCCTCTCCCTCCTGCCTTTGGCTCAGGGTGATGGACTGTTCACTCCTGGTAGCTGTGAGATGGAAGATGGGACTCCCCCTCTCCCTAGCGCCAAGTCAAGAACTAAGATATATCCCCCGGAGAAAGAGGCTACTAGCATTTCTTATTCTCCCTCAGATCCGTGTTGTAGAGGCTAACTTCCAAGTGAGTGCAACTGACAAGTGGGGGCAGGGAGGTCTCTTCTTACACCCAGACCCTACTTATAGGGAAAAGTCTCACCCCAGGCATGGCAGGCTGTGAATACTAGGATGGTATCCCCTCACCCTGCCTTGCTGGCAGGGTGGAAGTTCCACCCCAAGAAAAGCAAGCCCAGCAGACTAGAAGCTATCACTGCTACCCAGCACCTGGCTTGTGTAACAAGGTGTGGCTATGAGAGAAGTGGACCACTGTCCCCACCTCTCACCTGGGGCAGTGGCTACTCAGAGATTTTGCCCAGAGAGAGAGGCAATCATTAAGAAGAGAGAGCTCTAAAGCTCTTCCAGAAGGAACTGACTTGAGAGCAGTGTGAAAAGTTTCAAACTTAAGAGTGCTCTTGCAAACAGTGGAGATTTTGGTGGTAAGCAATTAAGAGTAGGCTAGTAGGTCCACAGGAACAAGAAACTGAATTATAGGCCATCTAGTTAACAAGAAAAATAGACAGCTAAGAGGTACCCTCTTTCAGCCAGAACGTACCCCAGAGACTGGCCTACTAAGGACTCTAAATTTAATTAGACCAGATTGTGAGACAATTCATGCCACCAAAGCGTTGTCAAAATACAGCTGTCAATTGGTGATTAATGGACTCTTAAGACCTGCATGTGATGTCAACAAAGACATACAGTTTAACACAGAGCTCAGGGAAAAAGATATTCCAAGAAAGTTTGTAAAAACCACTGTTGACTAGGTGCAGTGGCTCATACCTGTAATCCCAGTACTTTGAGAGGCTGAGGTGGACAGATCACTTAAGGTCAGGAGTTCGAGACCAGACTGGCCAACATGGTGAAATGGTGAAACCCTGTCTCTACTGAAAATACAAAAATTGGCCAGGCGTGGTGGCACATGCCTGTAATCCCAGCTACTAGGGAGGCTGCGGTAGGAGAATCACTTGAACCCAGGAAGCAGAGGTTGCAGTGAGCTGAGATCACACCACTGCACTCCAGCCTGGGCAACATAATGAGACTCCATCAACAACAACAACAACAGCAAAACACTGTCACCGCAGAGTGACTGTGCATGTGGCCACAAGGGTCATGTGCATGTGTGACTGAGCTCTCCGTGGAGCAATATTAGAGGCTTCACATGATATATATAAACTAACAAATATATCAGCTTATTCTCTCTACAGACATGCGCGCGCACACACACACACACACACGTATATATATCACGACATTGGCCTCATGACAAATTGTGGAAATTAGGACTGTTTCATATACACTTTCCCTTGTTACATAGTTTATATTCATATCTGTTAACCAAATTTCCTCCTATATTTTAAAAAAATTTAGGATATGCTACTGGTGGCTGTCATTATAATTTAGCCTCTGGATTAGTACAGAACTTCAGTCTTGCATTTTTATGGAGCTAGGTGAGATAGGAACATCACTCGGAGATAGATGTCCTAAATGATGGAACTTGGGTCTTCTCTTCTGGGGAGAGGGTGGGTGTGTTAGTCTGTTTTCATACTGCTATAAAGAAATACCTGAGACTAGATAATTTATAAAGAAAAAGGTTGAATTGGCTTACAGCTCTACAGGCTGTATGGCTGATGAGCGGGGTGGGGCTCAGGAAACTTACAATCATGCTGGAAGGTGAAGGGGAGGCAGGTTCATCTTATGTGGCCGGAGCCAAAGGAAGAGAGAGACAGGGGAGGTACTACACCCTTTTAGACAATGAGATATTGGGATAACTCACTCACTATTGCCATGACCATGACGACACTAAGGGGAATGGTGTGAAACACTGACAGACCGCTCCCATGATCCAGTCACTTCTCACCAGGCCCCACCTCCAACACTGGGGATTACAATTCAACATGAGATTTGGGTGGGGACACAGACCCAAACGGCATCAGGGAGTGTGTTTCCTTCCATATGAAGAGAATCACATTCAGGTAGGAGGAGCAGATGGCTGTTGCTGTTGTTTGGAAGTGTGATTGTTGGGGGAATGGGATATGAGGGTTGGGAGAAGCTGCAGGGTAGCTGGGAATGGATGTAATAACTCAGTGCTCTGCATCCACGCTGCCCTCCTCTTTATCAGAGATGGGAAAGACAAAACACACGCCTCTGAGACTCCTTTCTAGTGAGGCTTCTGGATTTGATCTAAGTTTGGACCAGCCTGAGATTTGGAAGGCAGAGTGCGGGGAAGGCTGCACTTCTGCTGCATCTGCTGATGCTTTGACAAGCAAAGTGATGGAGGTGTTGCTTGCCTGTGAAGGGATGATCAGAGCAGCGTCCAGTCTACAGTGCCCCAAATACTCACAAGCAGCATGCAGAGCACCCCTTCACCTGGTCTCAGTGAGGGGATGGGACCGTGGAGCACAGTGTCTGTACTGTCAGACAGTGTTCTGATCCTTGTGGCTTTACTGCTGGAGGCAGTTTCTTGGTGGCAGTGTCTCCATCTTGGTGGTGGCAGTGTGCTGCTGGGGCCAGAGGTTTTCTGGCTGCAGAGGGGGTAGGAGCACCTTGCTGGACCGATTCAGAGATATGGCTTTGGGAACTGTTCCCCAAATCTCATCCCAGCATCCGTTTCTCCAGTCCTGCCTCTGCTTCTGTGAACCCCTCAACATGCTGTCATTAATCCCATCATACGCTAAGCTAGCATCAGACAGGCCTGATTCCAGAAGGACAGCCTGAGGAGAAGGAAGAAGAGCCAGTGGTCAGATGCGTGTTTTCTAGCTCTGTTCTCGCTGGATAAAAATACTGTAGGTGGCTGAGTGTGGTGGCTCACACCTGTAATCCCAGCACTTTGGGAGGTCAAGGCGGGCAGATCACAAGGTCAGGAGTTCGAGATCAGCCTGACCGACATGGTGAAACCCCGTGTCTACTAAAAATACAAAAACTAGCCTGGTGTGGTGGTGGGTGCCTATAATCCCAGCTACTCAGGAGGCTGAGGCAGGAGAATCACTTGAACACGGGAGGTGGAGGTTGCAGTGAACCGAGATTGTGCCACTGCACTCAAAAAAAAAAAAAAAAAAAGTACCGTAGATGAGGGTAAATAAAAGTGCAGGCTCTGGAGTGTGGACCACAATTTCCTTTAGGTCTCTGGGAGGTGACCACCTAAGGAAGGACTTGCATACAGCTGGGGAAGCTTGAGTAAGTGGGAAATGACAGTGCGACTTGTTTACACCTAGAGAGATGGCGTGGGCTGCATCCCCCACTCCACTGTACCCTTGGTCCCAGCTTCAGGTGTGAGCTGTGGAAGTTTCTCTATGCTTCTACTTGGGAATAGAGAAGGGAGCTGCTTAAGTTGGAAATCAGTAGGCCTGCAATGGACTGCCTCAGTAAAAGGCAAGGTGGCCTGGTAATACACATATTTCTTTGAAACATTTCCAGATATAAGACATAGTTTTGGTTATTTTATTGTTATTGATTTCTAATTTCATTGTCTTACAGGCAGAGAATACGATCTTCATGATATTGACGATGGAGTATGGGTTGAGACTTCTTTTGTGGCCTAGTGGATGGTCTGTTTTAGAAAACAGTCCATGTTCATTTGGCAAGAACATGCATTTCCAACTTGTTAGGTTCAGAGCTCTGCATATGTCTGCTAGACCAACACATTTTACGCTATTGAAAACTGAATCCCAACTTTTTTTTTTTGGTCTACTTTATCCTGCATCTAATATAATCTCTTAATATGATTGCCTATTTTTTAACCCTCTTTTTGAAATTATGTTAATTTGGAGAGGGACAGTATGCTGTTAGCTGTTCACAAAGGGAGGAGTATTAAACGTTCCTGGAAATTATTTTTAATCATTAAGTAGTGATTTTCTTATCAGCCCTTTGCTTCCATGTCTATTGTGTCTGAGTGTGAAATTACTCTACTAGCTTTGATTTGGTGAGTATTTGCTAAGGTAGTGGACATTCCTCAGGCTCTCGGCTCCCACATGGCATCACTTCTGTATGTTTGAGGCATTTTTCACTGCATAATCCATAGTGAGAGGCAGACTCTCCCACCCAGGGTAGTCACTGAAAAGTATAATCAGCTTTCCAGCTTGTCTTGCTGCTAAAGTATTGGCCAAAGATAAGATACTCCTAGGGTTTGAATGGGGAGCTGGCGATGTTAAGAAGCAGAGAGAATAGTGAATCCACCCCAGCAGCAGTAGGAGCCATGCCCAAGTCTAGAGGCAGCAGGAGCTCAGCCAACAGAGGCGGGATCACAAGAGTAGCATCCAGACTTTAACAGTGACAGCAGCTGTGTTCTCTCGCCAACTTTCCTCAGGAGTTACTTTTGGCTGTGGTGAGTGCTGCCCTGACGTCCTTCATTTCTCTAATTTAGTTGATCCAAGTTCTCCAGCTTTTTCAGAAGTACTATTCGCTATTTCTATTAGTCCATCTTCATACTTCTATGAAGAAATACCTGAGTCTGAGTAACATATAAAGAAAAAGAGGTTTAATGGACTCACAGTTCCACATGACTGGGGAGGCCTCACAATCATGGTGGAAGGCAAAGGAGGAGCAAAGGTATGTCTTACATGGAGACAGGCAAGAGAGTATGTGCAGGGGAACTGCCATTTATAAAACCATCAGATTGCATGAGACTTATTCACTATCACGAGAACAGCACGGGAAAAACCACCCCCATGATTCAATTACCTCCCACTTGTGGAGTCCCTCCCACAACACGTGGGGATTATGGGAGCAACAATTCAAGATGAGATTTGGGTGGGGACACAGCCAAACTATGTAACTATCCAATGTCTATAAGTTGCTAGGTTTTGTTGTAGGGGTGATGGGGTGGAAAGTAGAGATTGTTGGTTTAAATCAGCTCTAGTTGGTTTCTGGCACTTGCAACTAGAACCCAATTACTGAAATTGTCATACTGATGCTTCTGTCTCTGATCTGCCACCACATGGGCTATTCTAGCCTCCTCCCCTTGCTTTGTGTAAATGCCCACTCCGACACTAAGAAACGTGGCTTTCACCATCCTCCATCCATTTACTTAGTGGTTCAGTTCCAGTACAGATGGACTGCAGGATTAGAACTGCTCACTCCCTCCCATGGTGAAAACTGTATCAACTAGCATACAAGTGCTTATGTACAGCTTCTTTCCTCTAGTTGTATACACTCCACTCATTTCCAAAGTTACTAAGGTGAGCACCTTTTCCCTCTGTCCAGTTAAGTGAGGTTCTTTTATATGTTTTTGATACAGTTTGATTATTTTGTCACATTCTGCATTTCATCCTGGAAACCCCAACTTGCTATATGACTTCAAAAGTATTTTCCTACATTAAGATTCACTTTTTTTTTTTTTTTTTTTTTGCCATGAAGTTCTATGGATTTCCACAAATGCTTAGTGTCATGTCTCGACAATTACTCCAGTACTGTACAAAATAGCTTTAGCATGCTAAAAGATCCCTTGTGTTCACCTAGTCAACCCTCCTCCCCTCCTCCCCTCCTCCTTAGCCCCTGGCAACCACTGATCTTGTAATTTTTGCTATAGTTTTTACATGTTCCAAAACGTCATGTAACTGCAGTGATACATTATGTAACTTTTTCAGATTGGCTTCCTTCACTTAGCAATATGCATTTAAAGTTTATCCACGTTTTCTCTTGGCTTGATGGGTTATGTCTTTTTATCACTAAATAGTATTTCATTGTATAGATGTACCACACTTTGTTTATAGACCCAGCTATTGAAGGATATCTTGGTGGCTTTCAGTTTTGGTGATTATGAATAAAGCTGCTATAAACATTCATGTGCAGGTTTTTGTATTTATGTAAGTAAATACTTGGATGTGTGATTATTGGCTTACATCTTCAGACTATTGTTATAGACTGAATTGCTTTCCCCCCAAATGTATATGTTGAAGCCCTAACCTCCAATGTGACTGTATTTAGGGATAGGGCCTGTAGGAGCATAATTAGGGTTAAATGTGTGTCCTAATCTGATAAGACTAGTGTCCTTGTAAGTAGAGGAAGGGACATCAGAGATCTCCCTTCAATCACACACAGAGGAAAGGCCATGCGAGTGCATGGTTGTCTGTAAGCTAGAAAGAGGGGCCATACCGGAACATTGATCTTTGAGGCTCGCAATCTCCGGAACTATGAAAAAATAAATTTCTGTTGTGTAAGTCAGTGGTATGTTGTTATAGCAGCCTGAGTAGACTAATAAAACTATGTTTAGCTTTGTAGAGGTTGTCAAACTGTCTTCCAAAGTGGCTATACCATTTTGTATTCCCAGCAGCAATGAATGAGAGTTTCTGTGGCTCCACATTGTCACCAGTGTGTGGTATTGTTAGTTTTCTGGATTTTAGCTATTCTAATAGGTATGTGGTAGTATCTCACTTTTGTTTTATTTTGCAATTCCCCTGATGACAAGTTATGTTTTTCATTTTTCCATAGGCTTATTTGCCATTTGTGTATCTTCTTTGGTGAGATGTCTCTTCAGATATTTTACTGATTTTTAAATGGGTAGGTTTTTTTTTTTTATTGCTGAATTTTTTTTTTTATTGCTTTTAAACTATTTTTGGACATGAGACTTTCGCAAGACATATTTTACTAAAGTTTTCTTTTAATTCATGGCTTATTTTTTGTTGTTAGCAATGCCTTACAGAGAAGTTTTAAAATTTAATATAATTTAATATATCTATTTTTTCTGTCATTGATTATGCTTCTGGTACTTTTAAAAGCTCATGGGGGACCTAATTAAACTAGAAAGTTTCTGCACAGCAAAAGAAATAATACTCAGAGTAAACAGACCACAGAATGGGAGAAAATACTTGGAAACTACACATACGACAAAGAATTAGTATCCAGAATCTACAAGGAACTCAAACAAATCAACAAGAAAAAAATAAACAACTCCATCAAAAAGTGGGCAAAGGACATGAATGAACATTTCTTAAAAGAAGATACACAGATGGCCAACAAACTGGTGAAAAAATGCTCAATCATGGAAAACCCCAATGAGATAGATACCACCTTACTCCTGCAAGAATGGCCATTATCAAAACATCAAAAAATAACAGATGTTGGTGAGGATGTGGGGAAAAGGGATGGCTTACACACTGCTGATGGGAATGTAAATTAGTACAACTTCTATGGAAAACAGTATGGAGACTCCTTAAAGAGCTAAAAGTAGATCTGCCTTTCAATCCAGTAATCCCACTACTGGGTACCTACTGAGAGGAAAAGAAGTCATATGAAAAAGACACTTGTAGCACAATTCACAATCACAAAAGATGTGGAACCAACCTAAGTAGCCATTGACTAATGAGTGGATAAAGAAAATGTGGCATATATGCACCATGGAACACTACTCAGCCATAAAAAGGAACAGAATGATTTCTTTTGCAGCAACTTGGATAGAGCTGGAGGCCATTGTTCTAAGTGAAGTAACACAGGAGTTGAAAACCAAAAACCATATGTTCTCACTTATAAGTGGGAGCTAAGCTATGAATACACAAAGATATACAGAGTAATATAATGGACTTTAGAAACTCAGAAAGGGAAGGGGGGGAGAAGGGGTAGGGATGAAAAAAATCTACATATTAGGTACAATGTACACTATTTGGGTGATGGGTGCGCTAAAATCTCGGAATTCACTACTATATAATTCATCCATGTAAAGAAAAAACCCACTTGTACCCCGAATTTAAAATAAAAGTTAAAAAACATCTAATGGCCAAACTCAAAATATAGAATTTCTCCTACGTTTTCTTCTAGAAATTTTATAATCTTACATTTAGGTCTATAATCAATTTTGTGTTATTTTTATGAAAGGTATGAGGTCTGTGTTAGGTTCATCTTTTTGTGTTATCTTTCATTTATGAACATTCGATTCTTCCAGCATCATTTGTTAAAAGATTATTGTTTCTCCGTTGAATCACCATTGCTTCTTTATCAAAGACCGGTTGACTCCATGTATTTGTGTTGGTCTATTTCTGGCTGTCTTTTCTGTTCTGCTGACCTCATGTCTATTCTTTTGTCAGTACCATGCTGCCATGATTGCTGTAGCTTTAGAATAGTAAGTCTCAAAATCAGTACTATGAGGTCTTAGGACTTTGTTGTTGCTGTTCTCCTGCTTCCTCCTCCTCTTCTTCTTCCTCTGTCTCCACTTCTACTTCTCCTACTTTTCCTTCTTTTTCTCTTTTCTTCAGCATTGTGTTTGCTATTCTTGGTCTTTTGCCTTTCCATATATATGTTAAAATCAGAAAATACAGTTTGCTCAGATTTTATTGGGACTTCATTGAATCTATAGGTCAAAATGGAAAGAGTTGATAATTGATTCTTTCAGCCATGAGCTTTGATTTCCTTCCTAATAGTTTGTAGTTTTCTACGTATAACTCCTGTACATTTAAAAATTAGGTTTATACCTAAATATTTCAGAGTTTGATACCATTATAAATGCTATTGTGTTTTTAATTTCAAATTCTCATTGTTCATTGCTATGTACAAGAAAGTGATTGACTTTAGTGTATACTAACCATGTATCCTGCAAATTTACTATGCTTGATGATTAATTCTAGGAGATTTT
Source organism: Piliocolobus tephrosceles (assembly GCF_002776525.5). Taxonomy (NCBI): domain Eukaryota; kingdom Metazoa; phylum Chordata; class Mammalia; order Primates; family Cercopithecidae; genus Piliocolobus; species Piliocolobus tephrosceles. Next base: position 103,565,905 of record NC_045447.1, read on the forward strand.
GTTTGTTGTTTATTCTTTGGGATTCTCTATATAGACAATCATGTCATCTGTGAACAAAGATAGTTTTAATTCTTCCTTCCCAATCTGCGTATTTTTTATTTCCTCTTCTTGTCCTATTGTGCTAGCTAGCGTTTCCAATACAATGCTGAGTAAATGTGACGAGATAAGGTATCTTTGTCTTCTCCCTAAACTTGGAGGGAAAGAATCAGTTCCCCACCATTAACTATGATGTTCGCTCTACAGATCTTTAAAATGTTCTTTATCAAGTTCAGGAAGTTTCTCTCCATACCTATACATGATAGAAAGGTTTTTTAAAAATCATGTATAGATGTTGTGTTTGTTAGCACTTTTTCTGAATCAATTAATATGATCATATATTTTTTTTCTTTTGACTGTTGATGTCACGGATTACATTAATTGATTTTCAAATATCAAACTGGTCTTGCTTGTGTTGCAAACCTCACTTGGTTGTGGTGTATAATTTTTAAATCTGTTTTTAAGTGTCTATTCATGTAAGATCTTTACATTGGGAGATTTTGCCACATATTACAACTTTCTTTCAGTCTGTAACTTCCCTCCTTACCTCTCTTTCTTGTTCTCTCAAATCATCTGCCTTACAGAATTCACAATAGTCTGGATTTTGCTAATTTCCTCTCCATATTCTTATTTAACTTGCTCTTCTATTCTCTGTATTTCCTCTAAATTGGTAATTGGACTTAGAGGTTTATTCACACTTACACTTTGCTAATTGATTGATCTGTTGGGTGCACAGATGATGCTGTGAACTTGCATCAGGTAGCATGTGATGCCGACCGTAATCCCTCTCTTTGGGGTGTAAGAAACCATTGATGTTCACTGTCCTCACACACGAATTTATTTAAAGGGGCAAAATTAGGATGTTCTACTTCTAGTATTCCTTCAGCATTTATAGGATGGAAGATTTCTACAAAGAAGAAACTTTCCCTCATTAGCTACTTGATACACAGTGGAAGAGTTTACATAGGAAAGGCAGCGTATGAATGGTTATAATTTTATTTTGCCTCAGTATCCATTTTAAATATAAGTTGGACTTTCTCATACCAAAACTGGGGCCCAGTCACCCTTGACGCAGCTTCCAGTTCTATACCCATTCCCCCTAGTTACTCAATATGGTGGATCCATCCAGATATGTTCATATACAACTGTTTCCTGGTGATCACTTCCCCCTGCTTGACTGGCAACTGACCTCCACACCCTGCATAGACTGTGCAGATGGGCAGCAGTGACTACCTCTCAGCCACTGCATGACCTCCTGAAACTCGTGTCTGCTTGCTTTAAACCCACCAACTAAAACTCCCTGAGGGAATCCTGTTGGAACAATGCCCTGGGCGTAGTAAAGGTGTCAGCCATGGGTCCCCTTCTCATTTTCTCTTCCTCTCTGCTTCTTGACCTCCCTGTGTGTGTGGTGCCCAGGGGTGCCACGTGCTCCCCAGGATCGGTGACTTTTTACATCTTTATTTCTATCTGTGTCTCTACTGATCTTTGAAAGGGTGCTCTCCATCTTAAAGAACTTAAATTAAAATAGCAGGATAAATTTTTGATTCTTTGCCAGTTTTCAAAATAATGAGTTAGTTTCTGTAATGAATTTTTCTTAAAATTAGGCACCATTATATACTCAAGATTGAAACATCTTGTTGTTTTTAATCCCTTGCCCTATTATCTTTGCTGTTGCTCTTATTGTCCTATCTATGGCCCTAATTCCTTTGACACGACCTTAATAGTTTTAGTAGCTTCCTTGTTTCAGAAAAGAAAGAAAAGTATCCCAAGTGCATCTGATAGTCTTGCTGCCCTCGGCTTGGAGTCAGCCCCTCCTTAAGGAGCTCTGGTTCCCTTCAGTGGGAAATGTAGAGATTGGGATCTGTGTGTGCAGCAGAGTTTCAGCAGGAAATGGATGTGGCATGTGGGAGACCAAGCCTGAGCCGTCCTGGAGGCCCCGGGTTGCGAAAATGTTCCCACAAAATGGCTTTGTTTGCCTTTTGCTGGGGGCCCTTTCACCCGTTCAGAACAAGTTTTTGCATTCATTTATTGGCTCAAGATTCCCTGAACCACATGAAAAGTGCAAATGGGAGCCCTTTCATGCAGGTGGTACAGCTTGAGGTTCTGATTTCTCATGGGAATCTGTTTCCTTCCCATGAAGAGCCCCAGGCAGATGACATTATTTCTTGACACCTTCCTGGCCTGGTAGCTGGGATTTCTCTACTCTCTTTTTTTTTTTTTTGAAAGGCAGGATGGGCCTTCCATTCTCCCAGCTCAAGGCCGAGTCTTGCTTCTCTGGGTGGGACCACAGTCCCATTTCTGACCCCACGTGGCCAGCGCTGTTCGCCCACCCATGTCTAGGTGTCCTGGCATAGAAGAGTCGACTTCTGCTCTCTTTGAGTCTCTGCTTCATATCTGGCACGTAAGCCCTTCCTTTCCGTCTTCTGAGCTTGACTAGAGGTGGTTTTTTGGTTTGTTTCCTCGTTTTGTTTTTGTTTTTTGTTTTGGGGTTTTTTTTTGAGACGAAGTCTTGCTCTGTCAGGCTGAAGTGCAGTGGCACAATCTCGGCTGACTGCAACCTCTGCCTCTTGGGTTCAAGCGATTCTCTAGCCTCAGCCTCCCGAGTACCTGGGATTATAGGCACGCACCACCATGCCCAGCTAATTTTTGTATTTTTAGTAGAGACGGAGTTTCACCATGTTGGCCAGGCTGGTCTTGAACTCCTGACCTCAGATGATCCGCCCATCTCAGTTTCCCAAAGTGCCGGGATGACAGGCATGAGCCACCATGCCAAGCTGCTAGAGATTTTCAAAGTCGGTATTTTTTAAGCTTTCTGCTCTTCTACCTTTTAATCAAATTGACAGCCATCTATGAATGTTCTGTAAGCTTTTTTCACCTCTAATGGGATGCTATCTGCCCCTGATAGTGGGGAGTGTGGATCGTGTCTTTCTCCTCAGCTGCTTCCTCACTGTCCGATTCTCTCCATGCGTGTAGGGAACGATGTTTGTGACATTTTACCAGATCAGGCGAGCGGGCCTGATCCTGCCTCTGGCAGGATGGGTGGGTGCTGCTGTCCCCTCCTCGTGTCTATGGGCTTGTGCTAGGCTGTGCCACCTCCTTGTCACTCATTGGGTCTCCCCTATAGTCTTCCCATTGTTTACCAGACCACTTTTTAAAACGACACTGTAGGAACCTTACTGTTAAATACCTCATCCTTTTTTATCACAAATTATTTTCCTGAGAAGGAAACACAGACAGATGCGGTCTTCGGAAACACCAGTGCCAAGCGGCACCTGGGGTGATCTGGGATAAGAACCTTTGGCTGACGGGCAAGCCCGGGTGTGTGAGGCAATGCCACTTGCCTGGGAACTCTTCCCAACAGGAAGAACACAGAGGCCTGTGTCTCCTCCTTCTAATGTGTGTTGTTTCTTCTGATGCGTCTTGTTGCTGACTGGGGATCGCTGTTGCCCCATGGCTCTTTATTAAAAGTTGCTGCATGTAAATGTCAAGGCTTTCTATTTTGTCCCTCCTCTTCTCCCAACCCAGCCAAAACCTAAGTCAGAGACCACTGAGGACTCACTCAAAATCTTGGATCAGGTCCTTGCTTCCTTTTTGGGAGCAAGGCTTGTTTCCACGGGACTCTGGAGTATCATCTTTCTCTCTTAATTTTACTAATAAAAGGAATGTCTTCTAAGTAGGCATAATGTAACAACAAAATATACGTAGCCTCTAGAGGACGCTGATGTGGCCCGCGGCCACACATGTGTATGATTTCTAAGGAGCCAGCTGGAAGCACACTGGTCACAGTATATGTCAATGGTACATTTGCAGGAAAAAGCAAACCGTTTTCTGACCTAGTCTGTTGCTTAGTGACTGCTCACAAAAACTATAATTCAGGAAAGGGCATTGGTGACGCAGAACAAATGCTAGGCCTAGAGACAGAAAATGGAGGTGAAATAGTGCCACGCTGGTTAGGTGATTTAACACTTGGTAACCTTGTCTCTCAGCGGGCTGCATCAGGAGAGCCAGATGCCTACTTTATACATTAGACGGTGCCACAAGATGGGGGACGTGGCGTTCGGGCAGCACATGCTGCTTCAGGCCCTCCATACAGAGCGCCCAGCAGGGCGATGTCCCCACATGGCCTGGAGAAGGCGCACTCCCTCACCGATAGCTCCCCGGCCACTGAAGTTCCGTGTGTGTGCCTGGCGTGGTGCCCTTCCCTGGACTGCAAGCTCCTAGGTGCAGGGGCTCTGATTCACCTCCGTGTCCCCACTGCTTGGCATCCTGTGTGGCTCCTGGTAGGTTCTCACCGAAAGCTTGCTCAGGGACGAACAAGGGCTTGATGCAAAATAAGACAATGACCAGTCCGGAGTTGTCAGTTTCTGTTCAGTGTCACCAATTGCGTGCTGACACTGATCATCTCTCAATCAGTGAAGGTGAGTGACTAGACATCTCTCTGGATAGAAATTCTTTGTCTTCCTTCCTTAGCGTGCAACATATGCATTTTATTCAACATAGATAAATGTCTCCTCCAGGAGCCAAAGCCACTTGGCTCCCGCTTCAGATGCTGAAGTCTGCATAGCAAGGAATACTGGATACCTTACTGACTACTTATTATTTGATGGGCCCTTTTACTGGTGTGGAAAATGAGAGGTGAGCAGAAAAATAAAAATAAAAAAATTTTTAAAAGTCCAACCTCTCTGGCAGGGATCCCTTCCAGAAGGGACGGATGCAAGTGAATTTATTTTAAGGTGAGCTGGTTTTTAGACTATGGTGGAAAGAGCAGCTGATTTGGACCCATTCGCAGTGATGAAATGGTAAATTCGTATTAAGTGTTGGGCTGGGAAAGTCCCTTCTGTTTTCCAAGCTTGGGCTTCCTCATCTGTAGGCTGGGGATAGAAATCCATCCGTGACAAGGCTGCCTACTGGGTTTACTGAAGTGATGGCCGTAAATAGCCAGCCAGTGTCTGCTGGATCACTTGATGGGCTCTGCTTATCTGTGCCTCCTCGCCCCCTTCCACGCTGTCTGATTGACACCAGGTGGATTCATCGTACTGCAGTTGCCCAGGGTCACTGAAATATCATTTCCTATAGAACAAAAAACCTTGGCCCATCTTACATCTTTTCTTCTGCAGTTTAGGTCCTGGAATACTTACATACATTTTATTTCATTTCCATTCATAGGCTTCAAATTTTACACTAATGGAGACTTCCATGTATTGATTTCATTTCACCAGAAAATTTCCAGTTCCCAAACCAAAGATTTAATGAAAACTGTCAAGGGGTTTTAGCTTCAAATTCAGAAACAGTTAAATCACAAATGCAGCACAGCAGCACGTTATTCTAGAAGGTTGGCAGTTTGTATACAAATGTACACACCATCAAGTAAACAGAGAAGGAATGAAAATGCCTGTTAATGTCTTAATCTCTTTCCTTCTTCTACGTGCGTGTCAGTTGGCTTTTTCCCAGGAGTTTATTTCTCCCTAAGAGCCTCGGCTGTCTCCAGTGTTCCTGTAAGGCCAGGCTGCCTCTCAGCACTGCACATTTTTCTGGTGTGTGAGCTGCGGAACACTCCCCCTGCACTTTTTGCACCAAGGGGATCGATACCAGAGTGGGTTAACCTCCTGCAGATAGGAGGAATCCATGCCTCATGCTTTCCTTGGAAACGTGTCACTCCCAGGATGGGTGTGGAGTTGCATCTGTTTATAGCTCTTTCTCCTTCGCTGGTTCTTCAGAAATCACCAGGGCTACCAGGAAGATTTGCTTAGCATTGCTTTGTAAAGGACGGTCTGAATTTAGAGCCCAGTTACATGCATACTGGCATGAGCTCATTGTCTCGTGTGCGAATATGCAGCAGAAACTCCTTTTAGTTTCTTAAACTGCTGGATGATGCATTCTAACTAATTAGATATGCGCCTTGCCCATTGTAGGTCCCTGTGCTGGAGCCTGCCGGCTGCCTACCCCAACATCCATTCCCTTCTTCCTTCCTAAAAATCCCTTCATTAGCACACCAAGTTTTGGCTGGGCTCAGTACTACAAGAATGGAAAGACCACCTTTCCCACCTTTCTTTGTAGCTAGATTTGGCCACATGAGCACGTTTTCCTCCATGTGATATGAAGCAGGACATTCTGTGGACTGTGGGGAAGTCCCTGGCTCAGTCCAGGATCCCTAGAAAAGAGGCCCCAGGCAAGGCTTAAGTACTAAGACTTTCTCGGGAAGTGTAATCATGGGGCAGCAAAAGTGAGGAAAAGGGACTAGGAGGCAGGAGGGATGGAGGGCAAGCACGAGGTGGTGCCTCACAGAGCTGCCTCAGCATTGCAGGGAAGCAGGGCAGGTTGCTAGGTCACACACGGCTGCTCTCAGACAGGAACAGTCCTCTTGAAGAGAAGGGGGCAGTTTATCTGCCAGTGTCCTGTCTCAAGCCTCTTATTGGTCCAAGCTTGACCTCTGATATATTAAGTCCATACCCTGCTTCCTCGTTGTATTTCAGCCCGTGGGGTAGCCTTGAGGAAGACCAGTTTTGGCACCCTGTGGCATAGAGCTTCCTCTGAGACCAGAAGTGAAGTGTCAGAGCCTGTGTGGACACCAGCATTGCTACTATCTGCTTGTGGTAGGAGCAATAGAGGCCAGGATGAAGCCTGCCCTCACCTCAGACACAGCTGAGGCAGCTCTTGAGCATGCTGCTAAGCCCTAGCAAATCTGGGGTAGAGCAAAAGCTGGGGTGGGTATGTCTTCTTAAAAAAGGAGTTGTGCCCTGGAATATAGATGTGATGGTTGGAGCACTGGCAGCCATTTTGAAGCTCAAGGGAGAGGGCAAAATGCTAAAAATGATGGAGTGGGATCTAGAACAAAGCCTCTGTTCCTGATGCATGTTGAAGTTAACCTCTAGATGTCTGTTAGTTGTAGTGATGTCTTTTAAATGAAAGGGAAATAAAATTCTATTTTGTTTAAACTGATGTTATATTTCATTTATATATAAAGCCCAAACTAATTTTAACTAATACCACAAACAAAAATTATTTGTTGGATGAATGCATAAATACCTCCGTTCATTAAAATTTGTTTTATGTCTAGAAGAGCATATTTAGCGCAATGCACTTAACACCAAGTTCTGTCCTCTGGATTGGTGTGAATCCTATCTATTTCATCGAGATTGGTTCTCATAGGTTCCTGCCTGTGCGCTCCAGGCCTTGCACACACTGATCATGCGAGTCTCTGCCTTATGGCACATTAATTTCTCCTTCCTTCCCTGATTTCCCACATGCTGTCTGCTCACATCTGACACTCACCCTCCATTTAGCAACTAGCCTCTTGTCTTTTACGATCCCCTTTAAATGTCAACTCCTCCATGAAGCCCTCTTGTACCCTCTGGGCAGAAGGTTCTTGCCTCACCTCCTATATCATGCTGTGGTGGCCGCACTGCACTGGAACCGGTCTCTGTTTTCTGGGACAGTCCCTGCCCCATGCTGCCTTCTCCCCAAACAGGCCCCAGCCCATGAGAACACAGTCCCTGTGGACATACAAGGCTGCCTTCAATCTCCTCCGCGTCCCTGTCTTGCACTCTGAGGTTTCCATATCCACCCCTCTCTCTCCTCCCTTCCACCCTTCCTTCCTCCTCCTCACTCTTTTCTAAAGGCTTGGCATGTTTTCCACAGAGAAAGCCAACGGGAACCAGCACAAGCTCCCGGCCATGCCCGTCAGCCTCCGGGTAGCTGTGGACACTGCCTCTCCCTGGGTGGCTCTCAGCCTCCTCCAATCAGGACAGACTTCGTCAGTGGGGACGAGCATTTGCTGCTCCTGCAGAAGGCCAGCACCACTATCATTTTCTAGAGCTTTCTGCTCATTCCAGAATTTGGCTGTAGCAATTTCCCCTGCTCTCTTCCACCATCAATTTTTGTGTCTCTACTGAATCATTCCCATCGCATATGAACATGTTGTAATCATTCTCCTAGCTGGAAAGAAAACAGCTTCTTTTACCCATGTCAGCTGCTGCTGCATTTCTCTACTCCTCTGTGTAGCAAACCCCACCCCGGGCTGATTTCTAGTCTTTATTTCTCCTCTAATTCTCCCTTGAATCGCCTGCAGTCAGGTTGACTTTCCCCCCTCCCAAGGTCATCAATGGTCTTGTCATAGCTAGATCCAGTGGTCAGTCTTCAGTCCTGACTCCAGGTACCTATTGCTGTCTAGCAAGGCACCCCCAAACTTAACCAACAATCTGTTCTTATGAATCAGAGCTTCCTCTGTTGACTGGGCTCAGCGGGGTGCTTCTAGCTGGGATTTCCCTGTGGTGGCAGTCGGATGACAGCTGGGCTGGAGTCACCTGAAGGCTCCGCTGGCACACAGGTGGCCGGCCACTGGTGCTGCCTATTGGCTGCAACTGCACCAGGGATCTTTGACCAGAGAACCCACATGTGGCCTCTCATGATGCTGGCCTCTCAGAGCGTGACAGTCAGGTTCCGTGAAGGAGTATTCCAAGGGCAAGCGTTCCAGGAAATAAGAAGCAGAAGCTGCCAGGACACCCAGGGGCTCTGCCGGGAGCCAGTGCAGGCTCATTCTGCTTCATTCTATTGGTCACAGCAGTCCCTGGGCCCATCTAGTTTCAAGGAATGGGGGCGGGTGGGGGAGAAATGCAGCCCACCTCTTGATGAGGGAGTGAGTGGCAAGGTCACATGGAGGAACATCTGGCACGCTGCACTACTCTTCTTTCTGAGCACTTCCTGGACAGTGCTGTCCTCGTTCCCCAGCTCCCTAGCTGCCTGTCCTCAGTGCCTTTGCTGGACTTCTCACCATCCCAGGCTCTGCACGCTGCAGCTCTGCAAGGTGTGGGCTCTTCTCTTCTTTCCTGTCTACAGCTTCTTCCTAGATTTCCTGATGCAGCTCTGTGACTTTGAGGGGTGCATGTCTGTCTGGGCCTGAGGCAGGTCCAACAGGGGTCTGATAAGGTTCACACATCTCTAGGTAATTGCTCTGGGGTTCAGACGAGTGGGGCTTTTTCTCCAGAGGAGTTCAGAAGGAGCTGCCCCCTCCCCACCCAGGGTGGTCTCTCTAGAGTTAGAAAGCAACAGACTGACCCTGTGGCCCGTATTACTACAGTTCACCAACACGCCCCCCTAGTGTTCTCCCCTGAGAGAACAGTACTTCTTGCTCCCCTTGAATTGGCTAGGACTACCTGACTTGCTTTGGTCAGTGGCCTGGAAGTATTTTATTACCAACACTTGCCTCTCTCTTTCTTCCGCTGCCTCCTTGATTGGGGAAACGTGTACTGATATGGAAATACCATGGGTGGCACTGAATGCCAATCCCACAGGCCAAGAAATGCCTGGGCCCAGGACAAGCTTGGGACATGTGAAACACAAACTCTGACTGTGCTAAGTCACTGTGATTTGGGTTGTTACCACGCTGTAACTGTCTGCCAGGCCTGATAGAATGCTTAACTGGGCTTTTCAGAAAAACAGGGCAAATTCCTTGTATGATTCCAATATAGAAGATAGAAACCTTCTCACCACACGCCCACCCTTCTCTCCCACATGTGTGGGAGAGAAAGATAGAAAGACAAAGATAGAAAACAAAGATTTGGAGTTTCCAAACATTCTGGATGGTGTCTTCTAAAGCACTAGGGATTCAGCAACATTTCATATTTGTCTCCAAGTGTCCCTCCCCAGAGGAGCGAGGTGGAGTCCAGCCCTGCCTCCAGCTGAGAGAAAAGGAGCACCCCACAGCGGCCACTTGCACAGCTATGGAAGAGCTGCATTCCATCAAACCCCTGCCTTTGCTGAATGCCCACCAACAGGCTGCCAGCGTGAACATGAACGAGACAGAACCTGCTCTTTGGGAGTTCATGATATGACGGGGCATGTGCTGTGTCTGCTCATTCACTCAACCAGCATTTACTGGACACCTGCTGCATGCAGCTCTATTCTAGGTCCCTGGGACGCAGCAGGGAGCAGAAGCTATCGAACGAAGTCCAGGCCCGGCAGGCTCTTCCTTTCTGGGCGGGATGGGGACAATCAGTGCTAAGTACCAGGAGAAAAGGGGAAAGAGATTGAAATGTGACCAGGGAAGCCTGGCCTCAAATAAGCCAACCCCTCAAATAGGGGGATATTTGAATGGAGACTGCAAGCATAGTGAATGAGACAGCCAGGTAGGCTCCAGGGGAATGGGTCTTCCAGGCCAGGGCAACAGCCAAGGCGAAGGCCGTGAGGTGGAAACTCACTCAGAATGTTGGAGAAACAGAGGCTTGGGGGCTCTGGAGTGTGGTAAGTGGGGTGGAGGGAGGCCAGGCTGAGGGTTCGGAGAGGTGTGGTGGCCCCTGTGCAGATACTGGGTGACAGTCTGGCCTGTTGACATTGCACTGTGGACAGCCCGGCAGGGGAGATTTCTACTAGGCCATGAGTATCCTAACATGCTGTCTGATTCTAAAGCTTAAGAGCCTGCCTGTGGTTCCATTCCGATGGGAAAGTACTCAACCATATTTTTGAAATGTTTCTAATGCGAACATCAATCGATTCCTGGGTAAAACCTGAGGAACAGGCTTATCTCTATGTACCTGTCTTAAAGTCACACAGCGTTATTTCATATCCTCAAATATTTAAACAGAGTTCAAGAAATTTAGATCTATTTTTCTTTTTCTTAGAGCATCCAGGATCTGCTACTTCCTGCTCCACACATGTGGAACTGTTCTGTTGAAATGTTTTTTCTTCTCTTGCTTCCTGGAATTGGTTTGCTTAGGGAAATTGGTTGAGAGGGAGACGTGTTTATCCCTGGCACACTCATAGGAGCCCTTACCGGGGAGGCCGCCTAACCTGTCGGCATCCACACTGAAGCTAACGTTATTATACCAGCCCAGGGACGCAGGTCACGACATCTTGGCTCTGGGAAAACCTCCTCTTCTGTTCAGCCGGGATGGGTATTCGTAGCGTATGTTCAGGCGTGTACATCAGAGGCACAGGTTTCAGAGCCGAACAATAATTGGAAAAAGCTATAATCACCAGAATCAATTCCCAATTCCTGATGCTACAGCTGTTTGCTGCTCTCCATTTTAAATTGGATTTTTCTTTGAGGATGTGGTATTTCAGAACAAATCATCATCCATCTAGTTTTCGATGGAAGCTCCCTGGATCCTCGCAGGGAAATTAGACCAGACAAAGAAACGAAGGGAGGAGCAGATGGGCCCATTTTTCAATTTCCGTTCAAGTGGGCCTCCAGGAAAAGTATCAGAACAGTCACAAGGTACCTGAAATGTCATCTCCAGAGCATGTGATGGTTGGGTTCTGGAGACAGTGTTCTTTGTTATCACATTCCAGAGGTGAAATGTAGACGTTAGTGGGTGATTTGGGTGGAAGGCTGGTAGTGAGGAGATCTCCCATAGCACTGTGGACTGAATTGTGTCTCCCCAAGTTCATATGTTGAACTCCTAAACCCAGCACGTGGTGGTCAGGGTGTCAATGTTGAAAGTGATAAGTCTAAGTCATATCTGGGGCAAGAGATGCCAGCACTGGACACCCGGGACCATGGGTTCACCTAACCTATGGCCAGGCAAGGCCAGGCAGCCCAGGCCTCCCTGTGCAAGGGCTGCCCCACAACACTGCTGCAGGGAGCAGAGCATACCCCAGCCCTGTGTAGACCAGTGAACTGCTGGCAAGAAGTATTCCTGCTCCTCTCCTCAGAAAGTCCGTCGTTCTCCCCTGGGAGGGGAAGGAGAGGTGGAAAGTGTCCAGAAGCATCAGCCTGGTGGACATGGAAGGAAACTCCAGGAAGAGGGCAACAGCATCTCCCTCCCTGCGCAGTCCAATTCAGGAAATGGAGTTTAACCCAGTAAAAGGGTAAACAATTACAGAGTGTGAAAACAGCCCAAAGGAAACATCGGTGCAGTGCAGGAGGGCCAGAGTTGGAGAACCCATGCTCGATGTGATGCAAGGTGGTGGCATTCAGGCTGATGGCGTGGGAGCAGCATCATGGCCAAGAGCAAGAGGGAAGATGTTTGGGCAGAGGGAACAGCGTGGCCCAGTCCTCAAAATGTGAAAGAAGGCACCGTGTGTGTTCGGAAACAAAAGAAAGCCAGAGATTGTGGCATGGAGGGCAGGAGGCGTGTAAGGGGAGAGAAATGGGAAGTCCTGTAGTGTGGGTTGATGGAGAAGAGGCTGAGAGTGGGAAAGCCTTCAGGATGCCACAGTAGGCCCAGGTTGAGGCGGTGCAGCTGGGACCGGGCATAGCAAGCGTCCTGGAAAGCCCGCAGCAGAGACATGGTTCAAGAGGAGGGACTGGCAGGCTTTGCTCGTCACTTCTGCACATAGAAAAGGAAAAGGTAAGAGCCGAGGAGGAATCTGGCAGTGGAGTTTTGCAAAATTCTGTGCTGGCGCCTTGTGGACCATTGGACTCTAGGTGGTTATTTTTGTGAACAATGGCCACAGGTGCCTCTAAGACATTAACTGGTGGTTTGAAGTCATGTAAATCATGATTACAGGGGCTGCCTTTGAGGATTAGAGACTTGAGTTTGCTGGCATAGAGGCTGGTGGTGGGGTAGTGGGAAGAAGGTCCAATGGAAGGAAACAAAACAGTACCTCATGTTACTGGTTTCACCTTTGTGCTGTCTCTTCTTGTTCCTCTGCACGGATTCAGTCAAACAGTGGCTTATTTCTTAAGTCCATTATAAAGTATTAATAGATCCACACTTTTTTTTTCCACATGACTTTTCTGGAAACATCTATTTTAAGCAAGACTTGAGAAGCTTTCAGGAAAATCTAGTCACTCCTTAATCCACCGGGCAGGTGCAATAGAAGCAGCTGAGAGGGAAAGAGAATGTGTTTCCACGGCACCTGGCCAGCCAGTTCAGCTCTAATCCAGTAGATGAACGCTCTGTAGACCTACTTTGAGCCTTTTTCCAATCCTCCTTGCTGCTACTCCCTGTGGAATGTAAAATTGCCAGGAGATTAAAATAATCACATTTAACTCCATCAGGAGTCCCTCAAGGGTTTTCAGGGAAATGATGTTTTCTGATAAATGCACAAATTTATCCAAACCACCTTTATTTTATTTGGTATTTATCTAGAGTGGTCAGCTAAATAGTCTCCCCAAAGATGTCCGCATTCTAATATCTGGAGCCTGTGAATGTATGACCTTATTTGGCAAAAGTCCCTTTGCAGATAGAACTAATTTAAGGATCCTGAGATGGAAAAACTCTCCGGGATTATCTGGGTGGGCCCAATATATAGCCAGGATCTTCATAAGAGAAAGGCAGACAAGTTAGAGATGGAGTTAAGAGAGAAAAGATGAAAGGACAGAAGGAGACACTGGAATGATGCCCCTTGTAGGTGGAGGAAGCCGCTGTGAGCCAAGGAGTGTGGGAAAAGGCCAGGGGGCATATCTTCCCCTGGAGCTTCTAGAATTAACACTGGCCAGCAAACACCTTGATTTTAGCCTGATGAGAGGAATATAGGACTTCTGACCTCCAGAGCTACAGAATAATAAGTTCATGTTGTCTGAAGCCAACACATTTGTGCTAATCTGTTGCCACAACTACAGGAGCTGAGATGTCCTTCACATTAAACCTGCAATGATCTAATCACACAGGGTGAACACAGAACTGTGTGTTCCCGTTGAATTCATGTTTCTAAGTCATTTTATACCCTGTCCTTACTTCGCCCGGGTTGATTGTGACACTATTATTACGTAATGAAGTCCTTTTCCTCAACAAAACAAGAGGATCTTAGCTGGTTTTTGTTTGGGATGGGCGCAGAGCCAGCATCTAAAGTTGCCTTTTTACCTGGCTATTTACCGGGTGGTCACAATCTGGAAATAATGATAATATTACTTTACCTTGGAATGGAACATAAATCAAACATCAAGGCTGGGCACAGTGGCTCACGCCTGTAATCTCAGCACTTTGGGAAGCTGAGGTAGCCGGATCTCTTAAGCTCAGGGGTTCGAGACTAGCCTGGGCAACAGGGTGAAACCCTGTCTCTCTGAAATACAAAAAATTAGCCAGATGTGGTGGCACGTGCCTGTAGTCCCAACTACTTGGAGGGCTGAAGTAGGAGGATTGCTTGAGCCTGGGAGGTCAAGGCTGCAGTGAGCCGAGATCGCGTCACTGCACTCCAGCATGGGTGACAGAGTGAGACCCTGTATTAAAAAACAAAATGAATACACATTCATGTCTGTTCTTAGAGTTGGTCACCACCTTGTAGAATTTTCTGTTAATGTTGTCCGAGATACTGCTGAACTGCAGCTATGTAAATAGGCATGAAGATGGCTGATGGAGCTGTATTGTTTTCATGAGTCAGTAAATTATATTATTCATTGCAGGGCTTTGATTAGACATTGGTGGCTGCTATAGATTTTGTTAACTGATTTGATAACTTTATATGAAATTCATTTATTCTCCCCTCAAATATTCACTGAATGCCCACTGTGTGCCCAGCATGGCACTTTAGGCCCTGGGAAGTCAAGGATGAGCAAAATAGACCCGGCTCCTGATCCATGAAAGTCCACTAGAAAGTGAGAGTCACACACACAGTGCGTGGCAATCGAGGACAGTGGTATGTGGCAGAGGGCCATGAGGCCAAGGAAGGGGTCTGGGGCATCCTCAGAGGGGTGGGGACCGAGCTGGAGGCTGAGGCATGAGGAGTTGACCAAGCAAAGCAAGGATCATGCTGCAGTATGGGGAAGCCTGTGGCTGCTGGGGACATGGCCAGCCAGGTGGTGAGCAGTGAGCAGGGCGGGATGGGGTGATGAGTGCTTGGTGGTCGGGGCTCTAGCAGGCATTCTGGTCCCTTAGGAGCAAGGAGCATGTCTCAGGCTGCAAGCCCAGGAAAATAGCCCAGGGAGAGGATTCTCCAGGATGTGCCTCAGTGAGGGGCAGCTCCTGAGGGCGGTAGGAGAGGCCTCAAAGGAAGGGAGCAAGGATGTCTCAGCTGTGCCCAGCCTCAGCCCGATGCCATGGTGTGTCAGGCACCAAGGGACCCACAGCTCTGCCTTCCTCCTGCTGCAGCTTTCTCTGCTGTGGCTATCACTCAGCACTACGAGTGCAGGTGCGCCTGTGACCACATGAGTGGTGTGAACAGGTGCATGCGGGTGTGTATGAGTGTGAGTGTATGTATGTGTGGTGTGCTGTCTGCGAATATGGGAATGTGAGTGAGTGCATGTGACATGTGAATGTGCTGTTTGTATGTGTGTGTGAATCTGCGTGCACGTGGCAGTGTGTGTGGATGTGTGGGATTGCTTGTGAACACATGTCCATGTGCATGTGTATATGTGTATTGTGTCAGTGGATTTGTGTATGTATGCGTGAGTGTACCAAGTGTGTGTGTCAAGAGTGTACGTGCCTGTGTGTGTTTGTGGGTGTGTGTGAGAGAGTGTTGAGTGTGTGAGTGCTTGTGTGTGTTAGAGTGAGTGGATGTGTGTATGTATGCATGAGTGTGCCAAGTGTGTATGTCAAGTGTGTACGTGCCTGTGTGTGTTAATGTGTGTGTGTGGGTGTTGTGTGTGAGTGCTTATGTGTGTTAGGGTGTGTGGGGGGGTGTGTTGAGTGTGTGAATGCTTTTGCGTATTAATATGAGTGGATGCATGTATGTATGCGTGAGTGTGCCAAGTGTATATGTCAACTGCGTATGTGCCTATGTGTGGGTGTACGTAGGGGGGAGTTAAGTGTGAAAGTGCTTATGTGTGTGGGTGTGAGTGTGCATACCTGTGTGCATATGTATATAGTTATAGTGTGCAACATGATGTTTTGATATATGTATACATTGCAGAAAGGCTAAATCAAGCTAATTAATATACGCATTCCCTCATATACGTATTTGTTGTGGTGAGGATACTTAAAATGAATGCTTTTAAGAATTTTTTTTTTTTTTTTTGAGACGGAGTCTCGCTCTGTCGTCCAGTCTGGAGTGCAGTGGCCGGATCTCAGCTCACTGCAAGCTCCGCCTCCCAGGTTTACGCCATTCTCCTGCCTCAGCCTCCTGAGTAGCTGGGACTACCGGCGCCTGCCCCCACGCCCGGCTAGTTTTTTTTTTGTATTTTTTAGTAGAGACGGGGTTTCACCAGGTTAGCCAGGATGGTCTCGATCTCCTGACCTCGTGATCCACCCGTCTCGGCCTCCCAAAGTGCTGGGATTACAGGCTTGAGCCACCGCGCCCAGCCTTAATAATTTTCAAGTACACAATACATTGTTATTAACTATAATCACCACGCTGTACAATAGATCTCTTGAATTTATTAATACTAATATTAATTGAGTATTAATTGCTATCAATACTCCTCCTTCTGAGATTTTGTACTCTTTGACCAACATCTTCCCCAGCCCTGCTGCCCTTCAGCTCCCGGTAGCCGCCGTTCTACTGTCTGCTGCTGTGACTCTGACTTCTGCAGATTCCACGTGTAAGTGATGGGATCATGCAGTATTTTTCTTTCTGTGCCTGGCTTATTTCACTTAGCACAATATCCTCCATGATTATTCATGTTGCTGCAATATGACTTTTTTCTATATAAACGTTTTCAAACGGAGAGCCCATCAGTGGAAGATCCAGGTAGGTAGACAGATAGATGGACAATAGATAGATAGATGGATGGATGGATAGTAGATAATAGAGAAATAGATAATGCATAACATAGACAATAGATAGATATTAGAGAGATGATAGGTGATAGATAGTAAATAGATAGACAGGTACACTGAACAGACAGACAATGGCAGACCATGTATGGTAATAGAGGTCTAGCTCACAGTCTCTGCAGCTGTTGGCCCAGAAGAATTAGGACTCCGAAAAACTGCCAGCTTCCCGTTTTTTATTGCTGCTTCCAACTCAGAACCAACAACAGAATGTCAAATAGGCACCCTTCCTCAATCCCATGGGACATACCCCTCTTCTAGCAGGACACTCCAGCTTTCCCAGGCTGACAGCCTTCAGTAGGGCCCACCTGGGCCTTCCCTTTTCCCGCAGTGAAGCTTCCCCGCCCCTCAACCTGCCTGGGAGCCTCTGCAAACACAAGTGACAGTGGCCGACTGTCCTGCTGTAGCAAGTTCTGCATACATTGTCTGTCTTTGTTCACATTTGGGTAGATTTTATTATTTCCACTATATTTGTATATTTATAGAAGCACATGCAATCATTTTGGGCTTGTGTTTGGATAATGATTTTCAATATTAACACAAGCATATCAGGGACGATCTGGGTGTCCATCACACATGGGCGATGACGTCCATGCTATGTTTGCATGTTTACTTATGGCATTGTTCCCACTCACTGAAGTCGAAAAGGCCAAGCGAATAAATTCTGGTACCCAGAAATTGGAGTAAAGAGAGCGTTGGGGAGTAGACTTCTCTACCACACTCAGTGAATCGTGCATGCGTAAGTCAGAGACTGCTTCCTGAGGATTGAGGCTGTGTCCACGTCCTGTCTCTCTGGCATGGCTGGGAGCTGTGTCATGAAGGTGAAGGGGCCCCAAGTAGTAAGAGCCAGAGTCTCTGAGTCACTGCTTGGAGGAGAGCCACTTGCCAGCCAGGAGCAATCATTTTTGATTTCACATGAGTGCAAAGTAAACTTGAATTTTGTATCTCATTAAACCATGAGATTCTGGGGGTTTATCTGATACAGCAACTTTTAGTAGCTAAACGAATACAGAGATAAACAAAGAAATAAAGACAAAAGTAGCAGATCATGCCAGGTGCTCCATAGACCCCAGGGGCAGGGCAGAGTGAGTGCTGCAGCTCTTTGACAAGGTGGCGTGAAGCTGGCTCTAAGAAAGATCGCAGGAACAGTGAAGGAAGACACGTCTGCACAAAGACCCAAAGTGGTCAGGGCCTGGGCACTGGGAGAGCAGAAGGAAGACCAGTGGACCAGTACGTGAGATGTTGGAGGAGCAGGCAGTGGGCAGATCATGGGGAGTTTGGTGGGACGAAGAAAAAAGTGAATTATATTAAAAATGCAACGGGAATCTAACAACAGATGAAGCTACCGGATAACATCTAATAGTTGGATTTATGTTAGGTGGCAAATGGATGGCAGACAGCTAAGGGTGGGAGACAGGAGAGGGTGGCCATGGGGGGACTGCAGAGGAGCTGACAAGACTTGTCAACGGGTTAAACTATGGACGGAGAAGAACCTAGGCCACACCTGGACTGTTGACTGAGGACCTGAAAGAGAAGCGTCTCCAGAGAGATTAACCCGGGTTGGAAGGATGGATTATCCTTAGCCAGGAAACAAAGCCTTCCAGTTATTAACATCCTTAGAACAGCGTAGCTATGGGACAGACATTCTCTGTATTTGTTTTATTGAAATTAAAATCCAGAAACATTGTCTATAAAACTAGCCCTGAGGCAACAGCATAGGCTCTAAACCCAATATCGGTAAATTAGTTTCTTCAAAACGACATCAACTGTCACATTAAATTAATGCGCTTTCTTTGTCTTTTATTGGGTTTGTAGTTTTATAGTACTGAATTTAAAAATTATTTTGGTTTATAGTTATATAAAAGCTATAAAATGTGTGAAATATATGCCTAATTTCATGATGTTTCAGATTTAAGTCACATTGCAATGAGAATTAATGCAGGACATCTATGATGCATTCTTTTTTCTTCAAAAGAGATGTACAATTTGTTCAGTTTTGACAAAACTGTTTTAGTGCCCTGCTGAAAAATGCTGTTGTGGGCACACGACGATAGCCCCATTAGTCTCTGTGTGGAGAGAGACAGGATTCGGCTGAGGGTGTCTCCTGTCCTGTTCCTGTTGGGATCAGCTGCACACATTAGTAAGATAGTGGCCATCACTGGGAAAGAGCTCTGCTCCTGGCCTTGCTTGCATACGATCATCACCAGGGGAGTGCCCAGATTTCCGAAGTCCTGGTGCTAACCCTAGAGATGCAGATTTCATTGGTTTGAGTGAGGCCTGGGTGTTGGAGGCTTACAAACTGGGGCAGGTGATTTGAATGTGCAGGCCTGGTTGGGAGCAGGTGAATAGAGGCAAACCACTCAGCCCCATGGTCCACCAATGACCATGTCTCACTAACATGGGTCCACTAGGGAGTCAGCGGGAGGCACCCCTCAGAGGGAAAGGCACACACCTTTTGGACATCAGCTGGTAATATGAAACGGTGTGGCTCTGTAACCTCGCAGTGTCGTCACTAAAGAAGCAGCAAGGGAGAAATGCCAACACAAGACATTTTAAGACAGATAGGAACAGGAAATTCACCTTCCTGGCTTTAAAGAATATTTTTATTCAAATCTCAAAGTCTAGCTGGTCCCTGTTACGGCAGAGAGATGAAAGGAAGGGAGAGACGAGAAGGTGGCTTGATAGTCAGAAGCCCTTCTGGCAGGCAGGGTTAGGAGCCAACTTCCAGCCTACCGCTTATTTTATTTTATTTTCAGACGGAGCTTCACTCTTGTCACCGAGGCTGGAGTGCAGTGATGCCATCTAGGCTCACTGCAACCTCCGCCTCCAGGATTCAAGCAATTCTCCTGCTTCAGCCTCTGGAGTAGCTGGGATTACAGGCACCCGCCACCTCGCCCTGACTTTTTAAAAGGGCGCGGTGGGGGAAGTGTCCTCTAAGAGAGGTTCCTATCGGGGAGGTGTTGGGAGAGTGCTGACCGGACTTCAGTAAGCTTTGTTGTGATTAGGGTCCTTATGTTCTGTTGAAGAAATGGGCCAGTTTGGTCAGGTAGCAACGGACACTTCTGAGACATAAAAGCTTGATACTTTAAGATGGTGCAATCCCGTTAAGATGGCTGTACTCTTGTCCTATCAATCCTTCCAAAGGAATTCTATCTTTGAGAAGACAGCAAAGCAAATGGGTAGAGGCATCCCCTCTGGGCCTGGAGCCAGGCTGCTGGCAGCCAGGAGTCATGAGGTGGGATGGGGTTGAGCTGCGGTTGGTTTCGCATCTTTGAAGCTAGCATCACCAACATCCGCGTGCCTCCTGGCCAGGGCTGGAAGGCATCTCTGTCACTTCACCTCTTTGTGGAATCCAATTATAATTTCCTACTCCTTAATTGAAGGTACTCTTGCACCTTAACCCTCTGCTCCTCGTGTTCTCCTTCCCTGGTAGACAGCAGGGTTCCCCTCAGAACATCATGCACCACTACAGACCCTCAATTCGTGGTCCACTGTTTGTACACAGTAGGCCCCCAGTAAATATCTGTTAGTCAAACACCAAACCAATCCAGGGTCTCATCTTTGTTCTGGGGAATGGAGGAGGCCATTCTTCCAAGTTGGGTTGTTGGTGTAGGTGTGGTTGACCCCCTTAGAAAACAGTGACTATGACCAGCCATGGCGGGAGGATCCCAGGGCAGGGTGCTGAGCACTGTACTTCCTCCACTGACTGTGCACTTGCTTGGTTTAGGCTCTTCCTAAAACAGAGCCTGAGACAAGAAGTTGCCAAGGAGTTTATTTGGGAAGTGATTACAGGATTATAGGGGTGGGGAAAAGAAGGGACTGGAGGAGGGGCATATTATGAAGGGGGTACCATGGCAGCCCCTCGAAGATTCTTTCCAATGCCCCATGCCTGGTAGTCTCACTCTCCTGAGGGGTGGGAGCAGAGGTTCTTCTGCTGCTCCACTGGCTGTTAGCCCCCTGCACTCCGGGCTGTACTTGTAGGGCCTGGCAGGATTCCCTGGCATCAGAGTGCCCTACGGACAGGATGCTGACAGGTGAACCAAGCTTGGGTGGAGCCATCCTGTACCAGGAGGCGCTGAGCTGTCCAGAGTATCCACAGTAGCTGCGGCTGAAGTTGGAGGTGGACTGGCAGAAAGTGGCTTTTGTCACTGAAGGGTCAGCCTCCGTGGTTTGGGGAAGGTTTCTCAACGTCTCATACTGTCCATTTCAGCATCTATCATGCAGGGGCTCCCAGGGGAGGATGGCAGGGCCAGCAGTGGCAGCCTCTGGCCCCACCTGGACTTACAGAGTCAGAAATCTGCATTTAAGCAAACTGCCCAGGGCATTGTGATGCACGCTAAAGCTTGGGAACCACTCACCTAGAACTGCTTCTCTTGCTGCCATCCCGTTCTCCACAGTTAATCCTTGGGTGCATATTTATTGATGTCCACCATGAGAGCGGCTCTGTGCGAGGCTGCAGGGAGACACAGGCAGGAGACAAAGTCCCTGTCTTCACAGCCCCACAGTGTCTGGGAGGGCAGGGAACACATGGGCTGTCCCTGTGTGGGCAGGGCTGTGAATGGGGAGGGCTGGTACTGGTGGAGCAGAGAAACAGGAGAGGCCCATCTCTGAGCCTCTACCACACACCAGCATCCTGAGAGGGGTGTGTAGCTAGGCACTCCTTCAACTTCCTACCAGCTCTGCGAAGGGTGCCCTGTGGTCCCATCTCACAGCTCACCATTTTGAAGCAGGGACCACGCAGCAGTCTCTGGATGAGGGAAGGTCTGAGCAGAGCTTTATAGCATGATGAGAGGTGACCCAGAAGATCCAGGGCAGGGTGGAGGGAAGGGCTGTAAGAGGTGCGGCTGGCACTGCTGGTGCTTTGTTGAGTCACTGCCTAACCACGAGAAGCAGCCACTTCGTAATGTTGTGTGACAACGAAATGAACTCCGGTTGTGTTCAGCCACTGCCAGTTGGGCATGATTTAGTGGAAAAGTGAGCTCAGCCTGATGGATTACAATACATATGGAACACTTATGAGGATCGATGTGTCCAAGACCACACATCAGAGTCCTAAGAACCCAAACACGTCTGGTTGGACAGTTGCCTGGGTAATGGGCAGGGGCTGGAAAGAAGGCATACCCAGGAGGTGGGCCCTGAGCTTAGCGTTGCATGTGCCGAGCTGGGTAGGCTAAAGGGCTGTCCACAGAGAAGCAGAGATCCGGGGTCTGAATCTGGGAAGCAGAAGAGAGGTCTGGGAAGAACACCCAGGGGTGGGAGTTGCCGGTATGTGGATGGTGAGGTTGTCCAGGAGAAGAGGGTTTAGATATAAGCCCCCATGCACCCCAGCACTTCATGGAAGGACAGAGGAGGGCACCCACAAAAACAGAGCGGTGAGAGGAGCTGGAGAACACCTCATCAGAACGCAGGCACAAGAGCTCTCATAGAAGCCTGTAGTCAGCAGTACCAAGTGCTACCTGGGCAGGATGAGAGAGGAACTTAAAAAGGGCCCTTGGTCTACATGCAGGGATGTCCTAGTGGGAGAAGTCATTATTTTATTTTTAGTTTGTTTGTTTGGTTGTTTGTTTTTGCTGTGGGCATAGCCAGAGATGAGGCCTTCATGGTGTGCAAGTGGCTGCGGCGTGTTGGCATGCTAGAGTATCGTGACGTCTCTGAGGAGACAGCCTTGAATAATTAAACACCGACAGCAGAGCCATGAAGACTATGAGCAAGGAGACAAAGGCCTGGGCTCAAGCTGAAATCCTCTACTTACCAGCTAGGTCGCCTGGGGAAATTGCTTCAGCAGTCTGTGCCTCAGTGTTCTCATCTGTAAAATGGGAGGATAATAGGACTGATTGCACAGGTTATGGAAGGATTAACTGAGCTAATATGCATCTACTGTGCAGAGCAGTGTCTGCAAGCAGTAAGTGGTCAAAGATGTTGGCGATCATCCTTTTATCTGGTAGAATTTCACTGAGTTTGGGAGATGACATTGCTCAGTAAGACTCTATTTTTTCACAGTCTCCTTGTTAAGAATCACCAGGGACACTTGCTGGAGACTGGATTTCTGGGTTTTAGCCCAGATGTTCTGCCTGGATTCACAGGGAGATGATCCTGGGACTCTGGCTCCAGCAAGTCCCCAGGGATTCTCATGCTTGGAGCAAGAGAGCATCTCTGCTGGAGCAGAAAGGGGCACATGTTATAAAAAAGGCCTGTGCACAGGGCCCTAGAGGCCGGACAAAGGTTGGGAGGCCTCATCAGAGGAAAGGCACTACTGATGTGACTTAGTGAAAGGGAAAGGCCGTGCAGGAGTGATGTCAGCAGGACGGTGGCCTAGGGTGCTGCAGACCCTTGCTCCTCTATGGAAGCACCAGGTGAGAGGCAACACATGGTCCCAGGTTGCCCTGTGGGACTTCCAGGAACTGGTTAAGGATCTGCAGCAATCACGCAAACTCCCCATGAGGACAAAACCACACTCAAAGCAGCAGGAAATTTTGTGGCATTTGGCTCACCTCTGCCCCACCTCCTCCCCAGCACAGTCAGGAGGAGGCTACCCTATTATTGGTACCTCCCTTGGGACACAAGGCAAAGACTGGAACATGTTCACAGCATTCTGGCTTGTCTGCGGGCTGCCTGTGGAACTGGTTTTGGTCCCACGCATCTTGGAGTGTTGATGGAAAGAGCAGCCTGCTTGGGATATCAGGATGGAGACCCTGGGGGCAGTACTGACTGCTGCCATATGGAAGGGGGTACCAGCACAAGGATCAGGGAGAAGAAATAAAGCAGAAAGTTGAAGGCCTTCAACAGATGCAAAAATGAGGGAGAGATTCAGATATTCCCAGATACACAGCATATAAAAATGTGTGCCCACCGTGGAGCACCTAAATACATAAAGTGAATGTTAGCAACCCTGAAGGGAAAAATTGACAGGAGTACAACAGCAGTAGGGAACCTCAATACCCCACTCTCAATAATGGACAGATCATCCAGACAGAAAATCAAGAGGAAACGCTGGAACTACTCTTCCCACTAAATGGACCTAACATCATATACAGAACACTGCATCCAACAGCAGCAGAAGGCACATTCTTCTCAAGGGCTCACAGGGAATGTTTTCCAGGAGAGATCATATGTTAGGCCATAAAACTAGTGTTAACAAATTCGAGATTGATATCACAGCAAGGATCTTTTCCAGCCACAATGTTATGAAACTAGAAATCAATCAAAGGAGGATGCTGAAAAATTCACAAACGTGGAAATGAAGCAACAAGCTCCTGAATAACAGTGGGTCAAAGAAGAAATCAAAAGGGAATTCAAAAAATATATTGAAACAAATGAAAATGAAAATATCACATATCAAAGTTTATGGGATGTAGTGAAACCATTTCTAAGTGGAAAGTTTATATTGATAAATGTCTACATTAAGAATAAAGACAGGTCAGAAATAAACAACCTGACTTTACATCCCAAGGAACTAGGAAAAGAACAAATTAAGTCCAAGGTTAGTAGAAGAAAGATAAAAACAAAGACCAGAGCAGAAATAAATGAAATAAAGACTAGAAAAATAATACAAAAGATTAAAGAAACTGAGAGTTGGGTTTTTGAAAAGATAAACAAAATTGAAATACCTTTAGCTAGACTATGATAGAAGTCTCAAATAAAATCAGAAATGAAAGAGGGAACATTACAACTGATACCACAGAAATGCAAAGTATGATAAGTGAAAATTATAAACAATGATATGCCAATGAATTGAATAGCATACAAGAAATGGATAAATTTCTAGAAACATACAACCTACCAAGACTGAATTATGAAGAAATACAAAATCTGAACAGACCAATAAGAAGATTAAATCAGTAATCAAAAGAAGATTGGATTAATAATCAAAAATCTCCCAACAAAGAAAAGCCCAGGACCTAATGGTTTTACTGGTGAATTCTACCAAACATTTAAAGAAAACATAATTCTAATCCTTCTCAAACTCTTCCAAGACATTGAAGAGGAAGGACCACTGTCAAACTCATTCTATGAGGCCAGAATTACTCTGATACCAATGCCAGACAAAGACACTACAATGAAAGAAAACTAGAGACCAATATCCTTGATGAATATTGATGCGAAAATCCTCAACGAAATACTAGCAAACAATTGAACAGCACATTAAAAGGATCATAGACCGTGACCAGGTAGGATTTGTTCCTGGAATGCAAGGATAGTTTTCATGGCACTCCTTATGGAAAACAGTATGGCGTTTCTCAATAATTAAAAATAAAATTAGCACGTGATCCAGCAATTTCACTCCTGGATATATATGTGAGAGAATTGAAAGCAGAACGTCGAGAGGAGATATTTGTACACCTAAGTTCATAGCAGTATTTTTTTTTTTACAATAAATAGCCAAAAGGCCATTTCCAACAGTTAGGTGGTGGAAATGGGGAGTTAGTGTGTAATGGGGACAGAGTTTCAGTTTTACAAGATAAAAAGAATTCTGGAGATGGAAGGTAGCTATGGTTGCACAACAATGTAAATGTACTTAGGCCACTGAATTCTATATTGAGAATGGACAAGATGATAAATTTAGTGTTATGTGTCTTTTACCACAATTTAAAATAGTTACCCAAGTGCCCACTGATAAATGAATGAATAAACAAAAGGTGGCCGATACGTTTTATGAAATATTATTCAGCTTTAGAAAGGAAGGAAATTCTGACATGCTACAACATGGGTGAACCTTAAAGGTATTATGTTAAGTGAAATAGGCCAGTCACAAAAGGACAAATACCATGTGATTCCACTTACACAAAAGCTCTTGAGTAGTCAAATTCACAGAAACAGAGGTCAGGATGGTGGTTGCTAGGGACTGTGGGAAAGGAAAATGGGGAGTTAGTGTGTAACGGGGACAGAGTTTCAGTTTTACAAGATTAAAAGAGATCTGGAGATGGAAGGTAGTTATGGTTGTACCACAATGTGAGCATGCTTATGCCACTGATCTCTATACTGAGAGTAAATAAAGTGCTAAATTTCATGTTATGTGTATTTTATCACAATTTTTTAAAAGTGAATAGCCTTGAAAATGGTGAGAATTTATTCAAAAGGCAATGGAGGGGTCTCCAGACATAAGGGGAGTGTGACATGGCTGTAGGGGATTTGAAATGGTAATTCTGCATGTGTAGAAAACATGACTTGGAGGAAGAAACCCCTGGGAGCAGGGGCCCAGTTAGGAGTGAGCCTAGAGGTCAGTGGTTCTCAAACATTCAGATGTATCGGGATGGCTGGGGAGCTTGTTAGATGCAGGTATAGGTGCCCCGGGGACTTGCATTCAGTGGTTCTAGGGAGGACCTGGGAATGCACGATTCTAACAAGCTCCCAGGCGATGCTGATGCTGCTGGTCTAGGCACCCCAGTTTGGGAACCACTGGTCCCAAAGAAAAAGAAAGGGGTTATCAAGAGGTGCTGGAAGCAAATAGGGCAGCCAGCCCGCGGGCAGAAGGGTCGTGCCCCTGACCATTCCTGGTGACCTGGACATCTGGCCTGGTCTGTTTATACTAGTGAGCTTCAAGGTTGACAAGAAGCCACATGAGGTGGATTTACTTACTACCCACTCACCAGAGCGACATCAATGCATAAACAACCCCAAATGATCCATTTCCTGGACACCCCAGGTTCAGCAAAACTTCCACCACCTGGCCTCTCTGAGAGGCTTCCTTATGCTTTATTAACCGCTTTTATGGGCCTGGTGGGAGCAACTCTGACCTCAGGGATTGCTTTCTCGTCTATCATGTGACCTGGCATGAGAGCGGTCTGCACCCTATGTGCTTCGTGCCTCTGATGGTTTTGAGAGCTGAATGCAAGCGGCTGCCTTGAAAAACCCAGAGTTAATAATTCTCCAAGGCAGAAGCCAGCATTTGCACCCTGAGGAGGCCTGACTTCAGATTGGATGATTCCACAAAGCGTGCCGGGAAGCCCGTGCGACATCTGGTCCCTGGCAGGGTTTCCGGGAGATGTAGGCGACTGCTGCTTCCTCCTTTCCCATCCTGGAGAAATGTTACGACTCCAGTGACCTCTGCAGCTGCTGAGAAGATAGCAGACTGTGCTCTGGGGTCTTCCAACCTCAGAGCACACACTGGACAGGATATTGGAATTCCAGGGTTGTTAGGGCCAGTCCTGCCCCACCTGGGAGCTGGTAACTTGGTCACACCAGTCTCTTCTGAGCATCTATAATGTGGGGTGGGGGTGGGAAAAGGCTTTTTGCCTGAAGAATGTCTGTGCAGCACTCATTTCCTGGGACCCTCGCCGCTGGGGAGCTTGTGCAGATAAAATCCACCCTCAAACAAGAACATCCCTCCAGCAGCTGGTGGTGGACAGGCAGGCATCCAGAGACCGGAGCAGATGCTTCTCAGCTCTGGCCAGTGAGTGCCCTTTGATCTCTGTGCCCCAGCCTGGAACTTCCAGGGGTCCAGGAGACCTTCCTTCCCAGGTTCCTTCTTGCTCTCCCTGCTGTGTCCTCTCCCCATGGCTGCCTCCTCTTGTGCCATGGCTCAGGAGGAATGTCCTTCCTTTTCCCAATGGCTACCTTCTCGTCCTGATGGACACGTCTCCACCTGTTTCTCTATGGAGTGTGAGCATCAGAAAACCTTTTGTGCTCCCAGTGAGGCTGCCAGTGAGTGGAGTCTGGCTCTGGGAAGCATCTTGAGTGCAGGACACCAACAGCACCAGAAATTTCTGAACAGCACCTGTCCTCTATGGTGTGACGAGGTACCACAGGGAGAGCCCCAGTTCTTGGCACACTGTGGGCATGTAGCAGCTGTTTGTGGAACTAAAGGACAAAGGTGTGAGCTACAAGGACACAGGGGCTTTTCTTCTGTTAGGAGAGCCCAGAGGTGCTCCTTAGGCAGGCCAGTAATGGGAGCTGAATGAGGGGAAGGAGGAGGAGGATGGCTTTGCTTCCCTGTGGTGAGGGGGTTCTATCCCCTAACGGCCATCGGAAATCAGCATTCATACTTGGCAAGAAATAGCTAACCTCTACCTTGTAAGTGTAGGCTTGGAGAGGGTGTGCCTACTGCAACCACTGGCTTTCTAAAGAATGGGCTTTCTTTGCTGATGCTGGATCAAACGTGCTGAGACATGGCCACAGAAGCTCTGCAGCTTTATGGACATGGAATGTGGGTGACAAAGCCCTGTAGAGGGGACTAGGGTATCCTAAATTCTGAAATCCATCCCCAGATTCACAAGCCTCCATGTGGAAAAGGGAGAAGGACTGCCCGTGTGGGATATGGCCTTGGGTGCAGTGACGGATGGCGCACACCTGCCCCAGTGCCCTCCGTTGAGGCTTGGAGCAGTGGCCTCACCTCTGCACGACCCACCTGCAGGGTAGGGGGATAGACAGAGCTATCTCAAGTGTGGGAGGCACCAGGGTAGAGGGCCTGGGAAGTATTGCCAGGATAACTAACTGAGGACCAGTGGTTAGGGCAGGGGAGCCCTGCCCGTGTTCTCTGTCCTGTCTCTCAGGGACTGGTGTGGGATGGGGAGATCAGGTGCACAGCAAGGGGCGTGGCTGTGGATTGAACATAGCGTGGTCAGGCTTCTGTCTTTTATTATTTATTTATTTATTCATTTATTTATAATATATCATAGTTGTACATACTTTGGGGGTACATGTGAGGCTTTGATACCTGTATAAAACATGTAATGATCAAATCAAGGAAATTAAGATCTTCATCACCTCACACGTTTATCTTTTTTTGTGTGTTGGGTATGTTACAAATCTTTTCCAGCTACTTTGGAATATATGGTGAGTGATTGCTAACTATAATTTCCCTACTATACTATCAAGTACTAGAAGGTTTTTGTCTTCATTAGGATAGAAACTACCCAAATATGTACTTGGAATATAAAACATATGCATTTTAATCTCAGCCTCATGCTTATGAAAAGAAAGGAAATTGAATAACCAGGGATGATGTTTAAGTGCATGTCTGTGTAAACATTTAAACATATGTAGAAAGGTATTTTCAGCAAGCATATAACTTGGGAATGCTCTGTGTCTGAATTCTGAATGCATGCAATATACTTTTATCTAAGGAGAATATCATCAGTATTATAAATATGAAGCCATAAAAAATTCTGCCGCTGCTTTTAGAGACTGATCAATGCACTGTTTTCATTTGAAATTTTCCAGCTTATGTTGAACCATTTTAAGAACCACTTCGTAAGTACACTTTTGATTTTGAAATTGGCTATGCATTTATTTTGGAAAGGATAGTAACTCCTTTGAATAGAAGCGAAACGCATGAGGTCACATGTTTCTGTTAGATGCCTCTGTCTGGAGAACACGCTATTTACAAAACCATGACACTGTCTTACATGGTGTTATAAGGGTTAACAAGTTTCCCCCTTAAGTAATGTCCCCAAGTAAGTGATCAAGTCCTGTGCTGCCAATGGCAGATAAGAGACATTAAGATAAACAGACTGAGAGGAAATAGCCCTAGAGTTCAACAGGAAGAATCCAGCCTGGCTATTAAAAGCTTTTTGACACGGATGTTCTAAGACCGGCTGGACGGGAGCCGGTGGTAAAGGGGTATGTGTCTCTTTCCTTGGAAGCCCAGCAAGAGCAGAGCAATAGGTGTTAAGCAGGGAGAAACAGGCCCCTCCTGCCTCAGCTGGCCACTTCCTGCAGTCCTTTAGATATGCAGCTTAGATGTCATTTTTCCAAAAGTCTCCCTCACCTCCCAGATAAGAATAGGAGGCCCAGGTTATACTCCAAGTCCCTCCACAGAACCCACAGCCAGGCTTAGCATAGGGCACCTTGTGATTTCTTGTTTACTTCTCCGCATTCACTTAGCCATCAGTGGGGCCGCATCCTGGTCACCAGTGTGTCCCTGCAACACCAACACTCACGGTTCATTTCTTCTGGCTCACACAAGTTCAGCTGGAAGCCTTCTGCAGCTTCTTTCGGGCCAGTGTGCTTCATGACTAACGCCAATAATAATATGAGCACCCCTCCCTTCAGCCAGAGTTAGCAAGGCTCCTCTGCTTGGGGCGTTGAGTTTCAGGTGAAGAAGAAATACTGGATGAAAGAGATGTTCCTAAGTTTTCACTTCCACCATCAAGAGGCAAGTAAAGGGCATCACTGTGGTATGAGGGGGGTGATATCCCTGGTGTTGACTCCCGTGGCAATAGGGGAGGCTCGGTCCCTCGTGCCCTCAGCCAGGAGAGTGGAGATGCCACCTGAGCTTGGATCTGAGGCAGTTTCTGGGAGGAGGTGGGTAGGCCCTGTTGCGGCAGCTTTGACACCAAGCTTTCCATCCATGCTTCTCGCCTCTGCAGTGCTTCTCCATTTTCCACGGCCCCTCCTCTCGCCAGGACATCCCACACTCCCCTCCCGCCCCTTTCAAATAGGATGCATTTGCTGTTAGAAAAAAAAAAGAAAAAAAATGAAGCCACTTTGGGAAGCCGAGGTGGGCAGATCACTTGAGGTCAGGAGTTCAAGACCAGCCTGGCCAAGACAGAGAAACCCCATCTCTGCTAGAAAAAAAAAAAAAAAAAAACATAAAAATTGGCCGGGTGTGGTGGCACATGCCTGTAGTTGTAGCTACTTGGGAGACAGAGGCATGAGAATCGCTTGAACCTGGGAGGCGGAGGTTGCAGTGAGCCAAGATGGCTCCACTGCACCCCAGCCTGGGTGACAGATCGAGACTCTGTCTCCCAAAAAAAAAAAAAAAAAAAACTGAAGCAACCTTCCCTTCACCCCAGTGGCCTGACGTGGCTCCCATCTCCCTTTGGTTCCTGGATCTCCTAGGTTCCTGGATAGAATGGCCTTGCTTTGCTCCCATTTTCTCATCTCCCTTCTTCTCTTCTGCCCCCTCCAAACTCAGGCCCGTCCCCGTCTCCCTGGAGATGACGTACCCAGTGCACATCGACATCTCAACAGGCACCTCCAGTACACGGCCTCCCGGTCCCTGGTTTCTTCACCACACACTTTCTCTGAGGGACTTTTGGGGCACTTTCCCAGAGCAAAAAACGCAGCTATTAAACAGTTGCCAGGCAATTGAATCATTGTGAGCAGTGGTGAACTCCTCTCCCACAAGAGAGGAATTTTACTTTTGTCGTGGGGAGTGGGAGCTATTTATCCAGGGTGGACGGGGGTATTAATTATTGTTGCTGCCAATTCGCACGGCAAGAGCTGGGCCTCATCAGCACTCCTTTCCTTCGGTTTTCCCTTCCGAGGAAGGCAGACTTGTTGGGAGAGGACACTGCATGCTGAGCCTCACCTCAGCCGGAAGCATCTGGGCTTGCAGAGTTGCTGGGCCAGAAGGCCAGGCTTAGAAGAGGGCAGGTGCTTGAGCTGTGGAGCTGCTGGCAGGGAGCAGCTGGAGCTGGGGCTGGTTCCTAGTCTCCTCCTCTACTCACATCAGGTCCTCCCAGCTCAGAGGCTCAGGTGGGAAGCCTGGAGTGCGTGAGTGAGCTGTGCCATCGCCAGCCCCTCTGACTTCTTCAGGGAAGGTCACAGAGAGTTCCTCTCCCTCTCAGGACCACACACACAGAGGGTGAGGGAAGCGGGATTGGTCAGAAAATCCAGAAAAGACAAAGGATTCCAAAAGCTGAATCTGAAGGAATAAATTTTGCAAAATATGGCCTGCTAGCATTCGTTGCCACTTCTAGTGGCACTAGGAATTGTTTCTTTCTGACAAGGCCAAAACACCCTAGGACAGAAATTCTCAACCACGGAGGGAGTGGCAGTCATGCTCCCAGGAGACACGTGGTGATGTCTGGAGACATTTTGTGTGGTCACAGCTGGGAGGAGGAGTACAGCCCAGGCAAGCTGTACTGCAGCGCACAGGGCGATTCCCCAGCAATTATCTGCTCCCAAATGCCCATGGTGCCCAGGTTGAGAAATCCTATCCCAGAGCAACTGAGCTGAGGGCTGGTCCTTCCTAGTGGACAGGGCGACTTTCCACAGGGCCAGGCCTCAAGCCAAAGGATCTAAGGAGAAGAACTCCGGGCATCCCACTCAGGGAGGGGGTGGGCATTTGTCCTAGTCAGAGCTCCCTCCCTTCCTCGTGCAGCTCCTGATGCCCTCAAAGACTGGACCCCAAACCCCAAACCCAGAAAGCACCACACATACACTGGGTGTGTGGGTCTACACCAGGTCAGCATGAGGGGACTTCTCTCCTTTTCTAACAAGGTCAAGGGACACCTCATGGTCAGCCCGGTGGGAGCCTGGAAATAACATGTACATTAGGAAGACACTGGAGCAGGGCATCAGGGTACCCACTGGGTAGCAGAACGTCAGAACTCAGTGCCCTGAGACTGGTTTTCATGGGTTAGGGATTGGGGGAGGCATGGCTGGGCAATTCTTCAACTTCAGGTAGCATGGCTGAGCCAGCATGCTGGCATTCTTTCAGAAAATGAGTGTCTGGGAATCTAAACTGCCATTATTTTCGTGTCTGGTGTGTTGATGGGGTGGTGGCAGGTGGAGATCAGCTAGGGCTATGGCTCAGAGAGCTTCAGCGCTGGGGTGGTCCACTTCCCGACGGTGGCTCAGGATTCCCCGAGAAGGAAGAGGATGTGGCCTTTTCCAAACGCCTCGGCCCAGAACCTGGCGTCGTGTCTTGCCGCTTTTGCCAGACTTTATTGGTCAAAGTAAGCCCTGAGTCACACAGATTGAGGGGAGGGCACGCCAACATGCCCTTGGTGGGGGCCTACGTCAAAGGACCGGCGGCTGTCTATCATCCTCATTCGGAAGCTCATCCCAGAGAGGATGTACAGTGTGCTAGAAACAGAGAAGCCCCCACCTCAGACAAATGGGTTTTATTCCTCCTCCCAGGGTGGCCGAGCGACATGGAGAATGGTGCAGGCGCAGGGCATTCGTGCATCAGAGGGACCCTAATGAGGGAGACCAAGACGCATATAAGGAGCTCAGCTCCGGCAGAGATGCTTTTCTGTGGCCAGGATGTTTCCATTCCATGGTTTCCTGGTGGCCTCCCCAGCCCTGCTCCTCTCCGCTCCATGTGTACCTCACCTCTACCCCCCATTAACGTAAGGACTGCCTGACCTTACGGAGCAGCCAGCGAAGTCAGAGCCATCCCACCCACGTCCAGCAATGCTGCTCCCTGGCCAAGAGGGCCTCTGCCAAGCACTGCCCAGATCAGAGCTGCGGTGCCTGAGGCTGTGGAGGATGTGGGGAAGCCGTCCAGGGCAGAACAAGCTCCCTGCCTGCTCCTTCTGCAGTGTGGGGCATGTCATGGCCAAAAGGACTATTTAGAACACTCAAGGAGACTTGGTAATGGACCAAAAGGGAAAGCCGGTTGTGATGGAGATGGTGTTATCGTTAGTGTTGTGGTGGAAATGCAGGCGGGAAGTCCTGTGGCTTCCGTGTAATCCTGGCCTGTTAAGAGTGTACGACAGTGTGGCGTGTGTTGACGCTGAGTGCTGGTTCTGGCAGGAGCCTGATGCCCGGCAGCTTTTCCAGGAACTGCCTGCCCCTGGGGTCCTGAAGACTGCTCAGGACTTGGGAGTCAGATCTGCCCAAGGCCTCTCTTCCTTCTCTGTCTCCCCCCTCCTCCTTCCCTTGCAGGCCTTGATGAGGCTCCTAAATGAACTTTGCTGTCCATACAGACCCGTGTTAGCTGGAGACATATTTCTGGTCACTTCAATCACTACTGATTTGCAGCCAATGAATAGCTGCTGGCATGGAGATCACAGGCAAAAGGAAACAGCAAAAACATAAAGATACCTGAAGAGCTAGCGGTAGCTTCTAGAGTCATTAACAGAAACTTAAGAGCTGCTAGGCCTTGCCGGGATGGCTGGATGAAAAGTGCCCTTTTAGAAAAGTTGTCATTTCAACATATGATTGTGGTAAAGTGTCTGCCTGTAGAAAATAGTCACACATTAAGCTATTTAAAAAGGTGTTTCACATTTCTTTTCTTTCTTTCTTTCTTTTTTTTTTTTTGAGATAGAGTCTCGCTCTGTTGCCCAGGCTGGAGTGCAGTGGTATAATCTCAGCTCACTGCGGCTTCCACCTCCTGGGTTCAAGCGATTCTTCTGCCTCAGCCTCCCAAGTAGCTGGGATTACAGGCATGCACCACCATGCCCGGCTAATTTTTGTATTTTTAGTAGAGACAGGGTTTCACCATGTTGGCCAGGCTAGTCTCGAACTCCTGACCTCAGGTGATCTGCCCACCTCGGCCTCCCAAAGTGTTGGGGTTACAGACGTGAGCCACTGCGCCCGCCCTCACATTTCTTTTGATAATTGCATTTCAGAATAACTTTCTCTACCAGTCATGTAACGTCCAGTACTCTCTGTGACATTTGGTCCAAAGACTTCTGAGCTGCACACATAAGATTTTAAAAACTGTCCTCTTCTTCATCCCTTCTTCTCTAGCCCTGTTAAGTAGGTAGCTAGCCCAGGAATTGCATGGTTGAAAGTATTCATTGAAAGTTAGATTATACTAAGTAAGTAGGAACATTTTTTTGAAGCAAGCTTTATAATCCTTTAGATGATTTAAAAAAAAGTAAATAAATTGGTTTTCCTTTGACTTCAATTTATTTTGAAGAGATAGAGAACATGGGTCATGGCACCAAATTCCCTGCTGTGTGTCCCATGGATGCTCAAGAACGTTGGCCAGATGCTTTTTTCTAAGCAGATCCTACCCCTGCTTCATAGGAATGGACTGGTGGGAGCCAGCCTGGGTCACCCTGCCTGCTCCCTGCCTTGCCCTCTGGAGCCAATCCTGTATCTTTTTGTAGGTGACAGTCCAGCCCCAGAGACTCTGCTGCCTTTGTGCTGTGTTTTCTGTGAATGGAGGCATGGTCCAACATGCACAAAAACATCAAGGCAAAGGAGAAAACAGCTCTTCAAATGCCCTTAAAGACCACACCATGTCCTGGTGATTTTACATTCAAGTCCTAGTCCACTTTGTTTGTTTCAGAACTGGAACCTCAGTGACAAATGGCTGAGGCTTGGCAGAAAACTGTGTCCAGGGATGCTCCAGTCTCTTTCCTGTATCCGTGCCTTTAAGGCAGATGCTGTATTTACTCGACTATTTGCTCTCACAGTGGAAAGTACACCAGAGGCTACTAATGTATTTACTTTAGGGAGACCAAAGAAATGATGCTGAGAACATCTCACATGATATGTGATTGTGTGTGCTTGGTGTGTCTATCTCCTTGGGATATATGTTCTATGGAAAGGAAATCAGTGCATGGGGCCCTTAGGAAACGCAGGGGGAGGTGAACAGCAGTGCATGCATCCCCGCCTGCACAGTGGGCTTGGGTGCTCTTGTGGCTGTAGAACTTGCTCAGTGAGGACCCCTGTGCCCACTTCCCTGAGCACACGCTTCTGAAAGTCCCCAGTGCGGCACTTTGTGGGTGCTCAACATGGGTCTCTACCACCTGGCTCAGAGTCACCCCGAAAAGCTGTGCACAACCAGAGAAAACAATAATTCTGCTATCTTTCCTTGGCAGAATGGCTGAGGGGCGGGCCACCTTTCAATTACCTTTTCCCTGTGAATGGTCCTCTGCTACAAGTTGCTGTGGCCAAAAAGAGGACCCCTTAGTGGACTCATGGGGCCTGGAAGGTGAATGCTGGGCTGATGTTGAGGGATTAAGCATTGATTCCTTAAGGCCTCAGGCAGCTGCAAGCCTGGTGACGGCTCTTTCATTACCCGGTGGAGGGACAGCATTCTATTGAATGCATCCACACAAGGTTCCGTTTGTGACTGCACCAACCATGTGGGGCTTACAGAAGATGGCGAACAGACGAGAGAGATGAGGGAAGGTGGTGGTCCTGGGCCCTTACCACACATTCATTTGAACCTCTGGGCTGGGGCCTGGGTGTCACTTTGTTTAAATTTTCAGGGTGATTTCCAAGTGTCTCCAGACGTGAAGACCGCTGCTGGGTGGCTTCTAGTGGATGGAGGTGATGTGCATAAGTCCTTCTGGTTGAAGACCCCCAAGCCAGACCCTTGGGGAGCCTTTCTTGGTCTTCTCAGAACCAGGTAAATCTACTTCTGACGGGCCACTAAGAGCACTCAAGGGGTGATGATGTGCCAGGGTGGTTTGTGCATATGTTAAGTTGAATTTTTTTCTCATGTCTTTTCTCATTAAAGATATAACACGACGCAACATAATACAGCACAATATAATACAGTACAATGCAATGCAGTATGACACAATACAACACAATGCAGTACAATATGGTACAGCCCAGCACAACAGAAGAGAACACACGCTGCAATACAACACACTGCAACACAACACGCCACCACACAGAAGCCAGGCCTTTGCAGTTTTTCGCTTCACTGGGGTTTGTGTTACTAAGTCCAACAACAGCCCTGTTCTAAGCTTTATCTGCACAATTCTAAACTCCCTGAGGAGGTATGTGGGTCCACCCTGAGGGAGCAGGGCAGAATAGAGAGACAACACCTCTGGTTGGGGGTGAATTGGGGACAACCAAGGGGACAAGGAGAGAGCCCAGGATGGAAGGGTTACTTTTAGGGTCTCATGGGTTACAGGGGCTTACAGTCAAGGCATCCTGGGAGGTGGCAAGGTTTCAGAGAGTCATTGGCTCATGGGGCTTTAAGAGGTTGGACCCCAGGCTTGCCAGGCTGGGCCCACAGCTGTCCCCATGCAGGCTTGGACGACAGAGGAGGATGTCTACATTGTCTACCAGAGCCAACTGGCCATCAAAGTGCTGCCCCTTGTGTTCCTGATTGGTTAGGACCCCAGTGACTGAGCACTCCTTGGGACAAAGCTGTTAGGTAGCGTCCACTAAGGCTCATCAAACACCTACCACGAATGCTCCATGACCCAGCAACCCCACTTCCTGAAATATACTCAAGGGAAATAAGTGCATGTATCTGCCAAAAATATGCACAAAGATGCTGCAGCATAAACAAATTGTGGCTTATATCATGAGTAGCAACTATCTGGGGTCAGTGTCGCATGGGCAGTAAAAGGAATTTACCAGGACAGTTATAGGTAGAGAAAGGCTGATTTATTAGAGAAAGTAGGAAGGTGCGTTGCAAGAAAAGAACGGGCAAATCAGCAAGGGAGGAGCTGACTGCAAGGAGACAAAGGTTTGGTGGGAATTTTATCGGATGATGCTTGTGCTGGAAAGGGTGACTGCAATACTGACAACACCTAGGCATCTGTCCCCCAGCAGGCCTGGGAGCCCTTGAGTGAAGGAGGCTACCAGTCTCACTCCCTGTGGGGGCCCGTCCTGTGGTATAGTAGGAGCTTTGCTAAGTGTTTCGGAAGGTCCGGTGGGGCTGGGACTCTCTCAGTGTGCAGGAGCTGGGAACTCAGGAGTGCCTCTGTGTGTTACAGTGACATCAGGGGTCCCAGACAGCCCTGGCAGGCATCCCCTGCACTACTAGGCACCTGCCTGCTTGCCAACAGGAGCCCTGGGCCAGCGCCTGGACCAGACTCTGAGCATTCTCATTACAGGGTTGGCCAGCTTCCAGGCCTTGCTCAGCCAACAGCCTCACCTCAGGTCCGTATCCCCAACCCCCCGCCTACAGCAGCCCCTGTGTGCTGGGGCCTGGACCCCCAGGAAAACCCCGTGAGACCCTCAGCCCCATCCCTGTGCTTTGGGGAGTGCCTCTGAACATCTGCAGCCAGCTTCTCACACTTTTCTGGACACCAAGTCAGCCCTGGACCCTTGGTGCTTCAAGGGCTTCAAAGGTTCGAGCCTGCACATGTGTGGCCCAGGGAGTCTTTCTCACGGTGCCATCTGCTTGATGGCTCTTTAAATATTGCACTGGGTTGCATACATGCTGCTGTGTGCATGGGCTTGCTCCTGCAGGTATAAGCATATGTGTTTATCATTGTTCAGCAGGGACGTGGTGGCTCGCCTGGCCTTCCAGACACTCCCTACGCAGAGTGCAGTCCCTGCACCAAAGCGATGGCAGCACCCAAGAGCTGGTTAAAACCACAGGCTCCAGCCTGCCCCAGACCCTCTGAGCAATTTTCCCAGCACAGGACCCGCCTCACTCCCTGAGTTTCTGGGCTCTCACTGCATCTGGAGGTCTGCTGGGGTCAGCTGAGGCTTCCCCTTGCTTCGGAGGCCACGTGGGAACTGTCCTGCCCAGGCCCCGGAACTTTCCAAGCAGCACCTCCAGCTCCCCTCACAGTTCCCCCAGGGCTATTTTTAGGATCCTATTTTTGCTCTGTTTGAAGTTCATGCTGACTTCACCACCTAATTAGAAAGGGCAGCTCCCTGGAATTATCTGTCCCACATTCTACTCTGTGTACTGTACAGAGCAGAGGTGATCAGATGTCCCCTAGTTGGGGCCAGGAGCCTGGTGACTGTCCCTCCTTGCCCCGGCAGAGTGTCTCAGAGCCCACCCCAGTGGCCAGGCCTGAGACAGGCCTTGGTTCTCAGTTTCTCCTGCCCACCTGTGCTAACCCAGCCTGCCTGCACTTGCTCTGGGCATGTGGCTCTTGCGGTGGGTCCCAGACCCACCTGACTCTATCCACAGCTCAGAGAGAGGTTGCAGGAGGCAGAAGGGGGATGCGGCTTGTGTGGGGCCTGCTCTGGCCAGGTCAACCTATCAACAGTGCTCTTCACTCCCCAGGGGGTGGACTGTCCCCACAGGGCTTTCACCTGCTGGGCTGGGCTGTCTCTCCCAGGTCTTCTCACCTGGAGGGCTGTGGGCTCACACTGGAGTCTTGGATTTCTGTCCTAATGCTGCAGGTCTGGGAACCTGCACTTGAGAGTCTCAAAGTCCTTGGAGGGATGCCAGGCCTCCCTCTCGCCACCCCAAACCTGCCGGAGTTCTCTGAGCACCATCAGGCAGTATGAGCGTGGAGGGTGGACCGTGGGCCCAGGGAGGGCTGAGTTCCCCTCTCTTGTTTGTCATTTTCCATGTGGTGACAGCAGGTTACTTATTCCTAGAAAGCTGAGTTTCCCACGGTTAACCGTACCCACCTCCTGCGGATGGTGTGATCACTGAATAAGTTAATGCACATAAAGCCTCAGGCATAAAGTAGGCAAGTCAAAAAGGTTATTTCTTCTCCAGTTCATCGCTGTCGGCAGGTCTGACTGTCATGGATGTGGCATCATGGGTCAGGCTGAGGACCTGCCAGTGTGCTCTCTGGAGCCCCTTGCTGACTCCTCAGGGCAGGGCTGAGCCGAGCATGGGCCCCGAGGATCTTGTCTCTCCCAGCTCACCTGTGACCTGGGCCACCCCTGGACAGCCCCAGCCTCCGTTTCCATCTGTGAAATGGGAGAATCCTCCTCAGTTCTCTGAGTGCTGCTCAGAGGCTCCTTAAGGTAGTAAATTAAGCAAGTGTCTGGAGAATTTTGGGGGACCTGGAGCCCCCGCACCCTCATGAAAGCTCGTGAGGTCCAATCACCTTTTCAAGGTATGAGCACAGCCCTTCCTAAACATAAGGAGATTCTTCCCGAACGGAATTAACGGGGACATCCCATTGAACTGGAAATAAACTCTACTGACTGGGTTGAAAGCTGCCCGGAGGTGCCCAGTTTGGGAGGATCTCATCCACACAGGGGATGGCTCCATTCAGCATGACCTCCTCTGGACTATCCACGGCCGCCGTCACCATTTCTCTGAATATGACATCTCCGGCCTGGCACTGGGCTTCCCTCCACCCGGCTGCAAACATCAAGAGAGCCAGGACTATGCCTCTCACACGCACGTCCCCTGCAGTCTTAGATGCTCGGCAAGCAGTGATTAGTGAACAAAGTGCACAAAAGACAGGCGTGGCCCGGCCCCCTGTCCACATACAGGGATACAGGCCCTAACTAGTCCTGCCTCCTCCTGCCCAGGTCTCTCAGGAACACTCCACTTCGCTCTGGGAAGCACCTGATGGAGAGGTCTGGGCGATGGGGCTGGGCGAGCAGCAGCCCTGCTGCACATCCTCCTGCTCTGGGCAGACCCTTGAGCGCCTCTTGGATGCTGAAGCAGGCTGCTGACAAAGCCAGTGTTAACAAAGGCCCAGGCTGAGGAAGGTGATAGGATCTGCTCCTGCAGTGCGAGCCAGCCCAGGCTGGGCTGTGTTCAGGGCATCCAGGGAGGAGGCCTGAATTCTACAATTAAAACTTAAATGCAGGAACAATCTAAACAACTAGGCTTGGGCATGTCCTGTTTGTTGTGTAAATCCATGAGTCTGGTTCGCATGGCCAAATGCTCCCTGACAGCTGACTGCCAAGTTTCTGTTAGGGCTTGGATGTGACCTCCTTCAACCCCTGCCTTGTTTGGGTTTACGCTGGGGTTGAAGTCTGAGGAACATCTAGATGGGGGCCTCCTGGAGCGTGGCCTGTCACTGTGTCCAGAGGGACGTGGGCAGACCATCTTCCCGGGTGCCCAGGCAGCGGCTTCCCGAGGCCTGGCCAGCTCCTCACCTGCTCCTGCTGAGCGTCTGTGCCCACGGCAACCAAGAAGTCCTGTGTGTGCCCTGCAATTCTGCTTCTTCTTAGAAACTGCGAACAGACAGAAAGAACTGCCTGACAGCTTCCGCACTGATCTCTTGTTCTGTCCTTTTTTTCTTCACTTTAATTTTTTTTCTTCTACTCTTTTTGTGTCAGGAAGCAGTCAGCAGCCATGTGAGTTACACTGTGAAGGTCTCCTGCCTCGGTCGGAGAGGCCCTCGGTGCGTGTTTAGGAACTGCAGCAGCTGGCCTTTCCCTCTTTATTCAAAAGTCGGATTCCTCCTTACTGCTCAGCAGACCCCCCAGAGTGCCAGCTGTGCAGGGCCCAAGGGTGCTGAGGGCAGGGGAAGGCAGCTCTGGCAGCTCACGAGGGCATCCGTGCGCCCCCCCGCCATCTGCGGAGCTGAAGTTCAAGGCGTCCTGT
This sequence comes from Piliocolobus tephrosceles, assembly GCF_002776525.5. Taxonomy (NCBI): domain Eukaryota; kingdom Metazoa; phylum Chordata; class Mammalia; order Primates; family Cercopithecidae; genus Piliocolobus; species Piliocolobus tephrosceles. The sequence goes on from NC_045447.1 coordinate 103,606,330, forward strand.
GGGCCCCTACCACACCTGCCTTTGGTGACAGAAGGGCAGGCGTATGCTCAGTCCTTATCCTGAAGCCTTCCAGCTGGCTACGTCATCATCCGTACGAGTCCACAGGACTGCGAGGACAACAGCTCCCGGGGCCTAAAGACTCCTGATCAGTCAAGTGCGGTGGCAAGTGCCTGTAAGAGGAGCTACTCGGGAGGCAGAGGTGGGAGGATCACCTGAGGCCAGGAGGGGCAACGTGGAGGGAAACTAGCTCTTAAAAAAAAAAGAAAGAAAGGAAAAAGTTAAAAATGTTTTATGAAAAAGTAAAATTTTAAAAAGACTAAATAAGTAAGTAAATAAGTAAAATGGGTGAGCCCTGCCTCCGCCCCTCCCAGCTCTGCTGTGTCCCCGCACACATGGGTTTCACTCACAAGGGCCTCCCTCTCCTTCTTGGGGTGCCTCACCCTCGGCAGGGCCCTCCCCAATCTCTCCTCCCCACTCCACACCTTCTCAGCTTCTCAGACTGACTTGCCAATTGCTCCATGGCCTTTTTTTTTCTTTTTTTTTTTTTGTGTGTGTTTGTGAGACAGAGTCTTGCTCTGTCGCCCAGGCTGGAGTGCAGTGGGGCAATCTCGGCTCACTGCAAGCTCCGCCTCCCGGGTTCACGCCATTCTCCTGCCTCAGCCTCCCAAGTAGCTGGGACTACAGATGCCCGCCACCACCATGCCTGGCTAATTTTTTGTATTTTTAGTAGAGATGGGGTTTCACCATGTTAGACAGGATGGTCTCGATCTCCTGACCTTGTGATCTGCCCGCCTCGGCCTCCCCAAATGCTGAGATTACAGGCGTGAGCCACTGTGCCTGGCCGCTCCACGCCATTTTTTAAAAAATTATTTTTTTCCCTTTAAAAATTGCTGCAAAGGGCTTCAGATCTACATGCATAAGAAAGGACAGAGAGAGAAGAAGGAAGGCCACCATCTGTGGTCTGGCTACATCCTGAAGTCAATCAGGCTTATGCAGGTCCAAACTGGCTGCTTAGGACCAGCTCAGGTATCATAAGGGCCAGAGAATCTGCTCCTTTCCACCTGCCTCGAGCATGGATGTGCCCAGAAAGTGTGCAGGATAGGTGAGCTCCAGAGGGGAGGAGGTCATCCCAGCAGGCCGAGGATGGTGCACAGGATCTGGAGGGTGTGGCACTCCCTCCTCCCGTCCGGGGATCAGCTCAGTCCCCATCCCAGCCCCCTCTTGCCCTGTGTGAAGATCCTCTGCCTCATCACACAACTTTCTTTGTCCTATTTCTCCCCTTGTCAGGTGGCCAAGAACATGGTGTACAGTTCAGAGAGCCTCTCAACACGTTGCTTTAAAGTTGAAGACGGGGCCAGCCCAGGGTATCAGCAACCTCGGCCCCTGCTCCGTGCACCATTGCGGGCTGGAGCTATGGCGTTTCCCCAAAACCACCTGGGCTTCTCACACATAGAAACAGGGTGACCTCCTAGATGGGTAGACACGCTGCCCTCCAGCTAAGGGTTGGGGTGATGAGATGGGCTGAACTCTGTTCCCCCAAATTTGTATGTTGGAGTTGAACCCAGGACCGCAGAACGTGAGTGTAGTTGGAGACAGGGTGATTAAAGAGGTGAGTAAGGTAAAATAAGGTCATTATGGTGGGCCCTGACTCAATAGGACTGGTGTCCTGGGAAGAGGAGATTAGATACACACAGAGGGACCACCATGTGAGCGTGCAGGGAGCAGATGCCATCGGCAAGGCGAGGAGAGGCCTCAGAAGGAACCAGCCCTGCCGACAGCCTCGTCTTGGACGTGCAGCCTCCAGAGATGTGAGATGATACAGCTCTGCTGTTTAAGTTGCCAGGTCTGTGGCACATTATTACCGTGGCCTGAGCTGACCCGCACAGATGGTCTCTCGGTGAAACTGCCCCCCCGTCTGCCTTCTGTGCGTGCTGGCGGGTGAGTGAATGAGCAGACAGCTTCGTGTCCTCCCCAGGCCTGAGCAGGCAGCGGCTGCTTTCCAGGGAGAAGTGCCCCACCTCGCCTCCCAAGCCCATGCCTGAGGCTGGCCTTGCTATATTTGCCACCAAGATTCCTCAGGGAGCATGTCTCTTCGGGGCCTCCAGGCCCCCAGTCTCAGGACCCAACTCAGCATCCAGCCCAGATTGTTGATCTGTCTATTCTTTCCTAAAACATCAATTATTTTGGAAGGAGCCCAAGCAACTTTCCAATGAGTGTGCCTGACAAGGGGATGAAGGAAAAGCACCCTCCTTCGGCCATTTCTGCAGGCCCTGTGCTTTGCAGAAGGTGCCTCTGAGTCCTTGCCAATAGACTTATGCCCAGTGCCCCAAGGGACCAGTGTGTGTCTCTGCCCAGAGAAGGCGGGGAGAAGCAGGAGGCTGCTTCTGCTCCAGCTCGAGGTGGACCTGGCTTTGGGACTGTCATGGGACCAGGGAGGTGACCTTGTATCCAAAAGTGACCACATCCATAACCCAAACGACCTTTCACCTTCTGTTTATCTGCTAAGTGGTAGTTTAAACAAGGAATAGGATCTCCACAGGATTGTGTGTCCATAGCAGTGAAGGAATCGGGGTTTGAGGAATTATTTGGAGATTGTTACCACTTTAGAGTGACCAACCCGGGCTTCGAAGAGGAACAGTCGGCTTTCCTTCTGGCTGTTCATGTACGTGCTAAGTGTATCCTGAAACTCAATGATTAAGTAATATAGTGAACAGAAGTGGTGATTCTGGGAGGGAGAGGACCACCAGGAGAACAAAGTGGGGCAGCTGGGAGGATGCCAGCTGGAAAAGAGGTGGCTGTGTGGGTGGATCTCTTGAGAGCCTCGCAGCATGCTGAGATAGAATGAGCAGCGGAGGCAGCGGACACAGAGAACAGCCGAGGGGAGGTGACATGGGAGCGCCTCTTTACAGGATGACTCAGTGAGGACAGAACAGTCCAGCAGACAGGGACACCGTGTGCAGAGTCACAGAGCCAAGGGGGCCTGGGCACAACTGGGAGCCAGCTGGGGCCATGCCTGCCATGCCGTGCCATTGGAGCTGCAGAAACTCTGGGGATGTGTCCTTTGGGAGCCAGCTGGGAAGGGCATGGCCTTCCGTGGCTGTGACAGTGCCCCACTGGCACTGTTTCCACTGTCCACCCAAACTGGCCGTGGACTGTGATTATTCTGTAAGGCCCAGGACACAGAGCACGAGGAGTTCTGCAGAGCAAAATGTGGGGCCACAAACCGGTGTGATGGTACATTCTTAAGTCTCTCAAGTTTTGGGAGCTGATGGCACCTTGTGGGGTATGCATACCCACCCTTCAGGCCTGACCGCCTTCCCTCCTGCCAACAGGCCCGGCACAGCTGTCCAGGGATGCCCCTGGAAGCAGCTGCAGGCCCCTACAGGACCATCCTCCGGTCCCTATCCTGCCCTTTCCTTGACATCCCACCTTCTCCAGCGGTGCTGATTGGAGCAGCATCAGAATCCTCTGGAGGGCTCCGTAAAATACAAATCGCTGCCCGCATGCCCCAATTTTCTTATGTAATAGCTTTGTCTGGGGCTGGTACTTGTTTTGCAACAGGATCCCAGGAGATGTTGATGGTGCTGGACTGGGGACCACGCTTTTGACAACCATTGCTTACAGCAGGACAAATCATGTGCAAATAACAAAACAGGCCTCTGCATTCATTTCCTAGGGCTTCTGTAACAAAACATGCCAGTCTGGGTGGCTTAAAGCAACAGAAATGCTTTCTTTTCCAGTTCTGGAAGGCAAATACCAGAAATCGAGGTGTGCGTAGGGTGAAGTTCCCTTTTTCTACAACAGAGCAATGGGGAATCCAGCCACGTGTACAGTTCAGCCTGGGGCAGGGTGGGGCCTGCAAGAAAGCCGGCCAATTCTCCCCGCCATGCAACTCTCTGGCCAGGCCCTATGGCCACTCACATCCAAGCTGTGTCCACACTCTTGGACACCGCTGCCTCCTGACCACCCAAGGAGCATACAACTGTGCAAGATGTGTCTGAACCGGAAAGGCCTGAGCAGGCCACGGAAGTGGCCAGAGCATTTGTGCAGAGATCGGGGAGGTCCTTTCCTGGAAGGGAGGGGTGTGGGCTCCCGGTGGGGCCTTCTGAAGCATGGGACCCCGGTAGAAGCTGCCCTTGCTCCTGTTTAAGGAAAATGAGAAGCAGCACTGTCCCCCATCTCCACTTGCCAGGCTTCCCGGCCATGATTCCCTTGCTTCTACCCATGGTGTGGGAGCTCAAGCTCGCCCGTGGGAGCTTGTTGGAGCTCAGATCAGGGTCCTGTCCACAGAGAGTCTGCTTTGGAGGGTGTGGCCTGGGCTGGGGCAGCGTCACGTGGCAAGCAGCCCTGGTGATGCCTGTGGTCAGCGAGCCACCTTGGAGAAGCAGTGGTGTAGGGCCCCCCGGGAAGTCCTGGTGGTGAGAGTCACCTGGGAGTTCTGACTTCACCTCACTGCACTGGGAGTCAGAGATGTGCTCAAAAAACACGGCTTCCTGGGAAGGTTTCGAAGCTCATTCACACGTTGGTGTGAAGAGGCCTAGGCACAGAGCTCTGCACCCCAGAGACGTGTGTGTTGTACAAACGTGTGTGTGTAGATGTGCGTGCACTGTTTTTAACCAGTGTGCCCACAGTGTGGTTGCAGTTGAGAAAGGAGTTTAAAGTGTAACCCCAAGGTGCCATCGTGAACAGAAGAAACCTATCTCACAGCAGAAATGTTTTTGGTGCTATGACCAGTTTCCATGTGCTTCACACAAGGATCATAAAACCGAGGTTTGCAGGGTGCCACTGAACAGGGCTGTGAGGAGGCTGTGAAAGCGATGCATGTTCCGGGCTGCAGAGCCCAGCGTGTGTCTGCTGGAGGAAGGCACCAGCTTGGACAGTGAAGGGGACTGCTCAGAGGATGGGAGGGAGTGCTAGACCACTCCAACCCTCAGTGGACATGTCCAGCTCACGGAATGCCTGGGTCACTCAGTGACCCTGGGAACAGAGCCCCGAGCCCAGGAATTTATTAATGCACACAACATACCACACACACCACACACCCCATACCACACACACATCACTCACCACACACCACACATACCACACACACACACACCACACACCCCATACCACACACACACATCACACACAGCACATCACACACCACACATGCCACATACCACACACACACACACACCACACACCACACATCTCCCCACATACCACATCACACACACACAACACACACCCCATACCACACACATATCACATACCACACACAACCTCACACCCCATACCACACACCACACATCATTCACCACACATCACACATACCACACACACACCACACACCTCATACCACACACGTACAGCACACCACACATAGCACATACCACACACACACACCCCACACACACACAC
>NC_045447.1:103611832-103612601 GCF_002776525.5 Piliocolobus tephrosceles
CACCCATACCACACACCACACATACCACATACCACACACACACACACCACACACCTATACCACACACCACACATACCACATACCACACACACACCACACCCCATACCACATGCACAGCACACACACCACACACCACATATACCACATACCACACACACACACCATACCACACATACCACATACACACCTACCACATACACATACCACATACAAACACATACCACACATACCATATACCACACAGCACACACACCACACACCACACCCACATACCACACACACCACACAGAGCACACATATGCTACATACCACATACACACACCACACACCTCATACTACACACACACCACATATCACACATATACCACATACCACATACACCATGCACATACTACATCATACGCACACACACACACATGTCATATACCCCGTATACCACACCCCACTCCACACGCACCCCACATACCACACACTGCATACCACAGCACTCACCACACACTACAAACCACACACACCACACAGACGTACAACATACCATATCACACATATACCACACTATGCACACACCACAGCATACCACACACACAGCACAATGAACACACAATGCACACGCACAGCATTCCCCTCTACACGTCCCATACTACACACACGCACAGCTTCTCACAGGTTCCCGGGACACTTTTCTAAAACATGAGACGTGTGAGACAGAGAAAACACACAGAAATTCTCTCCGGCATCTCCTCTGCATATGTGTGGGCAGTGTGAAAAA
>NC_045447.1:103613001-103618580 GCF_002776525.5 Piliocolobus tephrosceles
ACATATACCACATACCACATACACCATGCACATACTACATCATACGCACACACACACACATGTCATATACCCCGTATACCACACCCCACTCCACACGCACCCCACATACCACACACTGCATACCACAGCACTCACCACACACTACAAACCACACACACCACACAGACGTACAACATACCATATCACACATATACCACACTATGCACACACCACAGCATACCACACACACAGCACAACGAACACACAATGCACACGCACAGCATTCCCCTCTACACGTCCCATACTACACACACGCACAGCTTCTCACAGGTTCCCGGGACACTTTTCTAAAACATGAGACGTGTGAGACAGAGAAAACACACAGAAATTCTCTCCGGCATCTCCTCTGCATATGTGTGGGCAGTGTGAAAAATGGACACTGAGAGACACTTTGGGCCCATATGTCTGAACCCACATTGACAGCACACACTTAGCAGCCATGACAGAGTCAATGTACACTGTCTGCAGTACGTGTACATTTTGGTGTCCAGTGGGAAACTGCTCATAGCTGTCACCTCAATGAATCAACGTACTCAATAAGCAGAGGAAAAGCAAGCAGACGGAAAGACAATTCTTCAAAAAGAACTTTGCGGGCCCTGAGCAATGTCACAAAAGCAAAGAGAAGCAAAACGCCCACAAATGTGGGAAGGGAGTCCTCTCCGTGGGTCTGCTGTCTGCAGCCCAGCGGCTTCCAAGTCTCCCGCTGCAAAGCAGGCCTCTGTTGCGCACCTCCACCTTTCCCTACAGTCGCCCCCCAGCAGTGCTGCCCTCCACCTCCCTGCTCTCCCTCCTGCAGCCTCCCTCCACCGCCCTGCCATAGCAGACGGGCAGTGTGAGCTCCTGCGCTTTTACTCCGGGGCCCCATGGAACACCAACGGATGTGCTGTTGGATCACATGTTTGGCAGCGTGGTCATATTGTGTGGTTCACCGTGTCTTTGCACATGGAGTGGATTGGAAAGGCACAGTGGGGCTGCAGGGAGAACAGGACAGCTGGAGAGCAGCGGCAGCCCCTCTGCATATCACCGTGCACAGTTCCGCCGCTCTCCCTGGAAGCCATCATAGCCCTGGGACTCTTCGGTGGGCTGAAGTCAACCGCTGCCAAGTGACACTCAGGGCCGAGATATACCCCAGGACATTTCATTTCATTCCCCATGAGTCGCTAAGACACAGTCTCCTGCAGGGAGACGGATGCCCACTGCAGGAGGGTGCTGGAGGAGGTGGGCCTAAACCCGCAGCAGGGTGATTGGGGGCTGGGTAGCAGCTGGGTGGCTTCTGACAAAAGTCCTGTCCAAAAGCATCGAAGTGGACAAGATGTTCCCAGGTCAGCGTGGAGCCAGCTCACAACCTGGCAAGGAACCTGACGAGAAGCTGTCCTGCCAGCAGCTGCTACCTGGCCTGTCCCAGGCCCTGGCTGGAAGCTGAGGCCTCTGGCCCCAGCTCTGGGGAGGCCCTGGCTCAGTGGACCTTCAAGGTCCACATGAGCCTCCAGGGCTGGATCCACAGGTCTTTGTGCCCGAACTCAAGTCTTCCATGCTGTCAATCATGAGAAATGAAGACCGTGTGGTTGTGGAAAGGTGAGGGTGGCAGCTGATGATGGGCTGTTTTTCAAAAGTGGGCCTAGAAGTAATAGGGAAATAGCAGAACCCGCTTCCATTTCTAGGAAGGATTGTATGACAGGGTGGTGACACCCAGGGCCAAGTGGGTTTGTGGATGCTGCGTGACCCTGTCTGGAGACTGTCTGTGTTTGTCTGCTCTGGGGAATTCAGGCGTGACCCTCCATGGTAGCACGGGGTTCCAGGATGTGACTCTCCATATTCTTTTAATATCCAGGAATTCTGTGATTAGCAGGCACAGAGAGGAATGCCATAAGAAGAATGAGATAAGAACTGCCGTAAACCCAGCCCGAATTGGAGATGTAGGACTCGAGGGAGCCGTTTCCCCTGTAAGAGCATCTGTAGATCTAAATTCCTCTGTCCCGTTATTATGGGCTGGTGCCAACAAATGCCCGGCATTGCGATCATGGAGCTGACACGAGGGTTGGAGCAGTCAGCTGCCTGCCAGGGACAGGGTGGGTCTGACAGCTCACGGCTTCTTGGCAAACCCGATAGTCCCTGCAGTTGCCATTCATGGGCATTTGAGCCATGCAGACTACCTTAGTTATAAGATGACAGGCCTAGAAGGTAAAATATCAAGGGGTCATTATTTGGTTCCAGTTACAGGATCATTTTGCAGTCAATTCTTCTGCCTCTGTACAAAGAACAAACTTGGTATATCTCTTTTCTAATGTCTGTATTTTGATAAGGATAATTCAGGAGCAAGGGTTCCCTGCAAAAGAGTGTGGCTTTCTGATGGTATGTTTGGTCGTAAAGTCAGCTCTGTGGAGTGTGATCAGTATTTTTTTTAAAAGAGTGAAATATCATGGAACTGAAAATTCTGGAATGCTCTAAACGCCATAAAGTCCAAGATGTCATGCCTCCCCACGAACGCTGATGGTCAGGCCCTAGCTGCTTCCCCAATGTCCACCTAGCCCTCAGCCCTCGCTCCCTGCTCTCCACCCGAGTCCTCTGTACCCTCCTGCCTCCAGGCCAGAGCACTGCTGTCCCCAAAGCAGGCGAGCTTTCCCCACATCCAGACTGGCTGCGCCTCCTTTTCTCAAGTCCATGCTCAGATGCCCTCTCCTCCCAGAAGTCCTTCCTGCCCCTGCTCTCTCTGCCTGTACCCCGAAGCCTGCTTCCTTTTTCTCTGAGATGCTTACCACCACCGGACACAGTATCATCACACTGTGACTTTTGCTGTGGTCTGTCTCCTTCCCTTAGATTATCAGCTCCACCAGGGGAGGGATATCGTCTTGCTCTCTGCCACACGCCTGGCAGCTAGAACCATGTTGTACACAGTAGGCACTCGATAAGTATTTGTTATTATTGAAGGGATGAATGAAAACTGACATTGGGGCTGGGCAAGGTGGCTCACACCTGCAATCCCAGCACTTTGAGAGGCCGAGGCAGGGAGATACTTGAGGCCAGGAGTTGGAGACCCTCCTGGCCAACATGGAGTAAGCCCGTCTCTACTAAGAATACAAAAATTAGCCAAGTGGGGTGGCTAAGGCACAAGAAGCTGGGAGGTGGAGGGTGCAGTGAGCCGAGATCACGCCACTGTATTGCAGCCTGGGAGACAAAGCGAGATGCTGTAAAAAAAAAAAGAAAGAAAAAGAAATTGGTAACTATCTTTATGTCGTTGAATGGCAGTGAGATCAAATAAGACAAGTTAAGCCCAGTGCCCAGAACACAGTGAATGCTCAATAAATATTAGGTATTATACTCGTTTACTTTCTCTGAATGTTCAGGCCATTCATTACTTTTGAAATTTTTGAAGGCTTTTTGGAAGAGAAATGTTTCTTGTGTTTCCCAATGAGTTGGAGTTCTGAGCTAGCATCACGAGACTTTTGAATCTGAAACTGACAATGCCAGTGCCCAGAGGACACAGTAGTGGACACAGGTGCATGCAATTTCCTTAAGTGCCTGGCCAGGGAACCGAGGGACTGGCAGTGCAGCCAGCCCTTTGTACTTCCTGTGATCATAAGATCTTCCTATTCAGAGTTCAGTTCTTTCTGAATACCTCACAGGAAAGGTATTTCAAGCATGTGTTGAATATTTTCAAATCCACAAATTCTTTGGGGTCCCCTGATTCATTTTTAGAGTGCTGCAAGCTTCCCTATTTGGAAAGGCTTTTGGGAAAGGAGTCCCTGGATGCCAGGGCTGCTGCATGTCACTGGGGAAATATTTACCTCTCTTATGTCAGCTTAATAATAGAAGCACTGCACATCCACACAGCACACTGCTAAACTTAACTAATGCAGTCACAGTGGTCTTGGAAGATGAAGTATTTTACCTGTTAAGGAGCCAACAAATAAACAGAGGCATCAAGGAATGTCTGCAAGGTGCCCTGGCACACCCTCGCCAGAGCCAGCTATTTGGTCGCACTTGTCATGGGCCGAAACCTGTGATAAAATAAACTTACTGTGGGGCTCTCTTTGCTAAGGTGGAGCCAATCCATGCAGTGGAGGGAGAAAACACTTCTCAGGCTGACCTCTCAGTGCGAGAGATGTGCAGACTCTATGAGCAGAATACCAAGGTGGGGAGTATCTCCATAAGGGAATTGTCCGAACCACGTTGCTGCGAGGATGATCAGCCCCCCCGTGCAGAGGTGCAGGCGTGTATGTGTGTGCTGTGTGTGTGCATGCGTGCATGTGTGTGTGCATGCGTGTGTGTGCATGTGCGTATGTGTGCACGTGTGTGCACGTGCATGTGCATGTGTGTGCACGTGTGTGCGTGTATGTGAGCATGCGGGTGTGCACGTGTGTGTCTGTGTGTGTGCATGTGCATCTGTGCACGTGTGTGCACATGTACGTGTGCATGTGGGTGCCTGTGTGTGCATGTGCGTATGTGTTCGCGTGTGTGCGTGCATGCGTGCATGAATGTGTGTGCGTGCATGTGTGTGCATGTGTGCATGCCTGTGTGCATGCATGTGTGCACGTGCATGTGTGTGTGTGTGTGTAAGTGTTGGCCTGGGGAACAAAATTCAACTAGTTGCTTCCATTTTGTCCTGACAAAGTTTTTGAAAAAAAAATTTTAAGATATGGAGAAAATATCCTTCCTTTCCCTTCCCTTTATTTTTCAGGATTGTTGACTTGCACCTCTTGTGCCGTGTTCCAGGTTTTGCATCTGTTCAGTGTTTATGAACCTCCTCTGTGGGCCAGCGTCTGTGGTAAGTGATCACACTGGCTACTTGCCATAATTCTCTCAGGAGTCCTTCAAGGCTGATATTAGCAACTTCACTTTACAAATGTGAAAGTGAGGCTTCCCCTCAGGTCCATACTCAAGAAGCAGGAGAACCAGTGTTCAGCTCAGATCCTTCTGCCTCTGAAGGATGCTCTCTCAACCTTGCTTCTGCAGGGCCTTTCTAGTGAAGCAGGGTGGGAGGCCCTGCAGTGGTCCTGGAGGCTCCTCTGGGCTAGCATCCGAGGCCACTTCCAGGAATCTGATGTCAACACCACCCAGGGCACTGCGTCTTCCGCCTCCTCTTGGCTCTTCCTCTTATTTCTCAAGCTCAAGAGCATGTCCAAAGGCTCCTAGAACCAGGGCACTTGAGAGTTTATTTTGCAATTACACCTTGAAGAACTGTAGGATGCTCTAGGCCATTCCTGGGAATTGATTTGCATCTGTCCTCCCAGTCAGTGACCCAGCCTGGAAGGAGGACTGTTGTCATTGCAGTGAGGTGGCCCCAGTTACCTATAGGTTCAGTAGCAAAGGCTCCTGAAAAAAATCAAGGTCTATCCTTGAGGACCCTAAGCCTATCTGAGATCAAGGTGGGGTCAGAACCACTCAAATGTAACCACAGCTGTGGGTCAGGGAGGGACGAGCACTGTGTCTCTAAGCACCTGGATTTCTTTGTGGTAATGAAAAGCTGTAAGGACACTCTAAGACTGGAATCTGGGAAGGAAGGAAGGAAGGAAGGAAGGAAGGAAGGAAGGAAGGAAGGA
>NC_045447.1:103618590-103813001 GCF_002776525.5 Piliocolobus tephrosceles
GGAAGGAAGGAAGGAAGGAAGGAAGGAAGGAAGGAAGGAAGGAAGGAAGGAAGGAAGGAAGGTTGGTTTTCCTCCTCGTGTCCATGAGTGGATTCTGAGTGGAAGGACAGAATCCTCACTCTAACTTAATTACCCTCTAAAAGACCTTGTCTCCACTTGTCTCCAAATACAGTCACATTCTGAGACATGGGGTTAGAACTTCAACACAGGTTAAGTTGTTTAGGCTCCTTGCTCAGAAGTACCTGATCTAGGCAATGATTTGGCCAAAACCTTTCCTACTTGGTTTGGGCTCTAAGTGGAGTCTTAGAGAATATCAAGTACAGGTGACATTACTGGGTACCAGGGGCCCGAAGGTGTTGGAGGAGTGCTCATGATTACAGTGGCAGTGGTCTTCTATAAGCAGTGGGGCAATGGAATTTCAACCTCCAGACCCTGTGTGTAAAAGCCCTGAGGATTGCTAGGGGCAGTCGCAGGGGAAGAAAGGAAATGACCAGGCCCTTCCAGGTAGAAAGGGCTATTTGTGCTTGCTGTGGTCTTGTGGGGACACTACAGAACACTGATCAGATGCAAGCACAGAACACTGATCAGATGCAAGCGGTTGCTATCACCAAGGCAAGAGACTTGGATTGGACAATTCAAGGGGTTTCCTGGGCCAAGGTCTCCACACCTTCAGTTCCATGTAGACAAAATGACCTGTTCTTCCAACAAGTATTGTCTGAGCCCTTGGTACTTGCCACACAGAGTTGTAGCTGCTGGGGGCACAGCTGTGGGCAGACAGACAAAATTCCCTGCCCACAAGGAGCTGATCTTCCGGTGCAAAGGTTGGCATGTTTTTTGCAAATGTTTTAGGCTTCAGGGGCCGTGTGGTCTCTGCCACAGCTCCTCAACTTGGCAAAAGCAGCCACAGATGACAGGATCATGAAGGGGTGTGGTGGTGCTCCAGTACACCCTTACCTACAAAGCAGGTGGCTCATCCGGTCTGTAGAATTTGGCCTGGGCAGTATTTGCTTATCTCTGCTCTAGTGTACAAGATGGAAAAAGATGCTGTAGCTTCAAGTTCTGCCAAGTTTATTAAGTTTTCAATCCCTTTGCAGAACATCTCTACCCTTGAGGCTGATCTTAGAGTACCTTGCCCTAGGCCAGCTTCTGTTCTCACCTTGACCATGCTTTGCAGGTGAGGCCGGCCTGCAGAACGTGCTGCTAGCAGACATCCTCCGCCAATGGGCTGAGCTGTGTCCCCCACAAATTCCTGTGTTGAAGTTCTAACCCCCATATCTCAGAATGTGGCTGTATTTGGAGACAAGATCTTTAAAGAGGTAATTAAGTTAGAGTGAGTTTATATGAGTGGGCCTATAACCAAAACGTATCTGAGACAGCTTTCAATCAATTTAGAAGCGTATTTTGCCAAGGTTGATAGCTCATGCCCAGGAGACAGGTTTGTGTCCTTCTCCAAAGAAGATTTTGAGGGTTTCAATATTTAAAGGGGAAAAGCAGGCTGGAGGGGAAGGAGGGAGGCTATGGTCACATTATGGAATCCACATGTTGCAAGAGAAAAGGAGCTGGTGGGGTATAGTCAATAACGTATGCGTCTTGTACTCAGTAAATCAGCACTTTATGTAAGATAAGGTGAACATAGAGCAGCTACCTGTGGAGATACTTAACCTTTTATCTGTAACTATCTGCTTAGGAGCAAAAGGAAAGGCAACTTCTTGCACGACTCAGTTTTCAGCTTGATATTTTTTTTCATTTGGCAGAGTAAATTGGGGGCCCAAATTTTAATTTTCCTTTTTGAAGCCTAATCCAATATAGCTACTGTCCTAAAAGAAGGAGAGATGAGAACGCAGATACCCACAGAAGGACAACCATGTGAGGATGCAGGGAGAAGACGCCATCTACAAGCCATGGGGTGAGGCCTCTGAAGAAACCAGCCCTGCTGATGCCTTGCTCTGGTACTTCCAGCCTCCAGGGCTGAGAGGATAAATGCTGGTAGTTTCACCCCCCAGCTCCGTGGTGCTTTGTTATGGCAGCCCAGGCTGACTGTTAGACCTTCCCTGCCCCAAACGCAGATGGCAGGGTGGAATAAGGCAGGGCCCCTCCCTTACAGCCAGGCTCTTCCCCCAGCACTGTGAATAACCCTCGCCTTCCTCCCACTCTTGGTTCCCTCCAAGGCCCTCAGATGGGCAGTAGCCCTGACAGCTCATCCACTCCTGGGGAGGTGACCCAGTGGAGGTGGAAGAGGAAATAATTTAGAGAAAGAGAGAAAGTTTGTAGAGATGAGGCTGAAGGAAGATGTCCTCCTTCCCAGCCTCCGTGAGGCAGACAATAGCATTAACTTCTGGGTGGAAGGAGGTGCTTCCCTTGTTCACTCAACCTACTTGCTCAAGGAGTGCCCTGGACAGACGCGGGCTTAGGCATGGGCTCTAGTGGCAGATGTCCTGCTGCAGACACACTTCAGCTGGTGTCAGCCTCAGAAACTCTGATTGTCCAAACTCTGGAGTCATTAGAAGAGCAAACGGCCAGCCATGGAGGCTTCTGCAGTGTGGGCTTCCGGCCCAGATGGCGTGGCTATTTCCAGAGTAAATAAGCAAAACTCCTGTGCCAGGGTTATGATGTACGCTGGGAATTGGGAGCCCCTGGAAGGCCCTGCTTCAGCACTGGGGAGCCCTTCTCTGGCATCTGCCTCTGAGGCTGCTCCGCCTCATCCTCAGGGTTCTCCTGCACCCGGGGCCAGAGAACCTTGCCTGCCACAGGCAGGGCCCTGCCCCACACACTGATCCTACACCAGCTCAGGCCAAACTTGACTGCGGTGTTGTGCTAGGGGCCCAGGAGAGCAGGCAGGATGGCGTGAATGCCCCCAAGCTGACCGTGGAACGTGGAAGGACGAGCACTGCACCTGACTTTGCCGCCCTTGGGGCAGACGTCGGGGCATTTGCCCACGGACTTGCTCCACTCGGGGTGTGCTCACAGATTCTGATGCCCCTGAGCCCCTTAGCTCCTAGTTGAGTGGTTCACTGGGCACGACTGTGGACTCAGAGCCTGTTGGTGCATGAGAGCACCTTGTCTGGGCTTGGGCACCAGTTCTACTGGCACTTTGACCTACACAGTGTGGGGTGGCTTGGGCGGTGGTAAGGAAAGACTTTGAGCAGCACGGTCCTTTACAAAATGCAACTCGGCGTTATCCAGATATCTTACTGGGAATTAAAATGTAAAGTTTCTTCATTTAAAATTTAATATTGTAACGAAAATTCCCTTCCCGGACTCAGGATTTCCACTGGTTGTGCCCCGGTGGTGGTCGGAGTATTTCCATATGTGATCGCTCACAATGCTCGCCTGGCTGGGAGGCCCAGTTCCAGTGCCCCCCCCGCAGGGATGGGGAGGACTGGTGGGTGGGAGCCTTGTACCTGGCTGGACCAGGAGGGGCTGGCCAGGAGGAGGGAGGCTGGCCACAGGGCCCACCCAGTTCTTGTCTGGGGATGATGTGGTGGAGGCCATGGTCTATTCTATCAGCTTGTGGGAGGTTTCGGGCCGGACAGGGGAGATGGGCGTTCCGGGACATGGCAATCTCTGGAGAGGGCGTTCACAGGGCCCATGGCCTCCAATCATTTCATTGTGATATTCTGGCGGGTCGGGAAAAGTCAAACTCAGAGGACAGCGAGTAGCCAAGGCTTTGAGTGGGTCTGTGGCCAAGCTCAGGCTAAGATCCCTGGTGTGTCAGGCTGCTCCTGTTTGCTGGGGACTATGGCCCTGCCCCCACCGTCGGGGGTCACCCTGCTCGGCTGGCCTTACTGTACTTGGCCCGGAACTGTGTGTAGGGCGATTGAATTCAGAGCACACTTCTTGCAGCCTTTTCCTTCAGGCTTTTGAAGAAAATAACTTTTTACAGATGGGCCTTGACCAGGGACAGAGGCATGTTTTGTGTAAAAACAATGGTTGCATTTTCCCCAGGAAACAGCGCCAAGTTACCAGGCCACTTTGCCTTGGCAGGGCCTCCTATCCCAGGGTGGACTCTGGCCCACACCAGGGTTGTGTCTCCGTCACCTTGGCACGGCAAGAAAAGGAGAAAACACCCAAGACGTGAAGCAGGCTTGCCTGTTCCTACCTGCCCTGCAAGCTCTTCTCTGCCCCAAGCCCCCAACTCTGTCCCCTGCGTTTCTCTTTACCCCAGACTTGGCTCTCGTCCTGGTAAGGGTGTGCTCTCTGAGCCCCAGAGAGTGAGTGGCATTTGGAGAGAGTCTGAGGACACACAATTATGAAATCATACTCAGGAAACCACCCAGAGGCAAGTGCTTGGAAAGACTCCTGTTTTCATTCCTTCCCCCGCTCTACCTCGAGATAATAGTCTTATGTTATTTTCTCTTTATTTATAGTTGAAGACAATGGCATCAATCCATGCAAAGTCTCATTTCTTTCCAATACTCTATTCCTGTTTCAACTCCATTTTCCAGAGGCACTCATGCTCACATGATATGCGCTATAAATGTGTAAGTATCCTTCCTAAGTAGTGTTTTGTACATTTACATTGTTTTTTCCTTTTTTTTTAGATGGAGTTTTGCTGTTGTTGCCCAGGCTGGAGTGCAATGGCATGTTCTTAGCTCACTGCAACCTCCGCCTCCCAGGTTCAAACGATTCTCCTGCTTCAGCCTCCCGAGTAGCTGGTTTACAGGCTTGCACCACCACACCTGGCTAATTTTGTATTTTTAGTAGAGACCGGGTTTCTCCATGTTGATCAGGCTGGTCTCGAACTCCCGACCTCAGGTGATCCGCCTGCCTCAGCCTCCCAAAGTTCTGGGATTACAGGCAGAAGCCACCACGCCTGGCCTACATTGCTTTTTAATCCATGTAGAATATGAGTACTGTTTCTTTTTCTGCTCCTTCCCGTGTACGTAGTCACCGTGTGTGTGTGGGGTGTGTGTGTATGTCACTGTTGGCTGTCTGAACATCTAGCTATTGTTTCTGATATAGTTTCCATCACCCACACTTTGTTAATCCATTCCCCTCCACCACCACTGACAATGCAGTCATGAAAGTCTGCAAAGATGTCCCATGTGGACCTGCGGTGAAGGCTCTGGAAGAAGAAGCCACCACAGAATGGAGTTGCTGGCTCAGTGCTAAACACGATTGATTTTCTAAGCAATGCCTGGTTGCTTTCAGCAATGCCTGTGGCTTTGTTCGTGAGTATGGCAGCTTCCATTTTCACTAATCTTTAATTGGTATCACTCAGTGTATTCATGGCTTTGCCAGTCTGAGGTGTGTGCTGTCTCCCCACTCTCATAATTTGCATGTCTCCTATTAACAGTGATTTTTGAACATCTCTACAAATACTTGTCGGTGATTTGGGCATCTTCACTTTTGAATTGCTTATTGGTACCTTTTGGTCATTTGTAGACACTCTTTGTATATCCCAGGTATACCCAGTCAGTTTTACCTATTACATATGTCTTCTGCTGTCTGTTTTCCACAGAAAAACAGTTTGAATGAATGTGCGAATTCTGTTAGAACACTGCATATGAGGTTCACAACGAGAGCAAAGCAAAGGTCTCCATTTCTGTTGCTATTGATACACATTCGATGTATAACTATTAGTGTGAGCTTAGTCATCACACTATTCAATTCATATTTCTTTGCGTATTTTATGAATCCTCATTCTATCTGTTTTGAGGGGGGTGTTATATTAATTTTACTAGATAGCCATGTATGTTTGAGGCTGCATCACCAGATCTCTACATACTTACTTCTTTCACATTTTATTTTGAGATAATAATTGCAGATTGGCATGCAGTTTTAAGAATTAATACAGATTCCACATACTCTACACTCAAGTTCTCTAATAGTTACATCTTGCATAACTTTAGTACAATATCACAACCAGGAAATTTATATTGAAAAAATCCATTGACTTTATTCAGATTTCACCAGCTGTGTGTGTACGTGTGTGTGTTTAGTTCTATGCAATTTTACCACATGTGCAGATTTGTGTGACCACCCCACAATCAAAGTGCAAAACAGTCCCATCCCCACAGAAATTCCTCATGCTACTCTGTTACAGCCTTTTCTCCTTGCCCATCTCCACCCAGCCTCTCGCAACCACTCGTCTGTTCTCCAGCTCTAGAATTTTGTCAGTTCCAGAATATTACATAAATGGAATCATACAGTATGTAACCAAAGACTGGCTTTTTCACTCAGCATAATTCCCTCGAGACTCATCAAGTTATTTTGTATATAAATAGTTCATTGCCTTTTATTGCTTATCAGTATTCCATAGTATAGATGGACCACGGTTTAACAACCCACTCCCTGAAGAACATCCAGACTGTTTCCAGTTTTGGATGATTACAAATAAAGCAAAGATTCTGGTACACATTTTTGGGTGAACATACATTTTCATTTCTCTGAGATAATGGCCCGGGGGTGTAATTGCTGGGTTGTAGGGCAGTTGCATGTTCTGTATACTAAGAATCTGCCAAACTGTTTTCTAGAGTGGCTCCATCCCTTTTTTCCCACCTGCCACGTATGAATGAATGATCCGGTTTCTCCACATCCTCACCAGTGTTTGGAGCCATCACTAATTTGTTTTTTATTTTAGCTATTTTGATGAATGTGTAGTGATATTTTGTAAGGGCATTAATTTACATTTCCCTAATGGCTAATGCTGATGTGAGTTTCTCCTTTGAATATTTTGAGGCTGTGATGTTTGGTGCATACCTATTCAGAATTGTTTAAGTCTTTTCAGCACGTTGATTCCCTTATCATTTTTATAATGTCTCTATTTATCTCTAGTAATTTTATTTGGTACTACTTCATCTGATGTTATGACAGCCACTCTTGTTTTTTCATTGTTTTTATAGCGTGTCTTTATCCTTTCCTTTTCAACCTACTTATATGTTTGTATTTGAGGTGATATATATATATATTTATATATTATACAATATATTTATTTATATATAGATATAATATATATGTATTTATAATATATTATACATATATATATATATATCTCCACTATGCCAATCTGTCTTTCTATTGTTATATTTAGATCATTTATACTTAAGGTAATTATTGATATGTTAGGCCTTCTATTTTATTTTATTGCTTGTTTTCTGTTTGCTTCCTCAGTTTCTTCTTCATTTGTTTTTCTTTTGTTTCTTTGCTTTGGGTTGTTTGCACATTTTTTGGGATATACTCTTGATTTATTTGTAGTATTTTTGAATATCGTTTTCTGAGTGGTTATTCCAGCTACTATAATATACATACATAATTTATAATGTGCTAGTACTGATGTTTTACTACTTTATATGAAGTACAGAAAATTTATTTCTATTTGGGTTCCTTTAATCTGTCTATTAGAAATATAATCGCCTTATGTAACATGTACAATGAGCACCCCACCATATTGTGTAATATTTGATTCAACCATCAAATATAAGTTTTAAAACTCATAGAAAAAACAGTGTATCATATTTA
Source organism: Piliocolobus tephrosceles (assembly GCF_002776525.5). Classification (NCBI taxonomy): domain Eukaryota; kingdom Metazoa; phylum Chordata; class Mammalia; order Primates; family Cercopithecidae; genus Piliocolobus; species Piliocolobus tephrosceles. The sequence continues at coordinate 103,626,052 of NC_045447.1, forward strand.
ACCCCAATTTGACCCATTCTGATGGTCTTTTTCTTTCTTTCTGAGCTTTCTTCTGTTATTCTTTCTTTTCTGTTTGGAAAATTTCTGCAGCCATTCTTTAAGGGTAGGTTTGCTGTTAACACATTCTTTTGGTTTTCTTGTCTGAGATTATCCTTAATTACCGTAAGATGTTTTCATCAGACTTAGAATTTGGGGTTGACAGTTTTTTTCTTTTAGTTCCTGAAAAATGTGACTCTACTTCTTTCTTGCCTCTATGTTTCCAATGAGAAATCTACTGTCGTTTAACTCAGGTTTTCTTATAAGGAATACTGTTTTTCTCTGGCTGCTTTAAAGAATTTTTCTTTGTTTTTAGTTGCACAAAGTTTAATTATGATGTGCCTTTAGTGTGAATTTCTTTACGTTTATCTTATCTGAGATTTTCTCAGTCTCTTGAATCTGTAGACATACCTTTCACTGAAGTGAGACATTTTGAGCCATGACTTCTTCAAATACCCTTTCAGTTCCATTCTCTCTCTCCTCTCCTTCTGAAACTTTGATGATATTACTTTAACTTCTTTTGTTATTGACACCCAGTTTTCTGAGGTGTCATTGATTTTTTCAGTCTATTTTATTTTTGTTGTGCATATTAGGCTCATTCTCTTTATCTGTCCTCAAGTTTCCTGATTGCATCCTCTCTCATTTCCAATGAGTCCATCCACCGAGGTTTCCTTAAATTGTATTTTGGTGATTGCATTTTTAGTTCTGCAATTGTCTTTGGTTCTTTTTTATACCACCAGTTGCTTTAGTAATTTTTCTATTTTTTCATTTGTTACAAAGTAATTCATAATTGCTTGTTGAAGCATTTTTATGGTGGCTGGTTTAAAGTCGTTATGAGATGATTTCAACACCAGATTCATCGTGGTGTTCGTGTCTGTTGCTTGTATTTTCTCATTCAAGTTATGATTTTCGTGTTCCTGATTTGACCAGTGATTTTCAGTTGTATCCTGGGCATTTTGGAAATTGAATTATGAAACTCAGAAATCTACACAATCTTTTATTTGTGTATTTATTTTATGAGGTAGCATTGTGTTGAGGTATAGCATCAGGGCCGGTTGGGTGTGCATGTTCAGCTTTCTCCTGGCTCTGCTGACATCCTTCTAGCAAAAACTAACTGTTTAATAACACTGGTCTTTGCAGATAAGGTGAGGTGGAAGTTCTGCTTCTCTATAGGCCTCACTGACACCTTTCCCCAAAATGTGGGTCATTGGCTCATGTTACCTCATTGCCTCTGAGTGCAGAGGTGTAAGCTGAGCTCCCCTTTTGTAGCAGATACTCCTAACAGTTGAGTGTCTGCTACCCTGACTAATACACCATTGGACCCTGAAACCAGGCAGAGGGTAAGTGGATGGCTGACTTATACCACTTTGTTGCTACACAGTATGGTAAACCTTAGCTCCCTGCTGGACTCTGCTGACACCAGGAGAGGACAGAAGTGGAATGACAACTAGCCTCCCTTCCCACCACTTCATTCTAACTCACTAATGCTGGATGAGGGCAGATGTTGGATTCCCCATCTGGCCCACTGACCAACGTGGGGGGAAAATGGTGTGCTGTCCAGGCCCCACTCAGACTGCCTTATTTTATCTAGTTGATGTTGGAAGGGATTCAGCTTGCGGGACTGGCTGTCACCTGCCACCTGGACTCAGCCTTGGTGAGGGAGTTAGAACACCACCTGCCCCGTCTAGGGGGAGATGGAAGATCAGCTGCCTGCTTCGTCCTGCCGATGCTACCCATGCAGGGGAATCAAAGCACACTACCACGACCTGCCTCTGCCAAGAAGGAGGTGAACATTGGTGGTTATTCCCATTTTCCTGGTGCCCCTTGGACACTCCTCAGCAGCTGAACCGAAGAGAGGGAAACTGAAGAGAGACTTCGTGTTGCTGTAAGATATAGATGGTGTGGAGTGGGAGATCAGCTCTCAGCCTGGTCCGCCGAAATCACAGTGTGGCAGGGGCAGGAGAGTAGGATGTGGGTTTTTCTGTTGATGTTTGGCCAGCACGGTTAAAATTGCGAATATTCGGTACTTTCTGTTGTAAAGCCACTGTTTTCCTCACCCTTTAACCAGGAGGAACGGAACCCCAGGACCCTTGTTTTTGCCTTTTCATCAAGATGTGAGTGTAGCCAGATGTATAATTCTCATTTTGAATGATTTTATTTCAGGTATTTGAGCATGACTCTATTATCTTCTTATTCTCCATGCTATTATTGAAAGATTGATGACATTCAGAGTCTGAGTTTTTTTGGAAGTGATTAACACCTCCCATCAAACACTTTTGGAGTTTTTCTATGTCTGTGATATTTTTGAATAGGCCTATGTTTCTAGTATGGATTTTTCCATGTGTATCTTTTCTTGGTACACGGTCAGACCTTTCAACTTTAGAACTTGCATTTTTCTTTAAGTCAGTAAAATTTCATTATTTCTTTCAATAATTCTTCCTCTCTAATATATGTAGTAGTATGTGTAATGTATATAATATATTCAATAGTATATAAATATTGTATAGTAAATGAATAGAATATGAACATTGGAATCTATCACATGAATTCCTTTTCATTTACATTTCTTGTCTTTTCTGCTACTCCATGATGCCTTCTAAAAGGAGTTCTTCACCTCATGTTTCAACTCATACATTCCTTCTCTAGCTACGTTCGTTCAACAGTGAATCCTATATATTGAGATATTTGTATTCATACTTTTCAAACCTGGCATTTTTACTTGGCTCTTCTTTAGAAACACTTCTGCCCCTTTGTCGTGTGATCAATATCCTCTCTTTCCTCTTCAAGAATATTTGTTGTAGTTCTCCGTCTCAGGCCATTCGGTCCTCTTCATCTGATTCAGATTATCCAATATATTATCTTTAAAACATTTTTATTTACTTATATATTTTTTAGGAGGCGGGGTCTCCCTTTGTCACCCAGGCTGGCATGCAGTGGTGCCATCATAGCTCCCTGCAGCCTCAAACTCCAGGTCTCAAGCAATCCTCCTGCCCTAGCTTCCCAAGTAGCTGTGACCACCGGTATGCACCACAATACCCAGCTAATTTGTACATTTTTTTTTTTTTGTAAACACAGGTCTCACTTTGTTGCCCAGGTTAGTCTCAAACTCCTGACCTCGAGTGGTTCTCTAGTCTTAGCCTCCCAGAGTGCTGGGATTACAGATGTGAGCCATCACTTCTGGCCTGTATTATCTTTTATAATATTGGTTATACTCCTCAGTTGTCTCATCTCCTCTACCTTGTGAGCTCAAGTTTTAACAAGCCAACTACTCTGAATGCTAGTATTTTTCTAGAAGAATAAGCTGAATGGACTAGAGCCGTGGTCTAGATTTTGCCCATTCTATTGATTTTAGAAAGGGGCTAACATGCTCCTGGCTGGAAAGGTCCAGTGTTCAGGTGTGGACTTGAGTTTTACGTAACCCCACCCATCTAGAAAACCTGCTTCTACTCGTGCCCTTGGATCTGCATCATCCAGGTGGTTTTCCTTCTATTTTGATTGTGACCTTATAACTCTTGGAGGTACCAGGTGGTACAGGAGGTCACTCCATGGCATTCTGCTCCTGCTTTAGTGATACCTTCCCCTCTCCAAGGGTGTGTGCTTGGAGCTAGTACTTTTATGATTCACGGCATGAACAAGCCAAGATTTAATTCACTCTGGACAAAGAGGCCCAGATTATTCTCTGACCCTAGGGTCTGGTTCTCTGCCATGGATGTTCTGTCCTCATACACCATTCCCTGAACACCTGTGTGTCCAAAATACACTTAAGAAATAGAAGCAAAATGATGAGATAATGGGCTTTGTTGATCTGGACAGTTTGACTCATGACTTTTCACACTGATGAAATCTGCTGTAGTTTGACAATGGTCATTGCTCTCAAAAATACCTCCCTAAGGGCTGGTCTCTGAGAATGGACAGGACATGGGAAGCCAGTGTCCCTGAGTCCTGGTTATGCACCTTTTATCCAGTCAACCCAGAGTTGTCCCACCAGGCACAATGCTAGCACTGGTAAAAACACTCTAAGGATTGGCATGTGAGGACAGAGCACATAGGAAAGAAGCAGCATCGTCCTACCCCCACTCCCATCTACCTGTGCTTTCCCCTCATCTTCCGGAATGCTTTTCACTTTTTGTCTCTGAAGGGCAAGGAACCTCTCTCAGCTCAGGGCAGAAGCACACTAGCAAAAAGTGAAGCCTTTCCTGTTTGCTTTGCTTTATCATGTGGCAGCTGCTTGCTTCCTCCAGCACATGCCACAGATGCCAGAGGACAGCAAATGGCATCTTCAGGCCACTTGGAGCTGTGGATTCCTAGATGTGGTGCTCAGGGAGTGATACGGTTCGGCTGTGTCCCCACCCAAATCTCAACTTGAATTGTATCTCCCAGAATTCCCATGTGTTGTGGGAGGGACCCAGGGGGAGGTAATTGAATTACAGGGGCCAATCTTTCCCATGCTATTCTTGAGATAGTGAATAATTCTCACGAGATCTGATGGGTTTAGCGGAATTTCCGCTTTTGCTTCTTCCTCATTTTCTCCTGATGCCACCATGTAAGAAGTGCCTTTCACCTCCCACCATGATTCTGAGGCCTCCCCAGCCATGTGAAACTGTAAGTCCAATTAAACCTCTTTTTTTCCCCCAGTCTTGGGTATGTCTTTATCAGTTGCATGAAAATGAACTAATACAGGGAGCCTGAGCATGCTTTTGTGAATGGAGCCAATGTCTTCACCAGCTCTCACTTCAAGGAGGCCGTTTGATCTTTGGAAAATGTGGTAAGATATTCAGCTTATACATATTAATCCAAATTCAAACTATGAAGTCTATGGCAGGGAAATTTATTCATTCATGTACTCATTCAACAAAAATTTGATAAGCCTAGGCACTTTGTTAGACCTTGGGAAACAATAGTGAAATAAACAGAGAATGAAGTTTACTTTACAGTAGGAGGAGACTGATAGTAGTATCACAGACACTTGATTAAGATGACTAATTTCAATGGCGATCAACGTGAAGGAGAAAATAAAAGTAGTTCATGTGATTAAGAGGGATGCAGGACTAGGAGTTGGTCTTGTCTACAAGAAGGCAGGATAGGAAAGCCTCTTTTAAGAAGTTATGTATGCTCTGAGCTTTGTAAGATAAAGAAGGCCAGGTCATACAAAAACCCAGAGGGAAACCTTCCTGGCAGAGGAAATAGTGAGCACCAAGTTCCCTAGCTGTGATCAGCATTGGTCTGTTTGAGCAACAGAAAGGGATCAGTGTGTTTGGAACCAGGTGAGCAAGGGGGTAAGAGGTGACATCCAAGAAGTGAGCGGCAACAAATTGTGCAAGAAAAGAAGTCCATTGTTTTTTCCACAAGTACAAAAAACATTCACTGGAGGGATTTAACCATGTTTTTGTTCTGCTTTGCTTTTAATATATCCCTGGATCATATGCAGATTGCAGTATGAAGAATGAAAGACAGGTGACCAGTTAGGAGGTTACTACTGCATGGTAGACAAGAGATAATGTTGGTTGGGATTCTGGTGGTAACAATGGAGATGGAACAAAATAGATAGAGTTAGGATATATTTTGGAGTTGTGGTTGACAAGCCTTTCCACAGATGTATGAACTGGGTCTCTCCAGAGTTTGGTGATGAGTTAATTGAACGATGTTATAATTTGCTGAGATAGTAAAGGCCAGGCAGGGAAGGAACAGGTTTGACACCCGACTGGAGGCAGATGCTCAGTAGAGAACTGCCATCCATACCAGCAGCAATATGGGATGTGGAATGGCTCTGGGGTGAAATTGACCAGAGGAAAGTGAAGAAAGTGGATGTTGAGCTTTTGCAATAGAAATGATGCGAGGCTGGATGTAAGGTATGGATGGGTGGGAATGGTGGCTGGAGGTAAAAAGAGAAGGAGATGGAGTTGAGAGATACTTTAAGATGTCAACTTTCAGGATAACATTGCATTGGTTAAGGGGCCGTAAGGGAGAGGGAGGTATTTTGGCTTGTGAAACTCAATGAGTGGAAGGATAACCACTGAGACAGAAAAGACGGAAGAGGACCAAGTTTAGGAGAGAATATCATAAGTTTAACTTTAGACAAGTTGAGTTAAAAGTAATACTCTCTGGATCTTTTGTGAATTGTACATTGCCATGGTACTAAGTCCCAACTTAAGGGTAAAGTCTTATTTCTGCAGAGTTAAAAATCTCTCTCTCTTTTACAAAATAGCATTTAGTACTTTTTCTAATTATAGAAGTAATACATATTTATTGTAAAACATTTAAAAATATAAAAAAGTAAAAAATAACTCAAAATCTGACTACTCCGAAATAATGAATGTCTTTGATGTCTTACAAATCCTTGTGCTCATTATTTATAATTTTTGTAACACTTGTATCTTGTTTTTAAAACGTAATATATGGTGTCTACTTTCCAGCATTATTAAACATTCCTCCAGAAATGGCTGTTTAATGGGGTTGTCATCATCCTTAACGCTTAGGAAGCAGAAAATCAGAGTTGATTTCCTCCTTCCAGAGCTCCTCCAGGCTGTGCCTGAGCCCTTGCATGTTTTAAGAGCTGTGCTGACACTTCCTACTAGGGAAAGGTGTGGTCCTTTTGTTTTATTTTTAAATTTTTAAATTTTTATTTTTATTTTTATGCTTCGAGTTCTAGGGTACATGTGCACAACGTGCAGGTTTGTTACGTATGTATACATGTGCCATGTTGGTGTGCTGCACCCGTTAACTCATCATTTACATCAGGTATATCTCCTAATGTTATCCTTGCCCCCTCCCCCATCCCCACAATAGGACCCAGTGTGTGATGTTCCCCTTCCTGTGTCCGAGTGATCTCATTGTTCAATTCCCACCTATGAGTGAGAACATGCGGTATTTGCTTTTCTGTTCTTGCGATAGTTTGCTGAGAATGATGGTTTCCAGCTGCATCCACGTCCCTACAAAGGACATGAACTCATCCTTTTTTATGGCTGCATAGTATTCCATGGTGTATATGTGCCACATTTTCTTAATCCAGTCTGTCACTGATGGACATTTGGGTTGATTCCAAGTCTTTGCCATTGTGAATAGTGCCACAATAAACATACGTGTGCGTGTGTCTTTGTAGCAGCATGACTTATAATGCTTTGAGTATATCCCCAGTAAAGGGATGGCTGGGTCAAATGGTATTTCTAGTTCTAGATCCTTGAGGAATCACCACACTGTTTTCCACAATGGTTGAACTAGTTTACAATCCCACCAACAGTGTAAAAGTGTTCCTATTTCTCCACATCCTCTCCAGCACCTGTTGTTTCCTGACTTTTTAATGATTGCCATTCTAATTGGTGTGAGATGGTATCTCATTGTGGTTTTGATTTGCATTTCTCTGATGGCGAGTGATGATGAGCATTTTTTCATGTGTCTGTTGGCTGTATGAATGTCTTCTTTTGAGAAGTGTCTGTTCATATCCTTTGCCCACTTTTTGAAGGGGTTGTTTTTTTTTTCTTGTAAATTTGATTGAGTTCTTTATAAGTGTGCTCCTACTCTTATATGGAGGTCCATGACCAAAGTTACAATTCGAGGAAACTGACAGCCTGAGACATGTTCTTGGGAGTAGCCTAAGGCCTGTAGGAGAGTGACCTGTGGGTGACAATTGCTACCCAGCCATGACCCCACTCTGACGTCTATTTCTCTCTCTGTTCATCCTTCCTGCTTCACTTTTATTTCCTCACTAAATGTTTGCAGCCTTAAAAATGAATAAAAAAAAAAAAAAAAGGAAGAAGAAAAGAGAGCAGAAATTGGTGTTGCCCAGAAATCACCTGTTCTGTCAGCACTGGAGTCCAATCCTCATTATAGCAGGGCTGATTTTTCACATTCTTCCTACTCACCTGTGGATGGAGAGCACTCCTCGAGTTCCAGGTGATGCAGATGAGCATGCGAGGAGGCAAAAGGCAGCTTCCCCTAAGAGAATAGCAGCAGGAGGAGGTGGAGAGCACAGAACTGACTCATCCGCATACACACTCCACACGCTGCCTGGTCCCTTCGCTCCAGGAGACGTGCCGGTGGGCTCTCTGCTTTTCCTGCATGGTGGGGAGGGAAATTGGCATTCCTGTAGCTGTTCTAAATATACCCTTTGCTTTACACAATAGAAGAAAGAAGGCACTGTAAGGAAGAAGATGAATAAAATGTTGTAATTTAATGTGATGCATTTTTGTGATTAATAATACATGCTCTTTGTTATTAATGGATTTGATCAGGAAAACAGAACTGCTCGGAGTCCTGTGGAATTAGGGTTTGTTTTCTCTTTTCTTTCCTTTTTTTCTGTTGAGAATGGGACCTTGAACAATTGTAGGAGAAGCTGGGGCAACAATGGTGTGGGAGGGTCTGGTTGGAGGCTCAGAGAAGTAGAGCAGAGACTTGCTCTCAGACAGAGCAGAGCAGAGTTATGAGGAAGAAATCCATACTGTGGGCTGCTCGGTTGCTGGAGTTTGGCCTGAAGTCACTGTCCGACCATTTGCAGAATGGAGAACGAGGAACCCTCAAGAGGGGGAAATTTGGGGGCTCCTAAGAACACTCTGGGACCCACAAAAGCAAAGTGAACACCCACACTTCTCTCTTACTGCATCTGATCCAGAGACCTGTAGAAGAAAGTGAAGTGCTTGGCCAAGGGCCAGCCTGCTAACCTGGCCCAGGACCCAGAGAAACTTGAGAGTCAGGCAGCAACTGGAGGAGCCTAGAGCCTATCCAGTTGCTGACCTGCACCTTGGGATGAGCTACCAGACCAGCAACCAGCCTTCAGAAGCACAAGGCAGTGGCCTCTGTTCCTTAATTAGTAAGACAGGTCTCATAGGGCTGTTGGGAGCTTGAATAAAATAAGTACTTACAACTTTGTGATGCCTGGAAAGTAGATAATGCTTAATAAATATGTGTCACTTACTATTATTTAATTTGGGAGGCAGTGGGGAGTGTTGAGTGTTCATGAGAAAAGAGAGGCTGCGATTAAAGCTGCTTAAAGCTATTTTGCTTCATTACATAGAATTCATTAATATTTGCTGTGCAATTTGGTTAATATTCTTGAAATAAGAAGAAATGGACCACAAGTTGAAGGGATGGCCTTGTGCTAGAAATGATAACTGCAAAACAGTGAACTCTAAGACCCTCCTGTGAAGTTGGTCAGTGTCAAGGATGAGAAGGAATGGCTTGGCTTCCAGACAGAAAACCAAAGTCATCAAAAGTTGGAAAAGTGAGTCTGATTTCAGGTTCCTTAAGAAAACATCTCTTTAAAGAGGTGTTAGAAATGGAATCAGGGATTCTATGCTTGGTCAGCAGGCATATGATGCTGTTTGATATTTTCTAACACGTAAGTCACATGAATGAACCTTTTTGAAAATACTACTGGAATGAAAAATGGAGTCAAGAGCTTAATGAAAATAATAAACTCGGCAACAGTAGAGTTTTTATGAAGGGGTGGGATAGGTGTGGGCTGGTGGTGATTTATTTCACATAGAAAGAACCAAATTAAAATCACTGGGACTAAGGTTCTGTTTGAAGATTTGCCAAGCAGCCTACAAATTTAGTTTTGCAATAAATCTGTGCAGTTGGTTTGTCCCCATTTCACAGGTCGGGGAAACTGAGGCATAGAGTGGTTAAGCCACTTGACAAGGTCCCACGTTAGTCTTTAGTGAGGCTGATGCAGACACATCAACTAGAGGTCAGTTTTCCTGCCCCCAACAGAATGTCAGTGTCATGCACAAGGACGGTGTAAAAACAGTCTAATGTAAGTCACCCAATTTAGATATTAGGCATGGGAAGGATGGAATAGGCTCAGAAATGATCTGATGGACTCACATTTGAAAAGAAAAAATGATAGAGATGAGATTGTCTAAACTTTACAAATCAAAAATAGTTTCCAGTAGATTATTTATAGTTATAAAAGTGACTGTGAGAAAGCAAACTTGAGGAATCACCCAGACACACACACATATAGTGTGCAATGCTGAATTACATCCCACCCAGATTTTCTTTTTATTGGGATGCCAAAATATTGTTTACAGAGAAATGCACATAGCCAATGAATACCTAAAAAGATGAGGATCAACGTTTAAATTTCAACAACTGGAGATTAAGGACACATGACATAGTGTGGATGGGATATAATTCAGAACATTTTTGGAAAAGCATTCTTCAATAGCTATCAAAGTTAAGAATGCATACGACTGTAATTCTGCAGATTTGATAATTTAAGATATACTTGAAATATATTTGACATGGGCAAATCCCTCTCCCCCTAAAATCAAATATTTAAGTATGAGGATGTACTTTGCATCATTATTTGAAAATTAAAATTATAGAAAAAATATAAATGTCCATCTCTAAGAGTCTGATTAAATACATTTTTATATCCATAAAAATTAAATGTTAGGCCACATTTTAAAAAAAAGGTATAGAGATCTATTTGTACTCATTTGGAAAACACTTAAGATATATAATCAATTAAATTAGAAAGTTGGATAGTATGGATTGTGTATGAGCACATACTTATTTAATTCTATAAAGAGTATGTATATTTAAGCATTTGCATAATTGTGTATTTTATAAAAAGACACATAAGAAAATGTTAATGACACTTTCGCCTGCCAGGAAAAGAGAATTTTGTCTTTCACTTTATAGTGTTCTGCACTTTTTCCATTTTTGACAAGTATTTACAACACTTAAAATCAATAATAGCAAAAATAATAGGAAAAAAGATAAACGGTATGGAAATGATCAAAATAAGTGGAGTTTTCATCCCATACCCGTTGTCACTGTAGCTGCCCACTCTGAAGTTTTATGCATTTTTCTTCCACACCTTTTTCGTATGCACATTAATCTATTCATCTATCTCCCTGTCTTCATCATCATCATCTATGCTATAATGGGATGATACTACACATGTTGTATGACAACCTGTTTCTTTCAAAGAACAAAGTACCTTGACCATATTCCCAGTCAATTCAAGCACATCTGTCTCATCTACTTCAGTGTCTGCCTGGGATTTTCAATATGATTTTAGGAACACATATTCTTGAAACATCAGAAAACTTGCTCAATAAGAGAGTGATGAATGGTGTGCAATTGGTTTCTTATGCGAGTGGGCTGCTGATACTGTGCTCTACGGAGTGGAGAGGTGGTCTGAGTCATGCTGGAGACCCTGTTACCCAACACTTCCCAGTTGCTCAGGGTGGAGGATCCTGGGGATATCCTCCCTGTTGGATCTCCCATTGTCTCTTCATAGTCTTCCCTAGAGCCATTTAGGAGGGTAGGAGGAAGGGGGCGAACTGGAGGAAGAAACAGCTGTTAGCTCAATGCTGGGAAAGCCTTTCTCAGAGTCCTCCTGCCCACTCTGAGGAAGGTGGGGAGGGGTTGATGGGACAGGGACCTAGAGGGAGAAGACTGACTTTGTAGCCACTAGAGGTTTAATATTGCTTTGGGGACAAGCTTTAGCTGCTTTAACTCTTCTATCTGCTGCTACCCACCACTCAGCTCACAAGGGCAAGAGCTAGGTCATTGTTCCTGCAGAGTTTGTGACAGTGGGCAGACTCTGCCCTGGGGGGCCAGGCTCCCAAGAGGAGACTTGCAAATTCTATGCTTCCATGTAACCTGCACTGCACTAGGAAGTTACACACACATGTCTGATGGGAACGGCCATATGGCAGAAATTCACTAGGAGACCTGTCCCCTTCTCAGGTTGGAACAGGTGCCAGTTCAGCAGACTCCCCTTTTCTGAGGTTCAGCCCTTTACTGTCCATTCCAATATTTCTTCCTTTTGGGGTCATTTTAGCACTTTTATTAGTTCCTGCTTTAAAGTTTTAATGTTTTTTAATTTTTAATTATTATGGATACCTAATAGTTGTACATATTTATGGGGACATGCGATATTTAATACAAGCATATAATGTGTAGTGTTCAGTTCAATGTAATTGAGATATCCATCACGTCAAACATTTATCATTTCTTTGTGTTAAGAACATTCCAATTCTGATGAGAGCATTCCAAGATGGCTGAATAGGAACAGCTCCGGTCTGCAGCTCCCAGCATGATGGATGCAGAAGACAGGTGATTTCTGCATTTCCAACTCAGCTCTGAAGAGAGCAGTTGTTCTCCTAGCACAGTGTTTGAGATCTGAGAATGGACAGACTGCCTCCTCAAGTGGGTCCCTGACCCCTGTGTAGCCTAACTGGGAGACTCCTCCCAGCAGGGGCGGACAAACACCTCATATAGGTGGCTACCCCTCTAGGACGAAGGTACCCATCAATGGATGAACAGATAAAGAAAATGTGGCATGTATACACAATGGAATATTGGCCATATAACATGGAATTCTATGAAATCCTATCATTTGCAACAACATAATGAAACTGGAGGTCATTATGTTAAGTGAAATAAGCTAAGCATAGAAGATAAATATTGCATGTTCTCATTCATACGTGGGAGCTAAAAAACATAAACTCATAGAGATAGATAACAGAATGATTGTTACTAGAGGCTGATACCACTGCCCATCCTGCGATGGCTGAGTTAGCCTCCTTTGCTTCTATAGTCAGAATCACTTCTGCAAACACACCAAGACTTTTTCTGTCATCCCATATTGTGTGGTCAAATGGGTCATGTGGAAAGAATGTATTGGAGTAAAGTAAGTGAATTCTGACCACACTCTCATGTCGTACTAGGAGGGCAATTATGTAGTGTGAGGACATGCTGAGGCATTTGCTGTTAGTCAAGAGCACTAACTGCTGAAGGACTTCCGAGGGCCGGTGGTGATTGCTCCCTCCCCACAAGCTCTGGCCCACCATCTTTCACACCTGCCTTTTGAGGACACGTGAGGAGCAAAGGGCAGGAGGCTCGTGTGGAGGCTCTGGAAGGACTGGTCCTCAGGGTGGCCGGCATCACAACCATGCACATTCTAGCCTGCAGAGGAAGCAGGGAGGGTGGCCGGCTCTGCATCCAGGAGAAGGGCAGTTGGTCTGATAAAGAATGTCTTGTCCTATGTAGATTCAGAATATGTGGGTTAATTCTGGTTCAGCCCCTGTATTTGGGCTGTGTCACCTTGCCAGGCCTTACTTCCTGAGCTTCCAAAAACGGACTGGAGAGCCCTCAGAATCCTTCCTGATTTTTCTGTCAGTAGGTGCTTGCTCTTGCATGGCAGAATTGTTCTTCAAAAGTCATAGACCAGGTTCCCTAATCCAGTGTGGCCTCAGAATCACAGCAGCCTGAACATCCTGCCATAGGCAAGGAGCGTCTGAGAGAAGCATGACTACCTTTTCCCTAATAGTAAAGAAACTCACAGCCGGGTGCAGTGGCTCACACTTGTAATTCCAGCACTTTGGGAGGCGAGAGAGGTGGATCACCTAAGGGCAGGAGTTCAAGACCAGCCTGGCCAACATGGTGAAACTGTGTCTCTACTGAAAATACAAAAATTAGCTGTGGTGGTGGTGGGAACCTGTAATTCCAGCTACTTGGGAGGCTGAGGCAGGAGAATGGCATGAACCTGGGAGGCAGAGTTTGCAGTGAGCCAAGATAGTGCCACTCCACTCCAGCCTGGGTGACAGAGCAAGACTCCATCTCAAAAAACAAAAACAAACAAACAAAAAAAAACTGAGAAGCTTCTGGAAGGGGCTGTGTTTGGTCAGCTGTCCAGTAGCAGGACTAGCTGCATAACACCCTGAGGATGTACTTGCCACTCCACAACCTCAAGGTGACTAGCATGGTGTCTGAAGAAGTTTCACACAGAAAAATTGAGTGACATGAATAAGGACACCTGCCCTTTCACTACTCTCATCCCATTAAAAATTGGGAGGCGTTTGCAGTTCACACCTGGTCATGGGAGAGTAATGTCCTCTGTTCACCAGCACCAAAAAGTAGCAGACACTTTCCAGTATAGAAAATGAGTCATTTGTTTTGGGGGGTATACACTTATACTAATTGCTTTCTTTTCCCAAAAGTAATATAATTTTAGTGCAGCTATGTTTTTATAAATATATACAGGCAAAAAAGATAAAATAACAACATAATCCAACCTCCTATTTTTTCTATTCATATATATCAATGATTGCTTTTGCCCAGGAAATACTTTATTTTATATTTTGAATTATAAAACTAACATATGGCTGTGGAAATAGTGTAAATGACACAGGAATATAAGGGAGCATTAATAAATATTAATATACTCTATTACAAGCTTGCTAAGGGTACCAAAGTCAAGAGTTGATGGGAACCTTCCACAGATCTTCTATTCTTACCTCAAATAAAGCATTTCTATCTCTCTATATGTGTTGATGTAGATTCACACAGAGATATTAGAGATGGCTGCTTTTTATTTTTTCACGAAATAGAGGCTTTTGATATACATTGTTCTAACATTTTTTTCCGTTTTTTTTTCTTTCTTTCTGAGACGGAGTTTTGCCCTTGTGGCCCAGGCTGGAGTGTAATAGTGTGATCTTGGCTCACTGGAACCTCCACTTCCCAGGTTCAAGCAATTCCCCTGCCTCAGACTCCTGAGTGGCAGGGATTACAGGCCGCCGCCACCATGCCTGGCTCATATTTGTATTTTTAGTAGAGACGGGGTTTCACTATGTTGGCCAGGCTGGTCTTGAACGCCTGACCTCAGGTGATCCACCCACCTCAGCCTCCCAAAGTGCTGGGATTACAGGCGTGAGCCACCGTGCCCGGCCTGGGAAAATATTTCTAATTCAATCCATATAAGCCTTCTTTACTTTTTTTTTCCTTTAAACTAATTATGTAATCTTTTACGACATAGATTGGGCATGTCATGATTCACTCAACTGTCTTCTCTGGAGTGGGGGCACTTAGTTGCTGCCAGGGTCTTTCTAGCGACATCACTAATGCAATGATCATTCTTATTTATTTATTATAAATAGCCACTTGTATTTCTGTAATAGAGCTTTCTAGAGGTAGGACTGCTAGGTCTTCTATTAAACTCTGTCTAATTCCTGAAAAGTTACAATAATTGACTTTCCCATAATAGTGTGAGAGACCTGTTTTCCCACACTTCCACCAACCATAGGTTGTTACAATGTTGAAATTTTTTTATGCACTGATTAACAAAAAATGATGCATGGTTGCTATTTTATTTTGAATTTCCTTGTACAGGTTAATTGGTCACCAGCCTGTCTATTATCTGTGAATTTGCATGTCACTCGCCTCTGGTTGCTTTTCATTATTAATTTACAGGAGCGTATGCATTAAGCCCATCAACTCTCTCTACTAAATGTGTAAGAATAATTTTCAGTCTAGCTTTTTTTTTTTTTTTTTTTTTTTGAGATAGAATCTCGCTCTGTCATCCAGGCTGGAGTGCAGTGGCACGATCTTGGCTCACTGCAGCCTCCGCCTCCCAGGTTCAAGCGATTCTCCTGCCTTAGCCTCCTGAGTAGCTGGGATTACAGGCATGTGCCACCACGCCTGGCTAATTTTTGCATTTTTAGTAGAGACAAGATTTCAACATGTTGGTCAGGCTGTGTCTAGAACTCCTGACCTCGTGATCCACCCTCCTCAGTCTCCCAAAGTGCTGGGATTACAGTGTGAGCCAACATGCCTGACTCAATCTAGTTATTTATTTATTTATTTATTTATTTATTTATTTATTTATTTATCAAAATGGAGTCTCGCTCTGTCACACCCAGGCTGGAGTGCAGTGGTGCTATCTTGGCTCACTGCAACCTCTGCCTCCTGGGTTCAAGCGATTCGCATGCCTCAGTCTCCTGAGCAGCTGAGATTACAGGTGCCTGCTATCACGCCAGGCTAATTTTTGTATTTTTAGTAGAGACAGGGTTTCACCATGTTGGTCAGGCTGGTCTCGAACTCCTGACTTCAGGTGATCCACCCACCTTGACCTCCCAAAGTGCTGGGATAACAGGCATGAGCCACCGTGCCTGGCCCCAGTCTAGCTTTTTAATATAAATTTTATTATGTTTTTGATGGAAACAATTATTAAATTTGGAACATTTTTAATGTATTTTAAATTATTTAAAATATTAAAATTTTAATGTAAAATATTGCCAATTATTTCCTACATGGCTTATGGGTTTCCGGTCATGTTTAGGAAGGCCCCCTCTGAAGTGAAAAACAAACTGTTTTTTCTCTCTGCTGTCCCACACCACTCAGCACTCACTTCTGACCTCCAATGCGGGGTGGGGGGTTTCCCATACACCAGCCAGTTTTCTAGCAGGCACCTGGGTGTTCTATAATTCAGTTCTGACATGACCTGCCTGGAGATAATGATGGCTCCGTCCCACAAGTCTCCCCCCACTTCAGATCCCAGCCTATGCTGAATGAATGGCTATAAATCGGGGTTCCCACAATCACCCCCTCCTTGGGTTCCGTTAATTTGCTAGAGCAGCTCACAGAACTCAGGGAAACATTTGACCTACATTGACCCATTTATTATAGAGATAGTAAAAAGGATACAGATGAAGAGGTGCATGGGCTGAGGCATGGGGGAGAGGGTGGAGCTTCCAGGCCCTTTCCAGGTGCCACCCCCAGGAACCTCTGTGTGTTCCGCTAGCCACAAGCGCTCTGAACCCTGTCCTTTGGGATTTTATGGAGGCTTCATTATATAGGCATGATTCCTTAAGAGTGTCCAATCTTTTGGCTTCCCTGGGCCACATGGGAAGAAGAATTGTCTTAGGCCACACATAAAATACACTAACACTAATAATAGCTGATGACCTAAAACAAAACAAAACAAAACAAAAACTCATAATGTATTTGTGTTGGCCTGCATTCAAAGCTATCATGGGCCACACTTGGCCCATGGGGTGGACAAGCTTAGATTAAACCACTGGTCATGGGTTATAAACTCAACCTTCACTCAGAGGTTGGGTGCGACTGAAGGCCCCAATTCTCTAATGATGGCTTGGTCTTTCTCCTTTCTCAGGAGCAGCCTCATCCTGAAGTTATCTAGGGGCCCCCAGCCACCAGTGCTCTCATTAACACACAAAAGACATTCTTATCACTCTGGAGATTCCAAAGGTTTTAGGAGCTGTGTGCCAGAAACCAGGACAGAGACCAAATATATGTTTCTCATATAGATCTCAATATCACATGCCACTACGGTGTATTTTAAAAATGTAGATTGTCACTCCTAGCTCCCCTGTGTCTTCAGTGACGTCTACTTGCATCTGCCCGAGGACAGCAGGACTCTGAAGGCCCCAGCCCTGGGTGATTGTTCTCAGTGTAGCCCCCTCCCCTGCAATCTGGAGTGACCTTATTTCTTTTGAATTTTCTTTCCACAGGGCCAAGTTCCTGGGTGTGGCTGCTCTTTTCCACGGTTGAATTCTTCTAGGGTTTGCATAAATAAAAAAATTCATGGAGCAGGTTCCTGTACTAAGGCTGCTTGGAAAATTCATGGACTTTTTTGGGAAAACAATATGTTTTTTTTTTTTTTTTTTTTTCTAAATAAGGAGAAAATACCAGAATGATTAATCCAGGTGAGGTCTCACATAATCTGTGAATTAATTCTTTCCCATTTCTCTTTTATTCGGTAGTACTGTGGACTTGTTGATAACATGAATTCAAGTCTGGATTCCTCTTGCACTCTGCCACAAATATCCTCTACTCAATAAAAGGTTTACAGTGGTGTCTGAGCCCCTTTACGTTTCATGTAAAATGACAGGATTGGATTGGATGACTTGAGGTCCCTTCCACATCAGCTCTCCCATCATGCCGGAATTATCCAGCATTGCACCACCCCTTCACTCCTGGCCCTGATCCTAAAAACAAAGGGGATTTGTCAGGAAAGGCAGGGATTTATCAGTGTTTTTCTTGTAAGATAACATGCACAGCTGTAGAAAACTTTCACTATTCCCCACCATCTGTGGTTGGAAAAACTTTATCAACAGTTTAGATTTTTTAAATTAAAATATCCCTTTAACCTGCTGTGATATGATCTACAGTGACACGCTGGCCTTTAGAAATTCTCCTACAATGGCCAGGTAGAGGGCTGGCTTGGTCACAGCAGGGCACAGCTCCATTCTGGCTGTTGACTCAGAGCCTCTCTCTAGGATCCTCAGGCAGCGTGCTGTCAATCGACTTCAGCAGGATCACTGACACTAGCCATGATTTATTGGACTTAGCATTCATTATGTCTTTTTTTTTTTTCCTTATTCACTCTATTTTTGCCCCAACTAGTTTTCAAGTTAGGTAACCACCATAAACCGTTTGTAGTTTGTTCCTGTCGTACCTTAAATTTCTTTAAAATGCAATTGTGAAGTATTCGATTTGTTCCGAGTACTATACAAATATTCTTACACGCTATGAATGTGTAAGTGTAATGTGTGGACGTAGCTATGCTATGGTTACAGATCTTATAGAAATATCACTGCTGAGGTACAATATAAGATGAATACCATAAATATGCCATGACCCAAACCAAGGAACCTCGTCTGGGCTCTTCCATCTCGATATTCTAACATCACACTCCCATCCCAACCTACTTCTGAAATATCTCCCAAATCCATCCACATTCCTCATTTGCAATGCTGCCATTCTAGTTTCAGCAATTACCATTTTTTGCCTGGACTACCCACTGGTCTGCTAACTAACCGGTCTCTTACTCTATCTCTACAATCATGTCTCTGTTGCATAAACTTTCCAGTGGTTTTCCAACACACTGGAATAAATTCAAACTACAAAGATCCCAGCAACCAGCCCAGTTGCCTTTCCACGTGTCCTATCCCCTAGGACATGATGGAAAAGAAAGATGGGGGAGGTGGGGCTGACCCTCATGCCTGGGTGAACCACGGTGTTATTTCTCAGGAGAGGAAAAGGACAGTAAAAAACGAAGGAGGGGTATTTGAGGGACTGAAGGACTTCCCTGTTAAAATGTCTCTAAAGGGGCTGGGCACGGTGGCTCATGCCTGTAATCCCAGCACTTTGGGAGGACTAGGCAGGTGGATCACCTGAGGTCAGCAGTTTGAGACTAGCCTGGCCAACATGATGAAACCCCATCTCTACCGAAAATACAAAAATTAGCCAGGTGTAGTGGTGGGCGCCTGTAATCCTAGCTACTCAGGAGGCTGAGATAGGAGAATTGCTTGAACCTGGGAGGCGGAGGTTGCAGTGAGCCAAGATTGCGCCTTTGCACTCCAGCCTGGGCAACAAGAGCGAAACTCCGTCTCAAGAGAGAAAGAGAGAAAAAGTAATGTCTCTAAAGGAATACAAAAGCAATTCTAGAGTTCTAGGGAGAGTCGGAGGTGAGCTATGAATGACCTTGACGACTCCTCCCCCACCACTCATGTGGTACTCACTGTTGCCAGGGAGAGCGCTGGATACCCAGATGTGACCTTGCCAGACCCCACACCCCTATGAGATAGGTTTTGTCCCCCATTCATTCCTTACACAGCGTGTGCTGGCCACTGCCCTGGCCAGGTGCTGCTCTGGGATGGGGCCATGGTGGCCGGCGAGGCAGGCCCAGGGTGTTCATCTTGTGAGAGTGAGCAGAGAGCACAAAAACTTCCTGCAGAATCATCAGGAAGGACCCCTGTGAAGCAGCGACTGAGTGAAGGGAACAAGCCAGCCATGGAGGACACTGGTGCGAGCAATGTCCCTGAGGCAGGCACCATCTTGCAGAGCCTAGGAACAGAAGGAAGCCTGTGAATGTGGAGGGTGAACACCATGGTTCACCCAGGCATGAGGGTCAACGCCACCTCCCCCGTCTTTCTTTTCCTTCGGTTATCAAGCCCGGTCTGTATCGCCCCTTGACATCTCACATATCAATCCCTCTTTCCATAACCAGCAGGGCATCTTCACAACAGGTTTGGAACCCAACCTACACCATCGGTTCCTAGTTCTACCCTTGGCCAGTTATGGGATGGTGAGTAACAGAAGGAACAACTTCCAGCCTCGGTTTCTTTCTCCTTAATGTGGGGAGAAGAGTAATTCTGGAGTGAATGTGGAGACTTTCTGAGAGGAATAGAAAAGATAGTTGGTGTGGGCATGTGCCTGGCACATGGGAGAACTCAATAGTGAGCAGCAGGTATCTGCCCGGGGCAGGAGTGCTTCCTTATGCCCGAGATGGCTTTCCTTCTTTCACCCCAGCCTCCTGCCCAGCCTATACCCCACGCAGCAGCCGGGGTGCAGAGGATGTTCCCAAAGCATCCATAGGATGGCACCGTGCTTCTCCTGGGTGCTGCCTCCTCAACTCAGTCCCAAATCCAGACAGCTGGGTTGGTGCTGTCGGCTCACAGGTCACAGGCTCTGATACACTCTATCTCCACCTGTGCAGTCCTCTCCGTACTTCACATCTCTTCGTCTCTTCCTGTTCCTGCTTGGGCACCCCGTCCCTCCACCCCAACCCCATAGAAACAGAGCTGAGATGTCCTTACATTGGCCTCTCAAGCCCCCTTAACATAGCCTCCCATAACCCAGACTCACAACCGCCACCTTTTTGTTCCTCCTCCTCCATAGCTTGCTGCTGTGGGGGACAAGTATCCAGCACTGGGTTCCCTGGGCAATGCGGAAGGAAAGGCCAGGGCATTGTCTGTAGGGCAGCCATGGTTCCTCTAGGTAGCCAGACTTACCATGGACATGTAGAGAAGAAGCACCAAGAGCTTTGTAAAACTGACTTCCATTTTTTTTGTTAAAAGGCTTGTTATACCTATAAACAGTAATAACAACATATTTACACATGGGGATAAGATTTAAAAACACACACAAATGGGCCAATCAACAGTATCAAGGAACAATGTGTACTTTGCAACACGATTCTTTTTTCAAGTTCAAAATATGCAAAACTAAACTATATCTTTTGAGCGAGGTACATGCATGTAATAACAATTAGAAAAGCAAGGAAATGATGACAAAATAAACATCTGAAAAATAGAACGGGAAGAGAGAAGAGGCTAAGGAATGTGGCAAGGAGGAGTCCGGGTGGACTGCAGGGAATAAACGCTGGATTGGGTGAATGGGGAGTGAACTCTACCCACTGTACTGGCACAGAAACTGGGATGTGGGGGTGCTAACGTGGCTGAGATCACATAGCTAGAAAGTGGCATCGCTGGGATCCATGCTTAGGTTGGTCTGACTCTACAGCTCGGCATGTTGTTCCTTATACCAGAGACAACATCAAGAAAGCCATGTGTTAAAATCAGCTTGCCTGGGGTGGAGGGCAGTAGGAGGAGAGAAGGCAGCTGGCAGGCCAGGTGGGAGGGTGGCCGTGGCCAGGATGGAAATGGAGGAGAGGCTGGAAAGACAGGAAGGAGACCCAGGGAGTGTTGTCTGAGAAGCCCAAGTTGGGGGATGAGGAGGGAAAGGGTGTGCATTGAATAGGGTCAAATGGAGCAGACGTCATAAGACTTTTGCTATGGATTGAATTGTGTCGCTTCCAAATTAATATGTTGAAGTCCTAACTCCCAGTGTGGCCGTATCTTGACATAGGGTTTTAGGAGGTAATTAAGGTTGAATGAGGTTGTAAGAGTGGGCCCTTGTCATGGGGTTAGTGTCCTTATAAGAGAGCTGAGAGCTTTCTCTCCCTCTCTTTCTCTATCCCCTCCCTTTTTCCTCACTTGCCCACTTTACCACTTGAGGACAAGCAAGAAGACAGCCATCTGTAAGGCAGAAAGAGAGCTCTCACCAGAACCCCACCATGCCAGCACCCTGATCTGGGACCTCCAACCTCCAGAACTGTGAGAAAATAATGTCTGCATTTTAAGCCATGCGAACTCTGCTTTGTTCTGGGAGCCCAAGAAGACAAATCCAGCCTCGTTCCCGGAATGTTGGAAGTGTCACTGGGGCGAAGATGGTATACAGCCTCTTGTTTTGAACTCCCACTGTTCTAACATTCATTCATGAAACATCTTTTGTGAATTGATGCCAGGCAAGTGGTATGAAAAGGAAAAGGCACCCCCGTCTTGTGAGTCCAGACTGCATCTGCTGAAGCTGTCCCTGCTGGCGGCTGCAGCTCTCCTCACAAGGCGACCACATTCACAAACACCCTCAGGGCAGTGTCCCAGAAACAGAGCTTCCCAACTGTGATCTGTCCTACTTTTGAAGATGACTGCTGTATTGCTCAGGGAGGGAGAATTTTCAATCCTTGCAAAGCAAGACAGAAACAAAAGGGGTACTCGGCCTTCTCAGCCGGTGTGCATGTGTAGTATTTGAGGGCGCTACCTTTAGACAGCAGGGTGAATGTGCAGAGGGATCCTCGTGTTGGAAGATTGGGGTGAAGGGGTGTGAGTCTGAGTTCCTTCTGAAATACCAGCCTCTCTCAGAGGCTGCAGTGGAGCTCCGTATATGCTGGCGCGCTAGTTCTCGCATCGTGTTCATGGATTTCTAAATTCCCTTGCTAATGGTAACAGAAAGACCACCAGCAAAACTAACTTCTCAAGGGACCAAGGTTTCAATCACACAAAGCCCAGGTTATCATGGGAGCATGGGGCAGGCAAGGAGGGGGCCCCTGGGGAGCCATCTTCAGGGATCCTCATTAAAATGAAGGGAGTCATTCAGAGATTTGACTGTATCTGTCTCCTTCATACTATTTTTCTTTAAAAAGCTGTTTCAGTTAGAGAGGGAAGAGCAAATTACACTTATTTCTGAAATGGGTGCAAGAACTTTCAAATGTGGAAACACAACACCCTTCTACTTTTTGAATTCTGCTTTTAAAAACGGAAAAAATTCTTGTTTTTCTTGAGAATTGGGCTTTCTGCTTTCAAGGAAGTAATATCAAAGTAATATTTTCTTTGCAAGTAGTAAACTGTACTTTTTAAACTTGTTTTACTAAAGCATTGCTCTTCTGGGTACGTCACAGCTACAGTATTGTGCCCTCCCACCCATCCTGAAGTTTTTGCTAGCCTTTGTGCATGACATTCAAAATAATGCACTTCTGCCATTATAAGGTGAGGACACACTTCTAAATAACAAAATGATTGACTTATCATCAAGATATTGTTCAGTATAAACACTATTTTACTTTTCTAAACTTTTAAAAGTATCCAACACATTCAGTAGCTGTATTATCTTTTGATTAACCCAAGTGCTCAACTATCCAGAGCATTCCACGAAGTCAGTTTGCAATTAATAAGCAGGACACAGTTTATCAGTGTGCCTGAGAAAAGCCTTTGTATCTGGATGTCCTCAGCCCTTTCCCCTCCAAACAGGATGTGTGGTGACTGCTCCTTCGAATGGTGCAGATGGCCGGCCTGTTTATCCTCTCCTGCCCTCGCTTCGGGCCATGCCTGAGTGCCTCACCCCTGGCTGAGTGACACCAGGTCCAGCTGGAAGCAGGGCACCAAAATGCCTGCCTTGCTGGAGCTTGGTGGTGTCTGTTTGCTCACCTGCAAGGCCGGCCTGGCCTTTTATTAGAGGTCTCAGGGGGCTGGGGGAGGCCATAGCTCTTTGAATTTCTCTTATTAACTCTTCTTTGACTGATTCCAAGTCAAAGATTTGTGTGTGTAGTGTGTGTGCATGTGTGCATATGTACACATACTGTATCACACACACCACACACCCACACTCCCCGTGGATATGCACACACATACCACATACCACACACACATATGCACACGCACACCACACACATATATGCACAGACATGCACACACACCCCACTATACACATCACACACTACACAATGCTACACACATGTATACGCACACATACACAGACACCACACACATGCACACATACTGCCCTACACATACCACACACATATATGCACACACATGCACACAGATCACACTACACACATTATAAACATACCACACAATACTATGCACACCTATACACACACATATGCACACGCACCGCACACACACGTTATACACACCCCCACACACATTTTCTCCACTTTTCTTGGCTGATTCCCTGGTCCTCACTATCAAAGGAATTCTTGCAGCAAAGCCTGGAAGGCTCCTCCCAGGAAGCACCCACTTCCTGCAGGAGAGAGACTGTGAGAGCGCGCCAGCCTCCTCCCCAGCCTGACACGCTGCCATCCATCCTCTCAACACACTTGTGAGTGTCCCTGATGTGCCAAGCACTCTTCCAGGTCCTTCTAGGAGGTGGGTGGGGGGCACTGATGAAAAAATGGGTATCACCCTGGAGTCATGGAGCTTGGGGGTTTGGATGGGAGGCAGGAATAAGAAATGAACATATCTGTGAACATGATAACCAGGGATTACCGGAGGGAAAGAGCACCCAGGAGCCTGCAGAAGGAGGCCCTGGAGCCCAGAGCCGATGCCAAAGGCTGTCCAGGAGGAGCAGAGGAGCAGCCAAGGAGGCCCTGGGCACAGCCAGAGTGTCCAGAGTGAAGCCCAGCAGCATGGGAGGGCGGTTCATGCAGCGAGAGGAAGACTCTAGAGGTTTTGTCTAGGCCATATTCCCTCCCCCACTGTGGAGATGGGTTGTGCAGGGCGTGTGGAGGGAGCTGGAAGCTCTGCATGCATGGAAGATGAGTGCTCACAGAGCCCCAGAGAGAGGCTGACATGCCCATGGTGGGTGAGGAAGAAGTTTGGAAGGGGAAATCAGAGAGGAGACGATGCAGGGCTTGCCCTGGAACCAGCTCAGGCTGGATGAAAGAAAAAAATAAAGAAAAATGGAGAGCTTGAACTTAAGGTCATTTTTCTAACTTTCTGTGTTGAAATAGTGTTAGGCTGGCAGAAGAGTTACCAGGGTAGAGTTTCCACACACACTTTTTTTCATGTCAAGATCGTGTATCAACACGGCCCACATGTCAAATCTGAGGAATTATCGTGGGTTAAATATGATTAGCCAAAGTGTAGACTTTGTTTGAGTTTCCCTATCTTTCCACTTACTCCCTGTTTCTGCTCCAGGACCCAGACCAGGAACCTGCATTGCACTAGGGTGTCAGGACTCCCGTCTCTCCTCCAGCCTGCGACAGCTCTTCTGTCTTCCTTTGTCTTTGCCAACCTTGATGCTTTTGACGGGTACTGGCCAGCTCTTTTGCAGGACTTTCCTCTGGCTGAGTTGGCTTGAGATTTTCTCTGATTGGATCACAGTTGCTGGTTTTTAGAAGAACGGCAAGGAGGTGAATGGTCCCACTTATCACTCCACATCAAAGCAGGCATGACAGCCACGTGACTCATTCCTAGGACGCTGACCTTCACCTTTTGGTCTGGGCGACATCTGCCAGGTTTTTCCACTGTTTAGTGACTGTTTTTCTCTTTTCCTTTTTTTTATGTTTGTGAAAGTCCTGCCCACACGCAAGGGGCAGGAAATGAAACTACACTCCCTGGTGTAATTTGTGAGGTACATTAAAACCATCCTAGTAATCAGGAAATGCTCACTTTATGCTTTTGATCATTATTATCGAACTAGTTATGAGGCTTCCTTTTCCCTCTGTGGGAAGGTGACATTTTCACCCGTAACACCTTGGCAGTCTCAGTGAAGATGCCTGTACCCTCCGGGTGAGAGGCTTCTGACTAGTGCCATGGATGCTTGTTTTACAGAGACCAGAAGAGAATCCAGTTAGGGAGAGCAGGCTCGCCATGCTCAGGTGCCATCCCTCTGTCTTCCAGTCCCTCTAAAATGACAAGAAAGGGACAAAAACCGTGTTAACTTATAGAGAGAAAGACAGCAGGGATAACCAAGGGTAAAGCATCACAACACATTTTTTAAGTGTCTCATCTGAGCAGATCCTGACCAGGAGTGTCCCCTCTTCTGCCACCCACTGGAAAGTGCAAGCAGACGGAGGTGAACAAAGCCCTGGGCTCATGGCAGGGCCCCTTCAGTATCTGCCTGGAGGACCTCAGGCACCACAGTTCCCTCTTCCAGTCTGTATGGCCTATAGCTACTCCGGACACAGTCTGCATAGGAGGTGGTAGTTGACTGGGGATGCCATAACAAAGTACCACACACTAGGTGGCTTAGAATAACAGGAATGGAGTGTCTTACAGTTCTGGAGGCCAGAAATCCAAGATCCAGGTGTTGGCAGGGCCATGGTCCCTCTGAAGGCACCAGGCCTCTCTCTGCCCAAGGCCTCTCTCCTACCTTCTGTTAGTTCCTTGGCTGGGTGGCAGCAGAGCTCCAATCCTCACGTGGCATTCTCTGCGTGTACAAATGCATCTAAGTCCAAATGTCTCCTTTGCATAAGGATATGAATCATACTGGATTAGGGCCTACCCTAGCAATCCTATCTTAAATAATTACCTTGGTAACAGCCTGTCTCCAGATCTAGTCACACACTCCCAGGGACTCGGGGTTAGGACTTCAACCTGTGGATTTTGGAGGGAATATAATTCAGCCTGTAACGAGGTGGGACGTTTGCTTGCTGAAGGAACAGACAGTCCCATTAGGCTGGGAATGGAAGACCCAGAGAGGGCTGGGGGAGCTTTGGGGCTAAAATGACAGATTACATGCAAACCCGCTTCCTGAACCTGGGACCCTCAGCTCCTCTTCCCACTCGGCTTCCACAGCTCTACCCTGCCCTCACCTGGGAGAAGTGTGGAGGACTCCTCCTTGGATAAAGTAAAAAACTCCCGGAGAAAACATTGGCAAGAATTGGCATTGGATGGGTCCTGGCTTGAGACTAGCTCCCATTGCACCAGTCGGCAAGCCCTCTGCTATTTCCACCTCCCCACCCAAACTCCAATCCGTACTTACTTTAATGCCCCATTCTGCAATGTGATGGGCAGCCGAGGGTCACCAGAAGCTGTAAAGTCTTTACATGAAAGACAGACACTAAGGGGTAAAAATCGCAAAGCAGGTGTGCAAAAGAAACAAAAATAACCAGGGAGCTAAATAATTGAAAAGCAATATTTCATGTTCTCAGATATCTAAGACAGTATTGCATCTGCACAGAAGGAAAAATGCACTATTAAATAAAATTACTAAGTACTGGTCTAGAAGGTGGGAGGGAATATAGATATTTTTAAACATGAAAACAAGATTTGTCTATCAATCATCTATCCACCTATATCATTTATCTATTTATTAATCCTCTGTATATCCGCCATCTACTTATATACATATTTATTCATCACTATCTATCCATCTGTCTTTTTGCCTGAGTACTTTCTTTGAAAACTACTGGATAATGCACTTAAATAAAATAAGGAAGAAAACTAGATAACACGGAATTCTGGAAACAGAGGACGCAACACAAGAGAGAGATGAAAAAGCCTCGAAAGTCTCTAAGAAAAAAAGCTACTGTATTTGAGTACTTGGAAATGTGTTTAGGCATTTAACAGATGTGTTAAAATGTTTAGAAATATTAGCAAGAAGCACAGGGAAAACTGAGCAAACAAAAGCCCAAGGCAATTTTGAACTCCCAGAAAAACAAACATAGAGTGGTGTGAGAGAGGAGGCATGCTCATAGCAGGCCACTGGCCTCAGTGGGGTACGAGCAGCATCTCACATTAACAACGTAAACTGTGCCTGCGGGGAGGGGAGGCAGAGGTGGGGGTTGGGGTGATGTAAAAGAACTGACTTTGCACCTTTCTGAACAGAAAACCAATAAGATACTCTAAAATATTGAATAACCAAGAAATAGCAGAATAGTATATTACATAGATGTGCAGAAATAAATACCAGGAAAATATATCTTTAAAAGTTGAAAATGCTTTCCTCTATGAAGCAGGGAAGGCTTGGGCACTGGGCCCAACACTGTTTTAACATCAGCTACATAGAACTCCTTGCTTTCACTATGTGCACGTACTTTGCTAAATACAGAAGCATAACTTTACAGCAGAAAGGCGGGGAGAAAAATGTGTACACACAAGCTTGCGGAGGCTCACAGAAAGGGAAAGGCCTTCTGGCAGGATTTTGTGTTGACTTTCTGTGCGTGTGATCAGCCCATGGAGTTTTTCCTGTATGCTCAGAACTGGGAGGAAATCTTCCTGCTCCTTGGAGCCCTACCTCTCCAACTGTCAGCATCACCTTGGAATTATCTTTGTAGCAGGAAGCTTAGGGCACTAACACCTTGCCCTCCTGGTTCCCGAGGTGGGAGGTGGGTGAGTGACAGCTATGCTCCCACCTGCAGAGCAGGCAGCACAGGGGTGCTGGGAGCACCTGTCAATGGGTGAGAAAGGAAACGGCATTTTTCTGATGCTTTTGATTGAGCTGCAGCTGTCTACTATGCTACTTAATTGACAGCAGCTGTTATAAAGCTTTAGCTTCTAGGATAGGGGACAACTTATACATTTCAGTGTCTACTGTGAATCTTATGGCTCCATCACTCTTGCTCTCTCCCGTCTGCTTGTACTCACCAGTGTGTCTGCCTATGGCCCACACTTTAATCACCTGTCAGCCTTCCTGGTACTCACCAGTGTGTCTGCCTATGGCCCACACTTTAATCACCTGTCAGCCTTCCTGGAATGGATGTCTTCAAGCCCTCCTATTTGGTGTTCTCAATCAGGATGTCCTCCGACTGACCTCCCCACCGAGGACAGACATCAGTGAGGGCCGGAGGGATTTTATGGAGACGTGGGTTCTCCACTTACTAGCCTGCTGACTTCCCCTTCCCAAATTCACTGTAGAAAGTAGGGCCGCTGTAGACCAGTGACACACAGTGGGGTGGCTTGGGGAGAAAGGGTAAAGGGAACATGAATGTCACTGCTGGCTGATTGGAGTGGCCAGACTGGAGACTTGTACCAGAATGGGGGAGTTGTGCAGATGCAGAGCAGTTTTTGTGCCTGACATCCACCCAGTTAGAAGACAAAGGATCCTGGTGCCTTTTTAGGCAGCAGTGTGATTCGTGGAGATCTTTGTGCTCTTGCTCTTTCAGGGTTTGGGAATTCTGGATCCTGGTCATATCGTCTTCTCTTCAGAGTAACAGTGGATATATTTTAATTTTACCTAGCTAGTGTTGCAGCAAAGCCTTAGGATAACACTAAATGAAGCATCCTTTAGCCAAAGCAAACAATCCTTTGGACATCCTTTCAGAGACTACATCTCATCAAATGAAGTGAAACGTCAGATCTTTGGAACACTCAACATTTTTCAAATTCAAGTCTATTTTGAAAAATCAATAAAATGAAGCCTTTTAAAAAGACCCCAAGGAAACCACAGAGTTGGTAGCTTCAGCAGATCGGCAAAGAAGGAGTGCACAAAAAGAGAGTTGCTGGAAGGCATGGGAACTGCCCAGTGGGCAGAGTTCTAGACATGGGTTCCTGGGGTCCTCTCCTCGTTGGCAGCATGGGCAGCTTTGTGCCCTCCTAGACCTTCAGGCCTTGGAAAAGCAAAGACATCTCTGGGCCAGCTGAAAGCAACTGGATCTGGGTAGAGACCGAGCAATGTGGTAGTGCAAGCCACACAAGCATCTGGGCAAGAGGAGTCCAGATCAGGGGACACAACTTCAAGGAGCCTGTAGTTTCGGACACTTGCTTTAGTAACTATGGGGCAGCATGAGCCTGGGAGGGATGGCAGGGAATATTCACATTTGGGGGCTGGTTTGGGAGAGCCCAACAGTCCCACACAGTCTCTTCTTCACCAACTCATTTGAGGGCTTGGAGTCACATCAGTCAGGGCTCAATCAAGAGAGAAAAGCCCCCATAAGGGTCATGGAAAAGGGTTTCTTATAGGTACCAGGAATCCCACACTTGGGGCAGAAGCTGGTGAAGGGAAGGCGTGAAGAGGATGTTGGAGAATTAGGTCGCCAAGCAAACCTCATGAACTACTGGCATGGGTTGCCGAGTCAGAGCTTGCAGGGAAATCTGGGAAGCCGGGTGTGCCCAGATGCAGGAGTGAGACCGCCGAGGCGTGCTGGTGGAGGAGTTTATGGAGAGCAGTTGCCTCCGCAGCTACCACCACTGGGCAATAGATGTTTTTAGGTGGCCTGGAGCTGCCAGGTGGTGAGAAGAAGCAGATACTGAGCAAAGGAGGGTAATGACGAGCTTTACCCACCAGCCCCTCCATACTTGTCGACCAGAGACACATGCTGCCCCACCCTGCTTCCAGACCTTAGGCCAGTGTTCACTTTTGACCAACTCTGTCCCCAATCCATGCAGGGAAGGATTCCAGGAGACTTATTTTCAGCTCAACCAAACTGAGCATAGAACAGGACAGTCCAGAACCATGGCCCTCCGCAGTAAGGGGCTGATTCTGCCATCCAGCCCAGCGGTCCTCCTGAGCCAGGTGGTCTCCGTGCTTGTCCTAGATAGTTGTAGACTGACAAAGAGCTGAGTCTCCGTTAAAGGTCCTTTTCACAAAGCAGGCAGGGGCAGACATTCAAATTCCAGCCTTCCAGAAGCTTTCCCAGACCTTTCTGCCATGTAGCCCACTATTCCTGAATAACCTTTTGGGTTGTCTCTGAAGATTTGAGGCAAAAGTGGTAGGTGGTCTTCTCCTAAGCATCTCCATCGCTGGAGAGCATTGGGTGACACAGGCGCTTCTAGGGGGATCATGGTGAAAGTGTCAGCAAGGACTCAAAGGCTCTGAGAAGTGGGCCTTCAGACAGAAACCCGATCAAACAAAGCAAGCCACCAGTGCCCTGGCCCAGCCTGTGGAATGCTGTCCAACCTCTTTCACTCAGGAGAGACAGGACAAGCTGTAAGCGTTCATACGCCAGGCTGGAGCATGGGGTCAGGGGTCTTGCTACTTATTAAAGATAGTCTCAGGGGAATGAGGAACAGAGATTTGCTGTAAACTTCAGCCTTCAGGCCTTACGGGTAATTTGTTATACTGGGGAGGTCAATGGTCTAGCTCCCGCTTTGATCACCAGCAAGATTGTTACCTATATCAGTAGTTGATTTATTACATCCAGGCCTGAAGTGCCAATGGAAATCTAACCTGAGCAGGGGTTGGGGAAGGGAGCAGGGGCAGGGGAAGGGAGAAGGAGTGTTTTAGAGCCCAAGTCCTCTGCTCAACCATCCCTCGGTTTTGCACAGCCTGGCTGCGACTTCTGCAATATTCCCTCTGAGACACTCCATCTCTGAATATGGTCACGAATTTGTAACATTTGTGATTCATAATAATGAATCACAAATTCATGATGATGTTAATTTATTTGGTGAAACTGTAACGTCTTTTATGTTATTCTTCGTGGAAGCTGATGCCCAGGTGCCTCCAAGCTCTGGCAAGTCCCTGGTTACCAAATGGAAAAGGAGACACTAGGAAAAAAATAGGGCCAGATATTTACAGCTGGTCACAACACACAGGATATACACACACGTCTGTCTGCTCCCCCTTCCTCCCCTACTGCTGCAGTCTAGGGGCAGCTGTGTCCCATTGAAGCTATTTTTATACCCACTTCCTGTTCCTGGCAGTCATCCTTTGTGATTTCCTTGTTGTTTGCATTCGTGGAGCCTTAGCCCCTAAAGGGTATGGCACAGAGAGCAGCGGGGAGGACACCAGGCGGAAATCATCACACAGATCCTCCTCCATCTGTCTCAGCACCAGGGTGCTTCCTCTGCCTCTTAGAAACCAGCAGCCACCCTGAGGCTACTACTTTTTCTATGCTATTGACAAAGGCCCTGGTTTCACTCTGATAACTTTTGGTACAATTGGTGCATCTTTCTTCAGGTATAGGGCCTGTGGAGTAAGGTCTGATTGGGCAGGTGATGGAGAGCCGGGCATAGATTTGTACTGACCTGCTTCGATGGGTTGTTGACAGTACATCCATCCATCCACTCATTCATTCATTCATTCATTCATTCATTCATTCATTCAATTAGTCTTTCTTACATGTCTAGTATACATCCGTACTTTTTGTGGAGGAAAAAGCAGCAAAGCACAGAAACCTAATCCCAGCCCTCAGGCGGCATACAGAGAGTTGGTGAGGCCAGCAGTTACACTGCCACTTCATGGGCGTAGGGCTGGGGCCCATAGGGAGCAGAGGCTGCTTGGAGAGAAAGCTGTAGCATCCACGTGTGGACTGAGAGATGAAGGGATCCGAGGGAGGGAGACTATGCTGGGCAGAGGAAATGCCCTCTCCGCAGGCCAAGGAGCAGAGTGTGGCTGAGCACGGAGTACGAGGGGCCTGTCTAGGGAGGAAGAGGCCGTGCTAGGGTCATGTGCAGCCATTCATGTCTGTAATGGCCTAGTGACATGGTGAGGATCTGAGTTAGAAAAATCCCTCAGTGCACACGGTGGAGCATGGACTAGAGAGCGGCAGGCCTGGGGCAAGGCGGCCCGGTGGTAGGCAGGCTGCTGGAGGGGCCCCTGGCATCAGGTGGAACCTGGGAGGGGACAGGGGCCAGGCAAGGGGGTGGAGAGATGGTGGCAGGAAGAGGGCCAGGAAGGAGAGAGGACAGAGCCACAGAGCGTGGGGAGAGTGCAGGCATGGGGTGGGGACAGGGGAAGAAAGAGGGGAGTCATCATGAAGCTCAGGCTTCCTGTTTGGGGCGCCCCTGCGTTTTCTATTCAGTGTCTTCCTCTCGAGGGATTCTAGTCTCCACAAGGCCCTGAAGTCTCACCTGGGTTTCTGGTCGGCAATAGCAGTGAAGCCTGTACCGACTCCGAGAGTCTGCCCTGGTTTGTCTGTTTAGTGAGCGAGAGTGCCAGCACCTGCACCACCCTCCGCCGAGGAGAGGCGGAAAGACCACAGCGCAGGCAAATTCAGATTTTGCCTACGTGGGAGGGAGAATCCCCTGCACAGCCGCTCTTGGCATGACTGCTCTTGGAATTAAAACTTGGGTTGCCTTAAGAAGGAACAGTACGGATTGTGTTAAAAGGGACTTTTTGGGAGGCAGGCGTGAGTGAAACAGCACCTACTACATGATTGCCTTGATGTAGTACGCACAGGCCAAGTGAATCCTGCTGTTGAAAGTTTGAAGAGCGGTTCCCCTTGGGTTAGTGATGAGAAGGGGTCATGAGGGGCTTCTGGGAGCTGTGAATGTCCTGTTTTCCTCTGGTGCTGGTTTCACACATGGGGTTAGTTTGTGAAAATTCAGTTATACTTTTCCATATACACACACACACACACAACACTTCAATACAATTTTGTTTTTCCACAAGACAACATTGGGGGTCTCTGTGGGGAGACTTGTGTTGCACAGGTGTGTAAGCAGGGGGAGCCATCCTGAGTGAGGAAGACTGTGTGACCTGCATGGATCTGTGGACACACTAGAGGCTTAGAAGCTGCCATGCCAGGGGCTGTGTTGGAACAAGGCTTGGGTGGGGTGGTCTGCTCTGGAGCTGGGGGACTGAGCCCCACCCCTGCTTCTCTCCTCTGACCCTCTAGGAGCCTCCAGGCTGCAGCAGTCTTTGTTGACGCTGGATCCAGAGGTTACAGATTCAAGCCTCATAAAATTAATTTCAAACAGAGCCATTGCCCATTTCCAAACAGGCAAAGGAAGTGGCAGTCTTTCTGGCGCAAAGCTTTCCTCCTCTTCCAACAGTGGAACCCGTAGAGCTTCTCAGGAAGCACAGCAAGGAGAGGGTTTCTAGCTAGAAATGGTCAAGACTTGATTTACTCACAACTTAGAAATAGTACCTTTCAAGAGAAAAAGTGGTTAACCTCCTGGAAAGAATTCATCATTAAGACACCATTAAGAACATTCATGATTCATGGGAGGAGGCCGAAGTATCATAAACAGGAGTTTGGAAGAAGCTGATTTCAACCCTCATAAATGACTTTGAGAGGTTCAGGACTTCCAGGGAGGAATTCACTACAGAAGTGGTGGAAATAGCAAGAGAAAGCCTGTAATCCCAGCACATTGGGAGGCTGAGGTGGGAGGATCACCTGAGGTTGGAAGTTCGAGACCAACCTGACCAACATGGAGAAACCCTGTCTCTACTAAAAATACAAAATTAGCCAGGCATGGTGGCGCATGCCTGTAATCCCAGCTACTCCAGAGGTTGAGGTAGAAGAATCACTTGAAACCGAGAGGTGGAGGTTGCAGTGAGCCAAGGTGGAGTCATTGTACTGCAACCTGGGCAACAAGAGCGAAACTCCATCTCAAAAACAAACAAACAAACAAAACCAAAGAGGTGGAACCTGAAGATGAGACTGAATTGCTACAATCTCATGACTAAACCTGAATGGATGAGGAGTTGCTTCTTATGCCTGAGCAGGATGATGGAGCAGGATGAGGAGCTGAAGCTTCTCTGGAGAGGGAGGTAAGGCCTTTGGAGATAAATGCAAGGGTACCAAGAGACGGTTGGCAGGAGGGGTGATGAGTTTGTGTGGGACAATGGTGGGAGAGAAGGACTCTGAGGCAGGTCTTCTCACCCTGAGGGGGTGGGCAAGCCCAGGAAAGGATGGGCTTCAATCTCAAACAAGAATGCTGTGTGAATACCAAAGTCTTTTTATATTCTGGCAATACAAAAAAAAATAACAAAAATAACAAGTACCGTAAGTGCATTTAAACCAGCACAAGCACAAACATTTGTGGCCAATGACCCATGTTGCCTCCAGCAGGAGGTGAAGAGGGTGGTAGGGATGAATGGGATGGAAATCAAAAGTCCAATGGAAAAGGGGTCGAAGGCTTCCTAGAGAGGCTGAAGCCGAACTAAGCATCTGGAGGAGCAAGGAAGCTTCTGCAAGGAGAACACCAACCCCATCTCTGGATCCAGGGCTGTGGGTAAGGAACCCAAGCCTCTATGGGTCCTGGTGGTAGGTATTGGATAAGTAGGTCCTCAGGGAACAGCTGATGTGAGATAGGGGAGAGGAGAGAAAGTCCACAGAGGAAAAAAGTGCCTGCAGTATGGAGTAGTTTGCTCATGATGAGGGCAAACACACATGGGAGTTTGGAGAAGGGAAAGGACAGTGCATCCCAAGTAAGAACATTTCTTTCCTGGCCCACGCTTTGCAGAGTTGTGACAAGCACAGTTGTGAGGCAGATGGTTTTACCCAAACCTTCTCCTTGATTTCGAGCCATGGCACATTTCTAGTGAGGCAGCACCAACAGAACCCAGGGCTTTGCTCTCTGACCACGTTGTCCTCAAAACAGAAGAGTAGACTGAGCTGGCCTTAGCACATGCTGGTACAAAATGTTTCTGTTTTGCTAGCAACATGGGTCATTGGCCACAAATGCCTGTGCTTGTGCCGGCTTAAATGAACTTATGGTACTTGTTATTTTTGTTATTATTTTTTTTATTGCCAGAATATAAAAAGACTTTGGTATTCACACAGCATTCTTGTTTGAGATTGAAGGTCACTTTCTGACTGCTGACAAGTGGCCAGGTATGAAGAAGCATTTCCTAAAAGGGTGTTTTGGGCGGGGGAAATGTTTCTGGTCCTTTCCCTGTGAAACTTGGGATGGATGAGTCACGTTCATATTCTCCCCCTTGAGTGGGCTGGGTCTGGCCGTAACCACGTACAGACAGGTGGGGCCCTGCTGTTAGACATAATTTGGTTGGTAATGGATATGCAGAGCTCCGTCTTCAATCTCGGATGACCTCAGATGACAGATTGAAATACAGGTGTGCGGACTCTGAGAGAAGGCAATCCTTCTGCAGGCCTCTTTCTGGACAGTGTGTTCTCCTCTATGTAACTCGGTCCCAGGAAGAGGCATCAGGTGAAGGGCACTCCAGGGCAGGCTGACTCCCACCCAAAAGTGCTCGTTAGCCCTGCTGTGCTCTGCATTAGAGACTGCATCTTCCCAGCTTGTCTGTCTCCCTGTCATCACTGGCCGTTTTAACTCAAAATGCCTACTGCTTTTTTATTCCAACCATTATTGTAAGAAAGCCCTGATTCCTTGAGCATAAGAGGAATAAGACACATTTGAAGAGAGGGAAGGAGAGGGAGAGGGTGGGGGAAAGTGACGGCAATACGAAGTTGGCTGTTGATGCATGTTTCCATGAGGTGTCTTAGGAATATCTTTCTCCAAACTCCAGATTCAGGGTCATATCACCATGTCATCTGTGGTCAAGAGTTTAGAACCCACAACCTGAACTTTGACTTTGCCAGCTTGCATGTCATGGGGCCATCCTCTGCTCAGCCCTCCCAGGGGCTCAGCCCATTCTGGGAATACCCCCGGCCCCAGCTGCTCTTTTGGCCATGATGACCCTGGACAGTGAGCCCTTCCTTCTTGCATAGGGTGCAAGGCACACTGGTTGGAATCCAGGCGGAGGGTGACTGTCCCCTTCTCCATCTCTTGATATAAATATGGACTGTACCTGATCACACCTGGCTGGAAGATGTGTGCTTTGAGGTTGGTAGCTGCCCAGTATGGCACAACAGTTGTTGTAGGAGACAAGAGACCTGTTAGGTCCAGGCAAAATGTGCACTAACAGGGACCCTGGTCAGACAATGACCCCACTTTCAAAGTCTGTTTCTAACTCAAAGGGACAGTTACAATCAACAGAAAAGCTGTCACCATGGCCCCTTTCTTCGATGTCACTTCCTCTACAGTCCTTTGTGAAGATGGTCAAGGAGGCTGGAGGCTGCAGCTGCCTGCATTCTGGCTGTGCTTTGCTTTGTCAGCCCAAACACTCGGAGAGGTTCTCGGACGAACACCACTTGTTTGTATAAACTCCGTAGCTGGGAAATGGAGGACTGTTCTGAACTGGAGTGTCTAAGCCAAGAGGGATGGAGAGCCCACTTTAGACACTAGTCATGGTAGACATTGGGAAGCCAGGAGAATGAAGTGTTGAGAACACTGCAGGCCATGCAGACTGCATCTTGCCTGCCTAAGATCACATAGACTGGGCAGAGCTTGGACTTGAGCCCAGCTCTTCTGAAACCTGGTTGTTGAATTTCCACCTTAGCACCTATTTTTCTGGTGCTTCATTGCTTTCCAAGTACATTCACCCAGTCATCCCACCTAACCATCAAAGTCACAAAAACCAGCCCAGGATATGCACCGGCATTCCTATCCTAGTTGGCAGTGTTTTCCACTCCAAGTCGGTTTCTTCCTATTCCTTGTCTTCAGAGTGACTGAGGGTGTTATAAAACGTCTCCATCTCATACTGGGAGTGACAAAGAACATGGGACAGGTCCCCAGAATGTTTGGATGATTGATGTGTTCTGTGTCCTTACTTCTTGCTTCATGGTGGCTCAATACTCTGGCACCACTAGCCCTGTTGGACACCATAATGCCTGAAGTAATGTGTGTATTGGGAATAGGAGTTTAAGAAACAGGCGTTCTCTCCATCCCTGGGCATCAGAATCTACACACAGTTTCCTAGCCTCTGAATCAGCTTCTCATTTGAACTAGCAGTAAGGCATCCCCTGGATAAAACACCGTCAGTGAGCCAGGCAACAATTCTCAATTGACTTACTTTCACTCAGGATGGAACCCTTATTCCTAAACCTTGGGTTGAGGCTTGTGGATAAAGCAGAATGCACACGTGAAACTAACTTTTTATCAGCCTAAAACTGAAACGACCTCGGGTTTTATATTTGGAGGAAGTCAAGTGCTCTGAAGAAAAGAAGAAATGGAAATCGAGCATACTTTATCACAAAATAGGCAAAGACATAGAAGGATGCTTTCAGGCTCTTACGAAAGCAGCTGGGCTGGATTCAGAGGACAGAGGAGTATAACAGACAAAGCGATCAAGAACCTGCCCACTCCTGAGAAAGCACCCAGCAGCTCTCCTGTGTTCCGGGTTCATCTGTCAAAGAGGCTGCCCTCTCAGCCTAGTGCAAACAACTCAGGCCATAAGGGAAAGAAGAGGGTGGGCAACTCTGTCCATTCTGAGCTGACTTGCCTGCTTGGAGGAAGGCACACCACAAGAACTCACTGGGACCCTTGAATGATCCAAATAGTGGATATTGATTGAGAATGCTTCAGAAGACTGCAACCCGTGACAAATCTTCCAGAACTGTGGAAGCTTTGCTGGAAACTGCAGGTTGAGGGAAAAGGTCTCTCTTTTGTTGATGAAGGGTTATCATTCTTAAGAATTAGTAAGGTTAGGGCCGGGTGCGGGTTCACACCTATAATCCCAGCACTTTGGGAGGCCGAGGAGGGGGGATCACGAGGTCAAGAGATTGAGACCATCCTGGTCATCATGGTGAAACCCCATCTCTACTAAAAATAACAAAAATTAGCTGGGTGTGGTGGCGTGTGCCTGTAATCCCAGATACTCAGGAGGCTGAGGCAGGAGAATCACTTGAACCCGGGAGGTGGAGGTTGCAGTGAGCCAAGATCGCACCGCTGCCCTCCAGCTTGGTGACAGAGCAAGACTCCATCTCAGAAAAGGAAAAAAAAAAAAAAAAACCTAGTAAGAGTAGTTAGGTCAATGTCACTGCCTTACATTTCCTCAGCGGTTCTTCCTAAGGTCAAAGTGCCAAGGGTCCCACGTCTCTGAAATGGATCTTTGTGTGAAGCAGCTATAATCACAGAGCTCCTGGGTTCCTCTCACTATTTGTTCTTACACAGAGGGGCAGTCATAGAGTGGTTTTTTCTCTTCAAGCACCTGAGTGAGCTTTAGAACTAGGTGAAAGGTGTTTGGCAGCCAGGCTTTGCTCTCTGTCAGCCCTCCGTGATAGACAGGTCAAGCGGACCTTGCTCCCACGATTTTTAAAATTGTGATCCTATGACCCTCTTGTACCAGTTCTTACCTAAATGGTTAGCATATTCCTGGTGCAAAGTGTGTGTTCACTGAATGCTTGTTTTGCTGGATAAAACAGACTTAACATCAAAACATTTTAGGACATTTAAAAGTACCGAATAATTTATCTGAAAGAAGAAGGAGCTTAATATTTGCACAAGAGAAGGACAAAAAATGGTCCAGAAGTATGTTAAAGTGCCATGGCAGAATTCATCACTCTTTTTTAAGGCACTATCTGGTTTATGAATGTTCTATGTCTGGTGGGGTGGAGGAGTTAGGCAGACACACAGGGGCTCTTAGCTTTGAGTGGCCTCTGCCTGGTCTCCCGACCAGGCCATTCACTCTCCCAAGCTCTTGTATTTTGCTTTACCCTCCCTATTTGCACCTTCTACACACATGATTTTGGATTTTGAGATCTGATTTTCCACATACTTTGAATTTGTGTGATTCAAAAGTGTATGACGTTTTGACCATATTTGGAAATTGAATAGATATTCTTGCCTATCCTACAACTTTGTAAACTTATTCATTACCTTGATCCTCCATGTTAGGCATATTTAATGTATTTTTAATCACTTAGTAAAATTGTCTAAATACAGAAAAATAAAAAGAAGAAAGCAACAAAAGTGAGCTATGGTCTTACTGCCCAGACAAGGCTTATTAATTACAAAAGAAAAATTGCATTACACTGACTGTAAAAAAATTGTTACTTTCTTATTTTTGCTATGCTTTCTGAAATAGTTTAAATGCACTAAAATATTCTGTTACTTCAAACATTAAAAAAATTCACCTGTGACACTGGATTGTCTTGGTGATTTTGGAAAGGGATAAACAATCCTTTGACACCACAAAAGGTACCTTTTCCTGGTGTTTTTCTGTGTCATTTTGAGGGGTTATTTTATTAGGTCCTTGGGCACCTCTGTGTAACTTTGTCTCTCTAATGTCATGAGGTCAGCAAGAATATAACTCAGATTCTAAATCCTTGCTTCCAGATTTTGAAATTTCTCCAGGACAAAAGTTAGCTTCAAGTGCTTGACTCAATTTGCTAGATTCCAGAACTTTTCTGGATTTCAGTCAGCTAATTTCTCACCATCTGCTTAGCTGTTTACTGCCTTTAAGCCTTTATAGAGAGATAGATATTGGTAGAGATAAATACTTATGGATATAGAAGTAGACATATGTATTTACATATAGATATGGATGGATGAAACATAGATTGGCATTTTGGGGTTCTTTCCAACAGAAGCATTGGTCTAAATTACCTAGTCTTCTGTTACCCAAAAATGAAAGAGTAAATAAGAAGGTTAACAAAATTTTTTTACTGTGAATATAACGTGATTTTCTTTTTTTACTTGTGTATATTATCCACTGTTGCTCTTAATTAATTTATTAACTCTGTAAATGGTGGCTTAAATCTCAATTTGGTTACTTATTTCCAAATTCTCACCTGTTTTAAAAAGAAATCCCTTATATGAAACTTCTGTTAATAACTAAATTCACATTCCTTTATTTTTTTACCCTGAAGTTCAGAACGCTTGAGGAAACTTCTGTTTTCAGTTTGTGGTTTTTTTCCAGATTAGATTGTTTTGGTTTTCAGTGTTTTTTTCTCTTTCTTTGCCCTTTCTTCCTTTCCTCTTTCCTTTCCTGCAGAAAGCTTGAATAAATGGTGTCTTGGAGCTGCTTCTCTCCACATTGGGGATGAAAATACTATTTTTCACGATGTTGTTGATTCACAAAGTAGAAAGTTGCCTTGAACTTCACAAACCAAGCCTGGGAAAGTCTTTGGAAACTCCTGTTCTTTTTGCTCCTTTGTCCCCTGTCTCTCTCTCTATGTCTCTTTCTTCCCTTTCTGAAGTCATTTGTTGTTCATAGCATTAGGTTAGGAGGTCGGGTTAGATTTGCGTGTGGCTTCATTTTCTTAACTCACAAGAGCAAATTACTGATGGGATCCATTTTAGAATGTGGGGGATGGGGTGCTTGAACCACAACCTTCATTATGATACATGGGACTTCTGACACAGAAACTGCTGGCTCATGCTTCTAACATACCGAAGCAGAGTTTCTGTTTTGGTAACATTCCCACCTGGGATCTGGAAAGCAGTCCTCATAAAATCAATGAGACTTGTCCTTTCCTTCTCTCTCCTTTTTCGGCCTATTTAAGTCCAGTCCTGTTCAAAAAGATGCAGTCGAGACTTCCCCTGCAACCAGAAGCTTTGGGAATGTCTCAGATGCTACAGCTTCTCTGGTTCTCCTGTGTCTAGACCCTTTTGGCCCTTTGTTCTCAGAATCAATCAAGTCTGCACTCAGATATGCCCAGCTCTGCTCATCTCTAGCTTCCTTCAACCAACTCCTTGGTGGTCTGCACCCAGTCCCACGCTTCTGTAACCCTATGGCAGGCAGCCTCTGGGGTGGCCCAGTCATCCTCACCTCTGGATGCTCACACTTCTGGGGTTCCCTCCCCCGGGTGGGCAGGACCTGTGACTTAGCACTAATAGAATATGGCAAAATGGAAGAGATGTCACATCTGATATTAGATTATAGAAAGACTGTGACTTTACTTTGTCTCTCCCTCTCTGCACCTACCTCTCTCACAAAGTCTTCACAGCTCTCCTGTTCTATCGAATCACACTGCCATGTTGTGCGTTGCCCATGTGGAAAGGGGCCAATGTCTTTTGCCAACAGTCGTGAGAATCTGAGCACCTGCCAGCAGCCGTGTGCGTGACCTTGGGAGCAGATCTTCCTGAGGACAAGCCTTGAGATGACCGCAGCCTGGGCCCATACCTTGACTGTGGCTCTGTGAGCGACCCAGGGTCAGAGACACGCAGCTAAGCCATGCCCAGACTCCTGACCCACAGAAATCAGGAGATAATAAGTGGTTGCTGCTTTAAATCACTAAGACCTGGAGGCATCTTCCACACAGAAATAGGTAACTAATACAACCTCATGTGAAATCTTTCCTCCATCTCCCCTGGGTAGCATGTTAGAATTGTCCTGGGGCAGGGGATTGATTAAAATACATACATTTGACAATACCCTAGGAGGCACTAGCTGATGAGTACAGAGTGGGGCCTGGAAATCTGCCTTTTTAAGCAGCATCTGGGACTTCTGATGGCGGTTCAGCAGCAAGCACAGAGAAAGCCTGTCCTAGAGTGGCTGGAACCACCACACTCTGTGACAATTCGTTTTCACCAAGTGGCTAGGGTAGAGACAAGCTTCATTTACGGTCATTTAATATTTATAAAGTAATTACTAAGCAAAAGTACCATGCCACTTGTCATAGATTGTATTTTCCGAAGAAGTCTGCAACAATTTCTCTTGTTTCATGTGCTCTTCTGCAAGGCGACCTTGACATTCCTCATTAGGAGGTGAAGCCTCATTCTCATCCCCTTGAATCTGGACTGGCCTCGTGACTTGCTTGTGACTAACAGAATGCAGTAGAATTGATGCTGAATGACTTTCGTGGCTCAGTCAGGAAAGCCATGCTTCTGCCTGGTTCTCTGAAGACCAAGACAAGCCACTCTCCATGTAGGAAGTGTGATTACCTTAAGATCAGCATGCCATGGGTACACACTGTAGTTGACAACCCCAGTCCAGCTGCACGCAGCAGCCTGTGCACCTGCCAGCCATGTGAGCAAGACATCATGCAAGGCCAGCCCACCAAGCCTTTGGGTGACATCTGATGGTCACCCATGAGAGGCCCTAAGCTAGAGCTTTCCAGCCAGCTCCTTTCAAATTCCTGACACACAAATGAGCAAAATAGGCTGGGCAGGGTGGCTCACGCCTGTAATACCAGCACTTTGGTAGGCCGAGGTGGGTGGATCATCTGAGGTCAGGAGTTCAAGACCAGTCTGGCCAAAATAGTGAAACCCCATCTCTACTAAAAATACAAAAAATTAGCCCTACTGTAGTCGTGCACACCTGTAATCCCAGCTACTCAGGAGGCTGAGGCAGGAGAATCGCTTGAAGCTGGGAGGCAGAGGTTGCAGTGAGCTGAGGTCATGCCATGCACTCCTGTCTGGGTGACAGAGTGAGACCCTGTCTCAAAAAAGACAAAAAAAACAAAAACAAAAACAAAAACAAAAAACTAAACAGCAACAACAACAAATGAGCAAATTAAAATGGTGGTTTTAAACAACTAGTGTTGGGGTACTTCCCCATGGTATATTCCACAGCTGTAAGCAGAACACTGTTCAAGCTGAAATTGCAGATTAAAAGGCGCGTTCTTTGCTCTCAGCGTCATGGCTAAGACCATGGACAGAAATCATTACAACTGGGCCTGGAAGAGAAAGGGCTTAGCATCTGAGCTGAGGGTTGGAGGAAGAGTGCAGCTTGCCATGCTCCAGGGTCTTGGGAGGCAGTCCAGGTGCAGCAACCATCCCAAAGAGCTACAGCAATTCAGCTGTAGTATAGGTTCAAAGAGTGGGTAAGGGGCTGATGAAAGTGGGGAGACCTGTCATGGACGAAGAGCTATTGCATAGGGAACCTACTATGCCAGGCTGAAAAATGCTGATTTTGTCCTGGCCCCAGTGGGTGAGTGCTGGAGATTTTGGAACACGCTTATCTGTGTGGCGTAAACACCCATTTGTTGGTGGAAAAAAAAGCAATAACTCTTTGCCAATCAACTGAGTGGAAAAAGGGCCACATTGCAACCCAAGCAGTTTCTATTTAAGTCCTTGTGCTCCCTGTGACTCACCATATAATTTTGAAGAGATTACTTAAGGCCCATGCCCTCCCTGTAAACACCTGTCACTCTCCCGGTTTGCAGAGATGCTGGGAGGCTAATGAGATCACATGTATGGAATGTATGGGAGCTTCTAAAAGAAATAAACCAGATACATTCACGATAGTATTATCATCACCTCAGCCATCTGGAAGTCAACTTTCTAGCAGACGTAGGGGTTCTGAGCGGGGCAGAAGCCAGAAACTCAGAAATAAAGGAAAAACAAAGAAAGGTATTTGGCCCCAGAGCAAGCAGGAAGGAGATACGGAAAGGAATGGAGAGTGAAAGATAGCACGATACAGGACATGCTGGGCTGTGAAGGAGACCCCAGATTAGATGATTGAAAGACTGTGACTTTCCTCTATCTCTCCCTCTTTGCACCCACCTCTTCCCCCAAGTCTTCACAGCTCGCCTGCTCTACTGAATCATGCTGCCATGTTGTGAGTTGCCCATGTGGAAAGAGGCTGATGTCTTTTGTCAACAGTTGTAGGAACCTGAGCACCTGCCAGCAGCCACATGTGTGACCTCGGGAGCGGATCTTCCCCAAGGCAAATCTTGAGATGACTGCAGCCCAGGCCGACACAGAAATTCAGAAATCCAGAAAAGTTAGAGATGCTGTGAGAGAAAGATGAGGGAGGAAAGAAGGAAGGGGCCAGGCTCTGAGGCATAAGGTTGGAGTGTGGGAGCTGAGGAAGCACAGCAGGCCTGGCTGTGGATAGATGGAAGCTGAAGAGGAGGGTCTTGAATTAATGGGGTGCGAACCAGCCTCCCCCAAGCTCAGCAACTGGACGTTTTTGTGCAACGTCCTGCAGGTTAGGAGGAGGGCTATGTCTCTTTGACAATGTGTGTGCAGCAGCAGCTTCAGAGCAGCAGAGCAAAAGATCCAGATGTTCTAGGAGGAGCCCGTAGTGACGATAGATTTCAGTGGGCATGTGTGAGAAGGGATCCAGGGGTATGACAGGAGCAGTTAGAACAGGCCAGGTGAGAATAATGGGCCACTGAGTAAGACGGCGGCTGTCTGGAGAGCCCTGAAGATATTCCTGCTATACGTGGTTTCCACCACCTGCTACACTTAAAATAGCATTTCCACATGTCTGCAACCTAAAGACCTCCTGAGTCAGGTTACCTACCCTCCTTTGCAAAGCAAACACT
Source organism: Piliocolobus tephrosceles (assembly GCF_002776525.5). Taxonomy (NCBI): domain Eukaryota; kingdom Metazoa; phylum Chordata; class Mammalia; order Primates; family Cercopithecidae; genus Piliocolobus; species Piliocolobus tephrosceles. The sequence continues at coordinate 103,670,312 of NC_045447.1, forward strand.
CCGTAAGGAATCTCAGCATTGTCTTGTGCACCCCTGCACCAACTCTAATGCACTGGACCTGGATTGAGAAAAAGAAAAGGAGCACAGACCCCTTGGGTGGGACCTGCCTTTGGGACTGTGCCTCTGAGCATTCATCCTGGCTGGAAATCCTTTGCGCCCGTGGTGGTTATGAGAGCATGACTCTCAGAGTCTCCCGCTGTATCCTCACACCTGCAGTCTGGGCTCCAGATGACGCCTTCAATCTTGGGGACATGATTCTCTGATCTCATCCCCCACCCTGCCCTGCCTTTGGAGGGAACTTGCACCCCTTTCCCTCCCCAAGCATTGGAGTTATTGCTGCTACTTTTTTTCAGAAGGAATAACATGTATGACTTTCTTTATTGATTAGCTTTCAAGGGCATTTGCTAGAGAAAGCAGGCTATGGGGAGAAGCAGAGGTTCCAACAGCCCACATGGTGACTCGGTTTCCTTTCATCACCTGGTATCCTTGACCGTGTTTTCCGCTGGCTTGGGTTGGTCAGGTCTGCTCTCTGGGTCTCATCCTCCTCTGGAGTGTTTCAGATGATCTGTTAGGTGTTTGAAATTTACAGACTCAGCAAAGGGCTTTAAAACTTTTTATTTTATGACTCCTTACCTTTATTTAATATTTGACTTGTAACACAAACTGATACTCATGTGCTACAACTCTTTTTGTCACCCGGGGAGGCTGTTTTCCAAGCATCTAAAGGTTGAAGTATTGTAAATGTATTTTATTTATGACATTAAAAAAATCCTTGTAGGACAAAATGTTTTCTTCTATGATTTAAGTTCCTTCTACTGAATAAATCAAGTCTGTTCAGAAAGAAAGAGAATTAAAGCACAGGCATTTAATCAAATCAGACAAGTCACTCAAAGCTTACCAAGTGTTGGGGTAAGTAACCTCTTTAGTGACATCTGTTTGGAAAAGGCTATGTTCGGGCTGCTTTTCTGGTTCCTGAATAGAAGACCCATGCAGACCATTGCAAGTCCATGTGTCATCTCTTTCAAGTCTATGCACCCACCTTAGGTCCTTACATCCATGCACAGCCAACTACGGGCTCTTCCTTTGTGCCAGGTCCAAGGCCCATGCCATGCCAGGAGTGGGAATACGGAGGGCTCACACTACAGACAGCAGAGAAGCCACTCTTCTACCGTGAAGCTGCAGAGGACTATGGAGGCAGCAAAGGGAGGGGTGCTACCTCATCCTAGGCAGGCTGAAGAGTGTTTGGACCAACGGAGGCAAGATGGTGCACTTCCGGGTTCTTCACCACCAACTTTTCCCGTGCGCCCAAAAATGCAGCCTGCGACCCAGGAAGGTGCAGACCAACCGGGCATGCGCCAGGTGACGTCAATCCGAAGAGACCAAGATTTACCTGGTCGCACCTGCGGAACGCCCCTGACATGCCCATGCCCCGCCTATTGCCCTCCCACTCCTAGAAAAGCCGCTCTCGGCCAGGGTCCCAGGCGGACTTCCCAGCCCCCTCCTCCTGTTGGGATGTCGGGACAGTATCCGAACCCCACCCGAGAGCCCCACTGGGGGACTCTGTTGGCCTCCTTTGCCGGAGGCCGACAGACCTCTCCCTACCCACCTTCTTCCCTTGAAGCTAGGTGACCAGAAATAAATTTGCAGTTTTGCTCCTAGCCTTGCCTATCCACTGGTTCTTTTGTGCTTGCTCTGGTGGTCTTAGAAAAAACAAATCAAAGAGCACCTCCCAAGAATGACGACACAGGGGAGGGGAGGAGGAAGGTCATCGACAAGTGTGCAGAGGCAGGGAGCAGGGACCCCCCTGCAAAGGCCCAAGGTTTGGAGGGAGAGGAAGGGTCCAGCTGAGGCATGGGTGCCAGGCATGCCAGGCATTGCTACCCTGGGACTTTGGATTTTATCCTTCAGGCCAGGTACTTTTTTTTTTTTTTTTTTTTTTTTTTGAGACAGTCTCACTCTTGTTACCCAGACTGGAATGCAATGGCATGATCTTGGCTCACTGCAACGTCCACCTCCTGGGCTCAAGCAATTCTCCTGCCTCAGCCTCCCGAGCAGCTGGGATTATAGGCGCCCACCACCACCATGACTAATTTTTGTATTCTAAGTAGAGACAGGGTTGCACCATATTGACCAGGTTGGTCTCAAACTCCAGACCTCAGGTGATCTGCTGTCTCAACCTCCCAAAGTACTGGGATTACAGGCGTGAGCCACTGCGCCCAGTGCTTTAGACTATTTTTTTGTCTTAGGTGAAACATGAATACAAGCCCAATGTGTGAACCGGAGGCCAAGGGGCTCAGTTGGAAAGAAGGGTCGGGGTCCTCAGCTTTCCTCTTCCTCACTCACCTTTTCAATGGTTTGAGGGTCTCCTCTGCTCTGCAGAGCATGGTCTGGAAATGCACAAGACCCTGCTTCCCCCAGTGGTTGGTGGCATGTCTGACTCTGGTCAGAGCCTCAGCTTCCCATGCCTTGTTACCTAGTCACCATGCCTGGTCTCGCCTCTTCTCCCCAGGCCTCTTCCAGCTCTATTACTTATGGGGATGCAGACGCTGCTAACTCACTCCCATTGTCCCCTCATCTTCACCATCAGAAGTAGAGTGGGTGATGCCTGGCTTATGACGGACCTGTGCGAATAGAGGGAGAACAATTCCACAGTAGGCCTTCACCCAGAAGTGGCTACTGTGATCACCCAGATGTGCATGCCCCGAAAGCTCATGAGTGCAACGAAGTGGAGGGATAGCCCGACATCTTCCTGAAAAACCTACCCCTGAGCACAAGGAAGATAACACAAGGCCACACCAGAGACCCCTGTGGTTCACTTTTCTTCTTTCTCTTCCTAACGAGGTGGGACCCAGCCGCCTCCTCAAAGACTCTTCCGTCTGTATCCAGTTTCATCACTTGGACATGCCGCCCTAGGACCCAGGTCCCATTTTCTACTTTTGTTTGAAAACGTAGACCAGCTCTGGGAGGTATGACATGCAGATGACATCATCTCACAAATGGAAAACCAGACCCTCAAAAGTAAATATTGCACTCACACCCCAAGAGAGAGCTGGGAGCAGAGGCCAGTGTGAGGACTTGACATCCCAAGATGCTAACTGCGTCCTTGTTTTCTGCAAAACGAACGGAATACTAAGAGAAGTGAGGTTGTCTGCTTCAGCTGCAAAGTTGAAATGGGTCTACTTGTGCAATCTCCAGGTGGACTAAAATCATCCACACAGAGGGCAGTGCAAGATTGGACGCCATAGAAGAATGCACAAAAGGAATTGATTCTAAATTGCTGCAGAATGATTAGAGTTTGGTACCAGGAGAGAAAAACAAAAAGCAAACAAACAAAATAGGACATAGGCATTGGAGAACCTGCCGAGGGTTTTCTAAAGGAGGCTGTCAGGATGTCTTTCCTGGAGGCTCATGGACAAGAAGGTCACCTGTTAGGCAGGGGTGGGCTAACAGAGGGGAGATGGAACAAGTGACCCATTGCTGCTCTGGTCCCAACCTTGTGGCAGAAGTTCCTCCATGTGGATCTCCCATCATTTTTAGGGGAAAGCTGCTTGTACGATGCAAACTTACCCCAACCATGCAAGATTTTGGTTTTATTACAAGTTCTGCTGCTCAGATCTCTTTTCCGTCAGATCCCTGGAGAGGTGCAGCTGCAAGCAGTGGTTGCAAAGTGACACATATCTACCAGTCTGGCTCTAAAAGTCTCACCACTGAACACCCAAGGCCCTGTTCTGCCTTCATAGCTCTCTGAACACCGAGTTTTACCCAACAGTGCTTCCAACACTTGAGTAGGGAAGAAAGAAGGGTGAAAATAATAGCTTATGAGGGCTTTCAAGGGTGCACTTTGCTGACCTAAATCATTTGGCTGCTGTATCCAGACACCTACAGTCATGTTTTCAATATGCAAGAGCAAAGAGGAATTAGGTATGCCAGAACAGAGTCGTTTGTGTTCTGTGCAATCTGTTCTCTGCACAATCACAAAGCATGTTTTAATGATATTTCAAAACACTTTTTCAAAGAGAGTTTAATGCAAAGCAGATTTCTTTGTGTAACAAAGACAGAAAAGATACTACTTGACAGTAACTCTTAAATCCAAGACCACGGAGGCTATCAAAAACAATCGGAGGCAGGCCAGGAACTCAAATTTTGACAAGAGTTGTCAGATACTGTGATTCAAGGGGCAATACAAATTTGTCAAAGGTGTTATCCTTAGATCATCAAAAATGTTTGTTGTGCTTATCTAGATTTTCCTCCAAAGATATTGCAAAGGTTAAGAGAACAAGTGATGATGTCTGGAGGGGCTTGTGATCCCAGGCAGAGGTTGTAAGGAGGGCAAGTGTGAACGATGGGGATTTGGGGATTTTCACTGATAAGATTTTACCTGAAAAGTCAGGTGAATCTACCTCTGTATGCAACACTCTTTTTTTTTTCTTTTCTTTTCTTTTTATTATACTTTATGTTCTATGGTACATGTGCACAACATGCAGGTTTGTTACATATGTATACATGTGCCATGTTGGTGTGCTGCACCCATTAACTAGTCATTTACATTAGGTATATCTCCAAATGCTATCCCTCCCCCTCCCGCACCCCACAACAGGCTCCAGTGTGTGATGTTCCCCTTTCTGTGCCCAAGCGATCTCATTGTTCAACTCCCACTATGAGTGAGAACATGCGGTGTTTGGTTTTTTGTCCTTGTGATAGTTTGCTGAGAATGATGGTTTCCAGCTGCATCCATGTCCTTACAAAGGACATGAACTCGTCCTTTTTTATGGTTGCATAGTATTCCATGGTGTATATGTGCCACATTTTCTTAATCCAGTCTGTCATTGATGGATATTTGCGTTGGTTCCAAGTCTTTGCTATTGTGAATAGTGCCACAATAAACATACGTGTGCATGTGTCTTTATAGCAGCATGATTTGTAATCCTTTGGGTATATACCCAGTAATGGGATGGCTGGATCAAATGGTATTTCTAGTCCTAGATCCTTGAGGAATCACCACACTGTCTTCCACGATGGTTGAACTAGTTTACCGTCCCACCAACAGTGTAAAAGTGTTCCTATTTCTCCACATCCTCTCCAGCACCTGTTGTTTCCTGACTTTTTAATGATTGACATTCTAACTGGTGTGAGGTAGTATCTCACTGTGGTTTTGATTTGCATTTCTCTGATGGCTAGTGATGATGAGCATTTTTTCATGTGTCTGTTGGCTGTATAAATGTCTTCTTTTGAGAAGTGTCTGCTCATTTCCTTTGCCCACTTTTTGATGGGTTTGTTTGTTTGTTTCTTGTAAATTTGTTTGAGTTCTTTGTAGGTTCTGAATATTAGCCCTTTGTCAGATGAGTAGATTGCAAAAATTTTCTCCCATTCTGTAGGTTGCCTGTTCACTCTTAGGGTGACACCTGTAGGCATAAAGACCCCATTCTTGCCTTCAGAGAGTTTACATCTAGATAGCACCACTTTCTCTCTTAGAGTGCCTACGAAGCACTGAACAATCACGGACAAAATCAAACATGAGCTGTAATAACATCAACAGGGCCTGTGCAAATTATTTAACTCATTTTAAAGTGAATAAACTAGTAAAATGTCACAAAAGTTTCAAAGGAGAACCCAATAATGATTTATGGATTAAGAATATTGAAACAAATTTGTAAATGGAAGCAAAATTGGCTTGGAGTGAAAGTCATTGCTTCTCTTTGGGATAGAATTGATTTGCAGGTCTATGGACAATTATTTGCATTACTATCAGTTTTCCAAACGTTAACCAAAACCTCTACAGCAATGTTAAACAGCTCGGAGAAAAGTCTCTGATCCCTAATGGTCCAGATCATCAGAGGGACACCCTCATCCATTGAGAGGATGCCCAGTAATATTTTTGCTTATCCCAAAGTCTTTTATTTTTACAAGATAATTAATATTATTTTACATTGATATTATATTACATTATTAATATTAATATGATTTCGTCATATTATGTTATTAATTATAAGGTAATTAATATTATAATTACATTGATAATTAATACTGGATTCTGGAACGCTTTAAACATGTGTGAGAAAATTGCTGTGGACGTGGAAAAGGATCTAATTTATGAAGAAAAGAGGTTTAACTGACTCAGTTCTGCTGGTTGTACAGGAAGCATGGTTGGTGGGGGGGCTCAGGAAACTTATAATCATGGCAGAAAGGCAAAGGGGAAGTGAGCACCTTCTTCACATGGTGGGGCAGGAGAGAGAGAGAGAGAGTGAGAGAGAACATGCAAGTGAGTGAAGAGGGAGGTGCTACATACTTTCAAACAACCAGATCTCGTGAGAACTCTATCACGAGATAGCACTAGGGTATGGTGCTAAACCACTGGAAACTACCCCCATGATCCAATCGCCTCTCACCAGGCTCCATCTCCAACACTGGAAATTACAATTCAACATGAGATTTGGGTGGGGAGAGAGAAGCAAACTGCATCAGTTACATAATGACTAATGGTGAGGCAGACAATAATCCATGCTTCAAGGTCTGGTCTAACAAATTCTGGCTCACATTATGTTCAAGGACTTTTTTCTTTTGTTGTTAGATTGGAAGATTTTTTCAAAAGTAAAAATTACACCTCAAAGAGAGTATTCTTGCAGAAATTTGGCCTTGAATAACATTGTCACTTGAAATCAATGAGTAAATGACAGCAGAGGTTTGCTAACTTCTATAATACCCAAAAGGCAACCACAAGTGGAGGACAGTCTTCTGGACATCTTCAGCTGAATACAAAATTTCTTTAGGCAAGGTAGTGTCTGTGGCCTGAGGATTCCTTGTACTATTTGCAGAAAAGTAAATGTAGTTGCAGAAGTTTTAGATAGGTCATTGCTTCTCACTTATAGTTGTAAGTATTTAGATCAGTGCTTTCTAACTTTAATACGCACATGAATCATCTGGGAATGCTGTCAAAATGTAATCCCTAGGCCTGGGGCGAGTCCTGAGATTCTGCATTTCTAACAACGCCATGCCACCACTGCTGGTCTGTGAACCATACATAACTCAGGAGAGCTGACCCTTCACTCCCACTCAGCATCAACGAAGCAGAACAGGTTTGAGGGAGGTGGGACTGGTTGGCTTTTGTTTCCCCTCCCCTTCTCTGCTATCAGCAGCACCCAGTGGGTGGTTGAACTTACATTCTCACTCAGAGGCAATGTGACAGTGTGAATTGGTCCCTACTTCTCAGGAAAGCATTGGTGGGGTGTGGAAATAGCTGAGTTTCCTTTCCACCTATGAACAAAGAGGACACCAGAGGGAAGCTGCATGTACATACCTGGCCCTTACTCTGCACGTTAGCAGGGGGCTACCTGCTAACAAAAGAAGACTCAGCAAAATCCGGAGTCTGAACCCAAAGGCAGAGGTTACAATTAATTGTCACTCACCATAACAAGAACAAGGAAAACTACAACTTGAATGAGAAATGACAACCAATAGATGAATTACCGAGATGAATCAGATGCTGGAAATATCTGAGCACCCACCATAAAAACTCTTCAACAAGCAACTGCAAATTATCTTGAAACAAATTAAAAAATTGAAAATGTTAGCAAGAAATAGATAACATAAATATAATCATATGAAAGTTATGTAACTGAAGAAATACTATCACCAACCCCTCCCCACAAAAAAAAAAAAAAAAAAAAAAGCAAACAAGGCCAGGCGCCTGTAGTCCCAGCACTTTGGGAGGCCGAGATGGGCAGATCACGAGGTCAGGATATCGAGACCATCCTGGCTAACACGGTGAAACCCCGTCTCTACTAAAAAATACAAAAAACGAGCCAGGCGAGGTGGGTGGCGCCTGTAGTCCCAGCTACTCGGGAGGCTGAGGCAGGAGAATGGTGTAAACCTGGGGGGTGGAGCTTGCAGTGAGCTGAGATCCGGCCACTGCACTCCAGCCTGGGCGACAGAGCGAGACTCTGTCTCAAAAAAAAAGCAAACAAAACAAAAAGCAACTTGCTGAATGGGATCAATAGAAGAGGAGAGATGGCAGGACAGGGTCAGTGAATCTGACAGCAGATTAATAGGACTTACTCCATCTCAGCAATGAGAAGAACATAGACTATTGGGGGAAAAGACAAAAATTATCTCAGGAATCTGTGGGGCAATAACAAAAGAACTAACATTGATATAATCAGAGCTCTGGAAGAGGAGACAAGAGAGTGAGACTGAAACAGGAATTGAAGAAAGAATAGTTGAAAACTCCCCAAATCTGGCAATAGGATAACTCCAAAGAAGTTCATGCCAAGGCACTTCATAATTAAACATACAGTGATTCGTGCAATGATACCACATCCGGAGTGTGGCGGAGGGGCTTGGCGATGGAGCATCCAGGAGAACCCTGTGACAAAGGCCACTGTGGAGACACAGCCTCCCCAGACACTCTTAGTAAGTTCTTCCTGCTTTTTCAGATTAGATCCTGGGGCTGCAAGATGGATGGAAACGGTCCCTGCTCCAAGAAGATCCTAGGTGATTTGCGGGGTGGACATATAAACCATCTATGATGGTGAGAACACGAGGATTGTTCTGCTCCTGGCTGCTCTAATGAGGCCTGTCTTAATTTTGAGAAAATCCCTCTACTTTGCATATCTGTAAAGTGGATGTACAGATTCATGTGTTCTCTGAGTGTGGGACACAATTAATATGTAGATGATAGTTGTGTAAAATACCCTTTTTAAAGTCACATTTTAGAGAGTTGGAACCAGGGTCTCCCAACATTTGTGGAGCTCTGTCACTCTGACTGTTGGCTCCCAGGAATGATCTGTATAGATTTCTGGTCCTCTCTCTTCTGGTATCGGGACTCTTTGCTCTGAATGCAAGAGATGGTTCAAGAAAATGATTCTCCATTGCAATAGCTACATGAGTACATGGGAGACTGGATTCCTCATATGTGTTCTAGGTTTCTCAGCATGTCATTGAGAGTGTTTAGGGATCTTGTGAAATTATTTGCAGAAGGTAAGTTTCTTTTTCCTACAAGGACTCTGACATAATTCCTTGGCAAACTCAGGATTCTATGACCTGTGTAAATCACATCCATCTCTGGATGGTTTTCTGTATACCAACCGGCAACTCATCATTCTTTTTAATAAGGTTAAAGCCAGGAGAAAATTCAACTTTGGTGTTTTCTATTCCTGTAAGAGGCTCACCTGTGAGAAAACTGAGGATGCAGGACCAGGAAGGTGAGGACATCAAGCTGGATGGCGAATCAAACAAACCCCACACAGAGCTGTGTGAGTCACATCTCAGAGTTGTCCCCATCAGGAACCAAGGAAGCCTGGCAGGTAGGGCACTGGCACAGGGAGAAAGACCAAATTCTTCAGGCACTTCCAGCACCCAGGAGTGGAGAGGGTGGGCTCCAGCATCCTGTAGGCAGCCCCCCAGCAAACAGACTCAGATTCTGGTGCTGGGGCTACACCAGGAGTTTGGGCATGAACCGAGTACTAGATGAAAGGGAGCGCTGTACCTATTAGTCTGTTACAGCAACACTTTGTGAGCCTTGCTAAATTACCTAGTAGATTTCCTGGTCCCTCATTGAATTATTTTGTGTTTTTCCCCTCAAACTACCTCTCTGCACCCTTAGCCAGTGTCCTTTCTGATGACCTCCTCGTCATCAGATGCTCAAAGCTGAATTTATCTGCATCATCTCTTTTTCTCTTCTGGCTGCAACTAACTTTCCCTGTCTCTTACCAAAATGCTATTTCTTGGCATGCACCCCGGGTCCCTTCTTTTTATGCTTTCCCAGGAACTACAGATCTTCTCTTGCTATGGGCTCATTTTCAACCCCTTAAGTGTGCTTTAGTGCCTCCTATCCCTAAAAGACAGCAATAATCCCCATTCTTCAGCTTCTCCAGCTGCTCTATTCCAACCCAAGTTGCCTCTTGCCTGGGCCACATTCATGCTGGACTCACAGCAAATTATTCCATACCTGGGCTACCAGCTGGACTTTTGCAGTCATAAATCCTCCCATGGTTCTTCCTTGTGCTTCGGAAAAACAACGTGAACTCCTACAAATGACCTCCAAGGCTCAGCACAACATATTCCCTCCCACCTCTACCTCTACCCTGCACCTCTTCCTTATATCTGTCACATTTCAGCTCCTGGAATTTTCAGGATGGCTTGAAGACTCCAAACTCATTTCTACGTTAAGGACTTTGCATATATTTGCTCTGCAGAAATGTGATTTCTCTTGTTTCTGTAGATACAGTAACTATGACATCCTTGCAAAGGGGAAGACCACTCCAAACCCATTTCTGTTATATCCATTTATATTTATATATAATTTATATGATATATTCATAGCGTTTTCCCAAAACCATGTCAATAGAAATTTATTTGGTCTTTTGCCAGAGACTGAGCAGTGGCGGGATTGAGGGTCAGAAGCACACATCTTTCCTTCTGTGAAGATTCCATTGCTTCCTTTATTATTAACCAGTGAGGTGATTTATAGTTCCCTCACATCCTGGCTGCTGTTAAGATCATATGTAAATAAACTTTGTCTAAGAAAAGCAAAATTTGGGCAGCACTATTCTGAAGTTGACATAATTTGTCTTATTGTAATAAACTCATTTTTAAGCATTCTATAGAAAAAAAACAGGGAATAAAACATAGCAAGACTAGTGATTTTAGGAGTATTAGTCAGAGTGGACTAACTGCTACAACATTTGAGTCAAAATTGCACTGCAGGGGCTTAATGAAATAAAAACATAATTCTTACTCACAACACAGTCCTATGTGGATTGGAAGAGATTTTCTGCTCCACATGGTCATTCAGGAATTTAGGCTTCTTCTAACTGTGACTTGGCCTTCCTCTTGGTTCCTGGAATTCTCTCCATTTACCTGGCAGATGGGAAAAGAGAGCAGGGATTACATGTGAGAGATTTCATGGGCAGGTCTTGGAGATGGGGCACACTACTGCTTACACTCCTTTGGCCAGAACTCAGGGCACATGGCCTCACTCAGCCCCAAGGGAAGCTGGTTGGTATAGTTTGGATGTTTGGCCCTGCAAATCTCATGTTGAAATTTGACCCTCAATGTGGGGGGTGGTGCCTGTTGAGAGGTGTTTGGATCCTGGGGGTGAATCCCTCATGAATGGCTTGGTGCTGTCCTGATGATGAGTGAGTTCTTCCTCTATTAGTTCCCAGGAAACTGATTGTTAAAAAGAGCCTGGCACCTCCCTCCCCTCCCTTTCTCTCTTGCTGTGAGATGCCTGCTGCCCCTTCCCTTTCTATTATGAGTGGAAGCAGCCTGAGGTCTCCCTCACCAGAAGCAGATGCTGATGCCATGCTACTTCTACAGCCTTCAGAACCCTGAGCCAAATATACCTCTTATCTTTATAGACTTCTCAGCCTCCGGTCTTCCACTGTAACAACAAAAATGGACTAAAACACTGGGAAACAGCATGCAGGTATGTGCCAGGAGAAAGGACAGCACAGGCACTGGTGATGATTGGCTGTTTCTGATTCATCAACCCAAGCTCCCACATCTAGAAAGCACCCACAATTTGGATGTGTCAATAAGCCTGATAAGAAAACAAAAGCAAAAGAAGCCCAAACACATAAACAGTCTAAAGGAAAAACCTTTTGGAGAAAGAAAGCATGGTTTCAGTAGTGATTGCCAAAACCATCTACACCAGGCAGGGTCTGCCATGATCTGAAGCAGAGGGTCAGCAGGGCAAGGAGCCCGCAGCTTCACAGCCCTGCCAACTGGGAGTGGTGCCCACAGCACACGCGCTTAGTCACACGGTGCCATTGCTGGCCTGCCTTGAACTGTGTCCATCTGCTCAGTGGCACTGCTGCTTAATCAGGCCCTTCGAGCAGGGCACAGGTGCCAAGCCAAAGGGGGGCTGACTGGGAAGCCCCAGATTGGACATCTGCTCCCTCTAGAAGTCCTCTGGGTCAGACCCATGGCAAGGGCAGGCCCCCCCCACCCCCCGCCTCCTTGTTTTTCTCTAAAATAGAAGAAAGGAGGCTCCCAGATGCTTCTGGCTGCCAGTGCCCTGGCTGTCTCTCTCAGGGCCCTGGGCACCCCAGAGGCCACATTGGGAGGCAAACATGTGTCCTGCAAAAACCTTGCTGGGATCTTCTGGGTGGAAGCCATATTCTCCAGGGGACAAAGGGACCTGAAAAGAGGAGTTCAGATGCTGCCCAGATAAGCCTGGGCCATGCCCAGGGAAGGCCAGCTCAGAGAAAGCACAGCTTCACATAAGGACAGACGCCCGGGAATGAAATGGGAAGCCTGCTGGCTGCATGCCAAGCGAGCTGCAGCCATAGTGAAATCAGCACGGCCGGACTGTCTATATGGGACCCCACTCCACCGTCATACTCCCTGGTGATGGCATAGTGGCCTCATCTCACTTGGTCTCTGTTTCCCATCTCGGAAAATGGAGATGATAACCCATAGGACTGTTAGGAGAACCAGGTGAGTTATTGAAAATGCTTGGAACAGACCTCAGGGTCATAGTGGGTTCCACTCCACATGTCATCAGCTTCTCTTAGTTACTGGGGCAAAACTGCACACCCAGGAGCCTGCAACTGCGTATCTCAGCACACGGTGTGAGCAATCTTTAAACACCTGTGCTAGGAGGAAGAGCGTGCGCTCGGCATCTAGGGGTTCAATACCATAGTCACTAGTCACAGGTGGCTATTTACATTTGACAAAGTGAAATAAACATACACATTGATACCTCCATGCTCAATAGTCACATGCAGCAGCAAGTACTATGCGGGGCATGATAGATAGAGAAGTTTCGTCCATGCAGGGAGCTCTACTGGGGAGTGCTGATCCAGACAGCAGCTAACGGATAGGGAGGAGCAGGCTTACCTGCCTGCAGACCTGAGTCAGCTGGGTATGTTTCTGGAACTTGCGAGGCCACTATAGTAGGAGCAACGTGCTCAGCTGTCTCTATCATAAGGACACAGAGGAAGAGGGGCCCTAAAAACCCCAGGCAAAGTGGAGATAGATGTTTGACTGTCAGAGAATGATTCCTTGCCAATGTCTGAGCTGAGTGGGAACCCAGCCAGTGCCCAATAGTATTTCTTAACGGATGAATGGAGTGGGCTGAGAGCAAGACCTGCCCAAGGGTGTTTGTTTACAAGAAGCACTCAGCCCTGAACCTTCTTTCCTCACTCTTGCAGTGGAGATTACAGCAATGGGGGATCAAAATATGAAGCAATCATCGAAGAGCCAGCCAACTTCTCCCATCTCACACTTAACCAATGTCATACCCAACAAGAGACATGGCTCAAACTTTTCAGAAGGGCATTTTACATCTCATTTAAGATCACACTTTTGGTGGAAGAATTTAAATTCCACATATCTGAACACACTGCTTCATGTTGGAGTAGACGGAAAGGAGAGCATAGCATTTCTTGAAGAGAAATATAGGAGCTAGGCCTGTAGGAAGAAATAACAATAATAATATAACAAAAGCAATAACAATTATGGAGCATGTGGAATATTTCAGGCACATCTCCAAATAATAGAGCTGTATTAATGCATTCTAAACTGACTATAACTCTGTGGAGGTCGATATGGGAATTATGTCCATTTTACAGAGGGGAAAAGTGAAACACAGAGACGTTAAGTAACTTGCTCAAGGTCACATAGCAAGTGAGAAGCAGAACTGAAGTTTGAATCCAGGCATTTAGACTCTGGAGCTTACATGCTTGTCCACTCTGCTCTCTTGCCTGAACCTTCTGCCTCTTAAATCTTTGGTAGATATTGACTTCTTAGAAATATATATCAATATGTGTGCCCCTGTCTCTGGAAGGTGAGAAGTTAGTGTGTTTTACATGCATTAATATTTATATTAGAAGTCACAAACAGGTGGCCTGCTGGCTTCTAATGTTTTATTTTATTTTATCTTTTTATTTTTTAGACCTGCAGTGTTTTTTTTGGCGGGGGGGAATTAGCAATAATTTAAAAGAAGCATACATAAATTTATTTTATCTTCTAGGTTTTCTTGGAAAATAGAGCACAAACAACAATATGCCCATTGTCTTGTATGGTAACAATTAGCTGGGACTCAGTTGCAGGGCTCCATTTGACTAGTGTACCCCCCATATTTTCCCTGCTGGCAGTTTTTCTTTCAGGTTTATAGAGCTATAATCACATACAGATAATCGCACATATTCAAAGTATACAATGTGATGAGTTTGATGGATGTATATGATTGTGAAATCATCACACCAACCAAGGTAATGAACATATTCATATTTTTCACCCCCCAAAATGCCCCGGGCCCCTTCCTATACCCTCCTCCACTCCCAGCCACCTGCTGGTTTACTTTCTGACACTGCAGATAAATGTGACTTTTCTGTAATTTATATAAAGAAAAATCACACCTGGTATACTTTTGTTCTGACTTCTTTCACTCCGCTTAATTACTTTGAGATGTATCCATTTTTTGTGTGTATTTCCAGTTTATACCTTTTTAGTGCTGATGAGTTTTCCATGATTTGGAGACACCACAGTGTGTTTGTTAACTCCCTGTTGGTGGACATTTGGGTTGCTGCCAGTTTGGGCTGTTCCAGTAAAGTCACTGAGAACATTCCTGCACAACTCTTTCATGCTTTCAGTTCTTTGGAGTAAATATTTAGGAGAGGAACTGTTGGGTTACATGATAGGTGTATGTTTAACTTGTTAAGAAACTGCCAAATTGTTTTCCAAAGCAGGTGGATTGCATGTCCAGGGCCAGGCACCTGTTGACTTCTGACTTTGCCACCCATGGTATTCTGACAGCTGGTGTGAGAAGTTGTAAACAGAGGCTTGAGGGAGTGGGTGATGGGGCACCAGGGATGCCCTTTCATTCTTCCATATACCACTGTAATACCATACTTATTGGGAGTGCTGCAATGGCCAAAGGACTTTCACACAGATAAGTGGCTCTAGGTGGAGTCCAATTCCACATGTAGTGAGCTCCAGCCTTACAACAGGGAAAAAGTTAGACAGGTAGAAAATTTACAGCTTTCCATGAACCCATCAGAGAACTGAGACCACAGGACAAACGGCCACTGTGAAGAGTGACAGGGTTCAGCAGGGGACACAAGAGCCAGACATTTGCATACCTGGGTAGAAGCCACCCTACAAGCCAGCAGAGACATTAAACTAGAAGTTTTCATGAGTTGCTAGAGCCCAAGGCTAGCATGTGTACAGCTAGTGTACACTACAGGCGGGCACCTGTAGTCCCAGCTACTCGGGAGGCTGAGGCAGGAGAATGGCGTGAACCTGGGAGGCAGAGCTTGTGGTGAGCCGAGATCGTGCAACTGCACTCCAGCCTGGGAGACTTCGCAAGACTCTGTCTCAAAGAAAAAAAAAAAGAAAAAATCCATAAACATAAATAAAAAATAAAAATAAAATGTGAGTTTTAAAAATAAAACTATTCTAATTTTTAATTTATTCTAGTGTACAGCTTCTCCTAAAAGCTGCTTCCATGGAGGAGAAGGTGGCATTTTGTAGACACTTGGGGATGATTTCAGCTCTCACACACTATAGACCATCCATTTATCTTCAATGTGCTGACGGGTGGACACATATTCATGTTGCAGATGTTTGGAGCAGGAGGTTGAAAAAGGTTGGTACATGCATTTGAAAAATACACATTGAATCTGCTTGCTGCATTGGGCCCTTGGCTAGGATTTGGGGTACAATGATGACTTAGACGGGTCTGTCTTCAGGGAACACCCACCCACTGGAGGTGACAAATACGTTAACAGGCCATTATCAACCATGAGGTAATGCCTTACAACAAACCTCACTTTGGAAGCCAAGCAGCCTTCCCGGAGGAGGTGGCATCTGGTTTAACTCTTACCATTGGTAGGAATTAGCTAGAGTCATGTGAACAGGGGCTCAGCTGAAAAGCAAAGAGGGTGTGCCAGGCAAGGGAGCCCTGGATCAAAGGGACAGAGTCAGAGCGAGATGCATGTGTTACTGGAAGTTTGGGATACTGGAACATCGAGTGTGCGTGTGTGTGTGTGTATGTGTGTGTGTGTGTGTGTGTGTGTCAGGGAAAGGAGAGCGAGTTCTGCATTTATCCCACTTCCCAGTGAACTCATAGCTCTGAGGAGGCGTGGTGATGTGCAGCCTGCATCCCTGGGGAGGGCTAGGAGAGAACAGTTGTTCAAAGACATAAACGAAGAGCCCCGGGGTCAGATGAAGCCCTTCTGCTCCCTTGGATGTGGAAGCCTGCAGCTATTCCCACATCTGGACTGCAGGTTCACAAACCTCTTCAAGTCCTGATGCCACCATCCCTTTAAAAGTTTATTATGAAAACAGAAAGAATAGAACCAATGTGCCTATGAATACCACCTGGCTTCCCATGAGTTCATATTTTGCCATATTTGTTTTCAGATGTTTTCCTTCCAAGAAATGAATCATGGCATGCAGAACTGAACTGAAGTTTTTTTCTTTTTTTTTTTTCTTTGAGACAGGGTCTCGCTGTGTCATCCAGGCTGGAGTGCATTGGCGTGATCTCGGCTCACTGCAACCTCTGCCTCCTGGGTTCCAGTGATTCTCCTGCCTCAGCCTCCCAGGTAGCTGGGATTACAGGCATGTGCCACCATACCCGGCTAATTTTTGTATTTCTAGTATAAACGGGGTTTCACCATGTTGACTAGGCTGGTCTCAAACTCCTGACCTCAGGTGATCTGCCGACCTCGGCCTCCCTAAGTGCTGGGATTACAGGTGAGAGCCACCACGCCTGGCCTGAAGTTCTTTTTAATAAACTCCTGATAGACAACCTTATTTATTCTCCACTGGCACAACGTCCTCTTCCAATGGTTTAATATGTTTCCTACTTACAATGGAGCTATAGCACGCTAGCATGCTATTAAAGTATCACAGAAACTATAGTCCATAATAACTTAATTGTACATTTTAAAAAGTTACAGAAACGGCATTAACTGTATGTATCATTCTTCCACTTGCTTTCTCCTCTGAGCACACTATTTTAGAGACTTATCCATGTTGCTACACAATTATTTATTTTTACTGATGGAAATATTCTATCATACAAGTATAAAAGCTGTATTCACTGATTTCTCTATTAATAGATATTTAAATGTTTCAAAAATACTTATTATTAACAAGAATGCTTGAATGAATCTCTCTAAAATGTGGGCATGCTGGGTGTGATGGCTTATGAATACAATTTCAGCACTTTGGTAGGTTGAGGTGGGGGGATCACTTGAACCCAGGAGGTTGAGGCTGCAGTGAGCCATGGTGGCACCTCATCTCAAAAAAGAAAAAAAGCCCGTAATTCCAGCACTTTGGGAGGCCGAGGTGGGCGGATCACGAGGTCAGGAGATCGAGACCATCCTGGCTAACACAGTGAAACCCCGTCTCTACTAAAAATGCAAAAAACTAGCCAGGCGAGGTGGCGGGCGCCTGTAGTCCCAGCTACTTGGGAGGCTGAGGCAGGAGAATGGCGTGAACCTGGGAGGCAGAGCTTGCAGTGAGCCGAGATCGCACAACTGCACTTCAGCCTGGGCGACTTCGCAAGACTCCGTCTCAAGAAAAAAAAAAAAAAAAGAAAAGAAAGAAAAAAATCCATAAACATAAATAAAAAATAAAAATAAAATGTGAGCATGGGCGAGCGGTGATGGGTCTCACATTCTGCCAGGGAGCTTGGAGAGCACAGGCCCAGGCCTACCACACAGCACTGGGAGCATTCTCTAGGGGGTGTGGCCAGGGGCAGGCCAGCCTGTTAAACATCTTTTCAAATATTTTATTGAACGTTAAAGTTTTTTCTTTGACAAATTTCATGTTCATGTCTGTTGCCCATTTTCCTATTCACTGTTCATATCTTCAGTATGGGCTTGTAGAATTACTGGTTAATTCTCTATATGACTGCTTTGTCGGTGATCAATGTTGCAAATCTCTCCAGCCCATGGCTTGTATTTTACAAATGTATTGCATTATTTCTATTTACTTGTGTTCTGAATGTATAACACAGCCATGTGATTAGGAAATTAAAATGCTTTGGGGTTCACATCTGTCAGCCTCCAGCCTATCCCTTTATTTGTATGAACTGCAGAATGAATGTCTGAAGTGACCTATACTGTCATCTCCATTTTATGTTATGGATGGGGACACGGACCCATACAGATGTGTCCTAGCTGTCCAGTGTGCACAGCTGAGTCAGGTCCTCTGTGTGGCCCCTGTGGCTCACTGAGGTCACACTACACACAGCCCAAGGTTCTAGGATGTCCTGGGCTCCCGTGAGCTGGGCGTCACCAACTGCTCCAGGTGACAATAGAAATTTCAGATGGGTTGCATTCCTACCTGGCTTGCCTGGATTGGAACAGCATATTTTTTTAATGTGGAAAGTGAACTAAAGGGTAAAACAAAATTGATTTGTCTCCGATTTGGAACTGGGGTGAGGAGAGGCCCAAAGAAAACTGCAGAACAGAAACACCTTCCCATCAGTGCCCCTAGCTCTCCTTTAGCCTGTCTCCCTATGCGAACACCTAGCTACACTTGGACTAACAGTGGCCGCATAGTTCAAATACAACCAGTGACTGGTTCTTTCTCCGCAGCCAAACCTCAGAGCTAATTTAGGTTGCTGTGTGGGAATGTACACATTTTTCACCCTGGCATTTATCTCAGGGTTCTTACACATTTCTCCAGAAAGGAAAAAAGAATCAAAACAAAAGAAATAACAGAAGGTATATTGGTTGAAGTGCATTCTTGAAATGTTTACTTATAGGAGGAAGGTGAGATGTGGAATTTTCTCCAGTCCTTGAGCAGATGAGCTGCTTCCTCAAGTGTGTCCTGACCCATCTCTTCCCTCCCTGGACCGCAGACGGCCCAAAGCTCCATTCTGTAGACACAGAACCCTTGGGAGGGCAAGTCCATTGCCCCCATGGGGCTTGCACGCGGAGGTCAATAACGCATCTCCCTTCTTGAGGACCAAATTGCAGTTCTCCTGGTAACAGCCTTACTGTCCGGCTAAAAAAGTCCACTGGGTGCCTAGGGATGCAGTGGAGACTGTATGGGGTCAATGTGGATGTCTAGAGTTGGGGTGGGGCCCACTCGGGATCACAGTGGATGCCTGGAGACAGGGATGGAAAGCGTGACAAGAGAGAGGAGAGACTGTTCAGGATCCAGTAACTCCTGGAGTTGGAACCTATGCTGCCTGGGGTCACTGTGGATGCCTGGAGACTAGGTGGGTACGGTGCAGGTCACACTGGCGCCACTGTGTGCCTCTCAGGGATCTCTGCATGGGCAGGGCCAACATGAAGAAAACACTGGAAACCCTCTTCGCAGTGGGTGTAGACGTGAGGCTCCTTCTGTTTGGGTTTTCTGACATCCCTATGTTGCTGGCTGCTCTGAGGCTCTGAAAGATAATGGGGGATACATTTTGTGTTTTCCCCAACCTTGAGGCCAAGGCCCACGGAACCAATCCAGGGCAGAGACAGAACAGATCTTGTGGACCCAGGCTCTGGACTCTTTCCCACCGAGGTGAAGAGAAGGAGAGGGACAAGGGCTGTCTTCTAAGTGAGGACATTTCATTTGGTTCATGTAGGTCAGCAGGGCCGTCCTCTGACTGAATCACAGCTTCCTGTGTCTTTGAAACAGGGTCTAGAAATGAGCTTGTCACGTTTGCTTCTCCCTTGAAATGCTCAAAGGTCCAGGGCTGCCCTGAAGGTCCAAAGGCTACTCCAAGGATGGCGTGCGAGCCAGGCTGTGGGCTCTTAGGCCAGTGCATCTGGACTCAGGGCTGGAGTGCAGCCATCCAATGCAGGTGTGTGTGGTATGTTCAACTCCAGGATCCCATCACCCATTTGAACACCGTGCTGTGGGCTTACTTTGTTCAGAGTGAAGTGACTAAACCACCGTGAAAGTGAAAGTACTTCTTGGATAACATTCTATATCTGACTTTTTCTCTTTTTTCGGAACAGGCAGCTTGATTGGAAATGCTGCAGAATAAGCCATAAGAAACGCGTGTACAGAGCCAAGCAGCTGACTGGAAATAGGATTCCAGTCTCATCAGTAAGCACTTAATTGTGTGTCCACCACTGCAGCTGTTGCTGGGAGTTAAGTGAAACTTGTCATCCACTTCTAACTTCTTGCTGAAAACATTTATAGCTTTAAGATGGGACATTCAGTGTTCCTGTTTGGATTTGGGGGTAGCGAGGAGAGGTCCCCAGATTTCAGGGCCTCAGCTACGTCGTATCAGTACCCACGGCCATGTCCACACCACTGGATGGATGTGACAGGCCAAGTCAAGGGGGACCAATGACACCAATTTGCAGTGTCACTACAGAGTTGACGGATTGCTACCAGGGAGGTTCTGCACTGACCTCAGCTTGTTGAAGACAAGGTAAAGGCCCAAGAGGCTCCGGGATTTGTCTGAGGTCTTTGGCCACATGTCACAAGGCTGTCCTGTCGTCCGGGGCTGCTAGCACTCACAAGATGTGGGTCTGCTATGCCCTAGCTGGGGCCACCTTAGAGGAGCCAGACTCAGGGTGGCTGCAGCACCTGTCGGGGCTCCAGTGGGGCCCAGGGCTTAGTTTCTCAATCAATGTGTTGCCCAACAGGCCCCGGTGCTGCAGCAGGCCACCCTCCACCACTGTTCTCCTCTCTTTCACTGATGGTGAAATGGTCACTGTGCTCCTTAGGAGTCCTAGGTTGCCTCTCTATCCTTGGAGTTCAAAGGGGCTTGAGAAACCAACCGGTACAACTTCTCATTTAATAAAAGGGTTGAAAGCATCATGGAACTCTGACTGAATTGGCCCTGGCAGCAGCTTGTCCATGACGGCCTCCTTTCTTTTGTTGCATTTCTTTGCCTTGGTAGAGGGAAGAAGAGACACATGCGAGATAACTCCATTGTCTTTCGTGGCATGACTGTGCACCATCACGCCATGCTCCTGTACCACGGCCACCTACACTGTGAATCTGACATCCACACCAAGGGCCAATGATCATGTGGAGCTCATTTTCAGTGGTGAGCACGGAGGTGGCTGTGCCAGGGTCCCCAGACCCAGCCACAGGGTACATGTTCATTTCCAGGCTCCCTCCCTTTCCTCCCTAGTCACTCCCTCTACCTGGGAGCCCCTTTCCCTGGACTGCTGGTAATCCTACTCTTTGCCCTGAAGCCCAGCAGTCATGCTTATCTACATACAGAGTCACACACACACACACACACATTCCATTTACATACCACATGCACTTGCATGTGCACACACATGTGTAGACATATACCACACATACTACAGGCATACACACAGGCGCTTGCACATACTACACACATACCACACAGCACACCTCCACACACACACCCCACATGTATCCTCAAACATATGCATACAACACGCACATACACACACACACATGCATACACGTACAGCATTCTTCTACTCATAGATCAACACAACTAGAGAACAATGAACTTGTGTGTGTATGTATGTGCATGTGCACATGAGTGCCTTTTAATAATTTCAATTAATCACATTAAAAGGTCTTAATCCTGTCACAAATTTTTGCATGTTAAAAAGTCAACTAATTAGCCCAAAGATATGATTATTTTGCATAAATTTGGAAAGTAGTCATTTTTAGCTAGTTTTCTGACTGTTTTACAGAGTTTTATTGAATGTAAGTATCATAGGCATACATGGTAAAAATTCAGAGTACAGAAGGAAATGAAGTAACGTAGAAAAGTTTCTTTCATGAACTTCCCTCCACTCTCAGTTCTGGTCCCTCCACTCAAAGGGAGACACTACTTAGCAGGCTCCTATGTAAACCTCCAGAGAAATGTTATACATATGCCCATGTGTGTCTATGCTGCAAAAAATCCACACTCATTGAATGATTTTACACCATTATTCACAAAGTTTAGCCACTTGCTTTTTATACTTAATAATTTAGCTTCGAGTTTCATCTACATTCATAACATACATATCAACCAAAGCGTTCAATAAATATGTTAATAACTGAACTGTCATCATGTTTAAAAAGTGCAATATTTTCTGCACATGTAAATTATATCTCAAACACACGGTTAAAAAAGAAAAACTCTGGCTGGGCACGGTGGCTCACCCCTGTAATCCCAGCACTTTGGGAGGCGGAGGCAGGAGGATCACGAGGTCAGGAGATCAAGACCATCCTGGCCAATATGGTGAAACCCTGTCTTTACTAAAAATACAAAAAGTATCTGGGCATGGTGGCACGTGTCTGTAATCCCAGCTACTTGGGAGGTACAGTCAGGAGAATCGCTTGAACCAGGGAGTCAGAGGTTGTGGTGAGCCGAGATTGCGCCACTGCGCTCCAGCCTGGCAACGGAGCGAGACTCTGTCTCAAAAACAAAAACAAAAACAAAAAAACAAAAAAAAACGCTTCTGTTAATTACCCTGCATCCTGAAAGCTGTGACTCTTATGCAGATGAACCACCCTGGGCAGAAATATTCTCTCTTCCCTCTTTCACATGGGTTGAGTCACATGAGAGACTTGTTTTCTCTACCCCAGATGCGGTTAGAATGGATACAGCATAACATTTGAGAGTTCCTCATTGATGGGTACTTAGGTTCTCTCTCTAGTTTGCTCTAGTTGTGCCATTACGAACAATACTGAAAACAGCATCCTTCCACACGTACCTTGGCATAGTTTTGTGAGCATACTTGTAGGATCACTTCGTAACAGAGAAATTGCTGAGTCAAAGGATTTTTTTTTAATGTAATGTGTGTTTCCAAATCACTTTCCAAAGAGTTGCACCAATTTATATTCCCATAAACATGTTATGAGTTGCTCATTCCTTACAGCATCGCCCACATAAAGGGCATTAGTCAACTTTTTAATCAAGGCCCATCTGATAGGTAAAACATGGTATTTTGTTGTTAAGATGTATATATATTGAACTATAATGAGGTTTAGAACCTCTTTATTTGTTTATTAGCCAATTTTACATGTCATTTGCAAACAGCCTCCACTCAATTTTCTTTGTGGTTGTTCATCTTTGTCTCAGGGATTTGTGTAATGACCTTGGGGAAAACAATAGCTACTTGTCAAATATGTCAAATTTTTTTTTACAGGCCACTATCTTTTTTGCAACTTTGCTCCCCTATACAGAATTTAATTCTTTTTCACATGGTCTCGTGTTTTCATCTTTCCCATATTGGCTTTGCCTAAGGGTTCTTCTTTTAAGAATGGGGGAACTTGCTTTTAGGGTTCTTGTCTTATCCTATTTATACTCCTCCAATGCCAGAATAAGCATTTGGAAGCTAACGTCTTGATACTTTGCTCTTTAGTGATTACTGGCTGCTCATATGAAGTAAAAGACTTACCAAAAAGCACTGAGACAAACAATGGCTTTAACTTCTAAATAGGAAAAAAGATGGTCTCTCTTGTTCCTACAGGCATTCCAGAAGACAGGGGCTGTTTCTTCTATTTTCTCTGATCCCACGTGGGTTCATAAAGGTGTTTAAAAAATAGTTATTAGAAACTAAAGAAGACCTAAATAAATGGAAAGACGTTCCATGCCACAGCTAGAAATACTCAACAGTGTCCTAGTCACCTAAAGCGATCCGTAGACCCACAGATTCCTATCAACATTCCAATGGCCATTTTGCAGAAACGGAAAAACTGATCCTTAAATTCATACGGAATTGGAAGAGGAAACTGAGTAGCCAAAACAATCTTCAAAAGGAAAAACAGAGTTGGTAAACTCACATTTCCTGATTTAAAAAGATATAATAACCAAAATAGACATCAAGATTAATGGAATATAATTGAGAGTTCAGACATAAACTCATATTTATGGTAGATGATTTTCAACAAGGATGTCAAATGTGTTCAATGGGGAAAGAATATTCTCATTAAACGATGGTGGTGGGACAACAGGGTATCCACATACAAAAGATGTACAAAAATCAACTCATAATGAATTAGCAGCCAAAACAGAAGAGCTAAAACCGTAAAACAGAAGAAAACACAGGAGTACATCTTTAAGATCTAAGATGTAGCAATGGCTTCTTAGATATGTCACCAAAAGCATGAATGACAGAAGAAAAAAAATAGATTAATTAGACTTCATCAAAATTAAAAACTTTTGGGCATCAAAGGACATAATCAAGATAGTGAGAAGAAAACCTACAAAATGGGAGAAAATACCTGGACAAACAAAATGCGATATTTACATACAATAACTTTTGTTCAGAAACAAAGAAAATGCCTTTCTGACACATTCAGCAATGTGAAAGAACCTTGAACACATAACGTCAAGTGAGATAAGCCAGACACAAAAGAAAAAACGGGATTATATGATTTCATTTTTATGGACTATTTAGAATAGGCAAATTCATAGAGACAGAAATTAGATTTGTGGTTACTAAGGGCTGAGAGGAGGAGGGAATGGGGAGTTATTGCTTTGTGGTTACAGAGTTTCTGTTTGGAGAGATGAAAAAGTTTTGGAAATCGACAGTGGTGAGGATTGCACAATGGTGGGCATATAATTAATGTCACAGAACTGTACACTTAAAATGGCTAAAATGGCAAATGTTACATTTTATTTTACCACAGTTTCAAAAATTAATAATGTACTATACCAAAACCAATGACTGACACTTTACCTGGGTGAACTGTCTGGCATGTGAATTATATCTCAACAAAGCTGTTTTAGACCTGGCCTGGCCACTAACTCTCGATCATTTCAAATTTCATGACTTCCTTGCAGAGATGTTTAGCAAAAATAATCATCCTATGTTTATGTTTTCTTCTAAGAGTTTTATGGTTTTTAGCTGTTCTGTTTAGGCTGCTGATTCCTTTTGAGTTAATTTTTGTACATCTTTTGCATGTGGAGATCTGTCATCCCAGCACCATCTTTTGAAGAGAATATTCTTTACCCATTGAATAAGGGTGCACTTGGCATCCTTGTTGAAAATCAATTAAGCACAGGTGGAAGAGTTTATTTCTGAACTCTCTATTATATCCCATTTATCTGGAGAGAAAGATACAGACCTGTTATGTTCAAAGTTAAAAAGAAACCCTTGGGAACCTTGCTGGTGCTTCAGGACAGGCCTTTGACACCCTGTCTTTGGAATACAGAGCACATTGTGAGTGTTGGTTGTATTACCACCTGGGACCTCAGGTCAACTCTCAGGGCCTGGATTACTTCATTAGCAAAGTCAGTGGCTGAGAACGGGGGTGTCTTCATCTCCAGAATTTTGTGTTGCAGCAGTAAGCAGAGAACTGAGAAGTCCCCAGCCAACACCTCCTTTCCATCAGCTCCTCCCCTCGGCTTTCACTCCTGCACCTGGCAGTGACAGGGACTCGAGAGCCTGTGTTGTGGCAGTGAGGGTCCTAGTGGTCCATCCCCCTGGAGTTTCCTCCCACTTCCTTTGCCCCATCTCAGCCAGCCGCCCACAGGCACACACAGGTACTCATATTCCACAGTGGGGAAGATTACGGCAGGACCCCAGTATAGCTGGGCTGGCATATCCCTGAGCGGGCTTCAGTCACAAATAGTTTTGTTCTCTCTAACTTGGCCTTGGCAATAGTCAATTTTTCTTACATGCAGGATAGATTGGATTTATCTTCAAAGTTAGCCAGCAATGCTAAATGTTGGTTAAAAAGCAGTTCTCTGCTGTTTAGAGAAAGCAAGTTCCCTGCGTGACTCAACCCACGTGAAAGAGGGAAGAGAGAATGTTTCCTTCCAGGGCAGTTCATTTACAGAAGGGTGACAGCATTCAGGATATAAGGTACCTAACAGGAGGGTATTTTTTTGACATGTGTTTATGATATAATTTACGCACCATACAATTCACTCATTTCAAGTGTGCGATTTAATGGCTTTTAATGTATTCATAGAGTTGTGTATCCATCATTACAGTTCACTTGAGAACATTTGCATTATGTTGAAACAAAGAACCCTCCCTGTTTCCCACCTCAGCCCTAGACAATCACTCTTCTGCCTTTGGATTCTAGGAATTTGCCTCTTCCGGAGATTTTCCTGAAATGGTTTCATATGACATGTGGTCTTTGATGACTGGTTTCTTTTACTTAGCAGAACGTTTTTAAGGATCATCCATGCTATAGCATCTTCACCCCTTTTTCGTGCCAAATAATATCCCATTGTGTGGATCTATCACCTTTTATTTATTCATTCATCAGTTGAGGAACATTGGGTGCTTTCTACTTGTTCACAATTATGAACAATACCACTTTGAACCTCCGTGCACACATTTTTGTGGGGATAAGCATTTTAACTTCTCCTGGGTATATACATAGGTGTAACATTGCATGGTCATGTGTTAACTCTATGTCTAACCATTTGAGGAGCTGCTAGGCTGTTTCCTAAAGCAGCTGTATTACTTCACATTCATACCAGCAGTGCACGAGGGGAGCAATCTCAAACAATCTTAAAATACAAAGCCAGTACATATACACCATGAAATACTATGCAGCCATAAAAAGAAACGAGATCATGTCCTTTGCAAAGACATGGATGGAGCTGGAAGCCATTATTCTCAGCAAACTAACACAGGAACAGAAAACCAAACACCATGTATTCTCATTTATAACTGAGAACTGAACAACGAGAACACACAGACACAGGGAGGAGAACAACACACATTGAGGTCTATGGTCAGGAGCAGGTGGAGGGAGAGCATCAGGATAAACAGCCAATGCATGCTGGGCTTAACACCTAGGTGATGGGTTGACAGGTGCAGCAAAGCACCATAGCACACGTTTACCTGTGTAACAAAGCTGCACGTCCTGCACATGTAGCCCAGAACTTAAAATAAAAGTAAAATAAAATTAATTTTTTTAAAAAGCCACTTTGTTTAGAAAAGAGTTGGTTAGATCCTCACAATGTTAAACACAGTAACCAGATAACTCAGCAATTCCACTGCTAAGTATACATGCAAGAGAAATGAAAACATACATCCATGCAAAAACCTGTAAATGGATATTAATAGAAACATTGTTTATCATAGCCAAAAAGCAAGAGAAGCTAGTCGCAAAAGCCACTTTTATGAGGTACGAGAGGAGTTAAATTCTCAGACAGTGGAGTAGGGGTTGCTGGGGCTGGAGGAGGCAAAGTGCAGGGGAAGGAGGGGCTGCTGCTAATGGGTAGAGGTTTTCTCCTGGTACAAGGTAATGAAGTTGTTCTAAAATTAGAGAGCAGTGATAATTGCATAGCTTTGTAAATATACTCAAAACTGGTGAACCATACACTTTACAAAGGTGAACTTTATGGTGTGTCAACTGCAAATCAATAAAGCTAATGAGAGAGAGGGGGAGCTCAGTTTCATTACTCTGTTCTTCCAACATTAGGCTTTTCCCTGGACACTTAGGATTTAGTCTCTCTCTCTCACACACACACACACATACGCACACATCCTCACTCACGTTTTATACTCTTCTCCTTTTCTCTTCGTGCTTCAACAATATCAATCAAATGGAAAGTGATGTTCCCAGTGTAGAGACATTGCCAGTCTTACTGAGATCTCAAATAGGTGGAGGCAGAGGAAGGTGGCTATTAGGGCTTCACTTTCCAGTAACCACAGGGCACTAGGAGCTCACATGAGCCCTCCTCCTGCTATGAGAAATTCATGAAGATGTGGATGAAATGTGATGCCCTCAAAAATACACCCAAGAGCCCAGCAGCAAAAGCAGAAAGAGCACTGAGCCCTGCAGTGGCGAACTCCAGCAGCTGCCCCCAATCTCTAGGCGCTGGTCAGGCGTGGAGTACAGTGGGGCGTGGAGTCCAGCCGGGCAGGCTTCAGAGAGGCACATGGCCGCCTTGTTCACTGTGAGACACAGTAGCAGAGGTAAAAAGCCACGTTTGCTCGTTTCTTCCGGCCAGCATAATTCCCCAAAGCCCCTGACACTGTGACAATGAGCGGCTCTCTGGTGGGATGCTTTGAAGACAAAACAGGAGAGAGTACAGAGCCCCTCCGTGTCTCTCACCCGAGTCCCTACATTCCTGTAGTCAAAACACACATGATCCTAGTCCTTGCCTTTTCCTACACATAAAATAATATCTAGTGGGGCATGGTGGCACATGCCTATAGTCCCAGCTACTCAGGAGGCTCAAGTGGGAGGATCACTTGAGACTAGGAGGTCGAGGCTGCAGTGAGTCATGATTCACCAGTGCATTCCAGCCTGGGTGACAGAGGGAGACTGCGTCTCAGGAAAGAAGATAATGTCTGCTGACCGGTTAGTGATTGCGCCTCTGCAGTGTATAATCTGAAAGTGTACTCTTACACGTAAGCCTTGATTTGGCTCTGCTTTAATGTAACTCCTGAGCCAGTTTGATGGGATTTTGCTTGTACTGAACCCTCACCACCTGTGTCTGAGCTATGGGCTGAAACCCTGGCCAGAGCCGTTGATAGCTCCCCTCTAAAGAGCTGTCCCCAACGCTATTGGCCTCTGTCTGTAGCCCTCAATGAGACTTCTGAATGAAACTCATTTTAATTCTCTAAAAGATTGATTATTTTACCTTTCGTTGGCACTAGGAAGGAACAGGACAGGTGGGAGCTTGTCCCATGAAGGCAGGGCTGTGGGCGCTGCCTCGTCGGTGATGGGACCGAGCACGCTGCCCAGTGGGCCAGCAACACCACCAGGACACATGGCTCCGTCCAGGCATCTGTGTGAAAAACAATACCAGGCCCAAAGAGAAGACCAGGGCTCGGCGAGGGTGAAGAGCTGAGTGAAGAGGAAACAGCCATACACGTGCCTGTCTCACAGACACGAAGCCCTCATGTCATAAAATCCTGGTTTGTTGCAACAAAATTGAAAACGTTACATGACAGTTGGAGTGGGGCAAAGTACTTAGCATCGAATGACACTGAAAATACCCCTGCATCAGGGCATGTGGGATGCAGGTAGGGTTGTGTGGAGAGGAACATGGATCCAGAAAAGAAATACGGACATTCACAGGCCAAGATCCAACACAGAAGATCAGAAAATGAAGAACCCAGCAAACTTAGGAGAAGGGGAAGGAAGGGAATTTGGAAGGTGATAGCTGGAAGCATCAGCAGACCAGTCCTACTAAAATGGAGTTTAAAAGGGGGTAAGTCACAAACAAACAACACTAGAAATGAAAGTCAAACATAACTACAGATAAAGATTTTTAAAATACAATCAATCTTGAAAATAGACAAAACGTTAAGTTTTGAGTAGTTGGGAAAATCTGGGAGTACAAAAGTTACCCCTGATAAATCCTAATTTTAGCCTAATCAGAGATTTAAAAACTGCTAACACAAAGTTTTAAGACTCCAAAGGTAGTTTTCTTCCTAAATTTTACAAATTCTTTTCTTTCTTTCTTTTTTTTTTTTTTGAGACGGAGTCTTGCTCTGTCGCCCAGGCTGGAGTGCGGTGGCGCGATCTCGGCTCACTGCAAGCTCCGCCTCCCGGGTTCACGCCATTCTCCTGCTTCAGCCTCCCAAGTAGCTGGGACTACAGGTGCCCGCCACCACGCCTGGCTAATTTTTTGTATTTTTAGTAGTGACGGGGTTTCACTGTGTTAGCCAGGATGGTCTCAATCTCCTGACCTTGTGATCCGCCCACCTCGGCCTCCCAAAGTGTAGGGATTACAGGCGTGAGCCACCACACCCGGCCACAAATTATTTTTTTAAAATTTTCAAAACAAGTGAAGCTTGCCCTGAATTTGTAGACGCCTGGATCTAGATGCCTCATTTAATTTTCTTCCCTTTCCTACACATCTTGTGCTAAGCAGCACTTATTTTATAAGATTTCTTAAAAAACCCTAATTATTATATGATTATCTCTCCAGAAGTACCCCCCTTTCCATCCTCTTTACCTCGTGCATGCTATTATTCCTTTCTCCCTCCCTCCCTTCTTTCCTAATCCAGGGGTTATCCCTGCTGCAAGACTCATTGCCATCTCTACACAGGAGTTCTGCACAGGCAGATGGCACATATATAAATCGTGTTAAGGGGCTGGGTGCGGTGGCTCATGCTTGTAATCCCAGCACTTTGGGAGGCCAAGGCAGGTGGATCGCCTGAGGACAGGAGTTCTAGACCAGACAGACCAACACGATGAAACCTTGTCTCTACTAAAAATACAAAATTGAATAGGTATGGTGCACATGTCTGTAATCCCAGCTACTCGGGAGGCTGAGACAGGAGAATTTCTTGAAGGAGGCAGAAGTTGCAGTGAGTCGAGATTGTGCCATTGCACTCCAGCCTGGGCAACTAGAGAGAAACCCTGTCTCAAAAAACAAAAACAAAAACAAATAAATCATGTTAAGCAGTTTGGCAGGAAAATCCACTCATCCTGAAACTGTCTTTGAAACAGTAGGGTGGAATAGAATTTTCCTACTCCTGAATTTAAAAAATAAACTTACAAACTCCCCTTGGCAGACTTCAAATACCTACTGCCCACTTGTTCTGGAGGCTCTGCATTGCAGGTAATATTCCTTTGGAGGAATGAGATTCATTCTTTCAGTGGGGTGGCGGGTTAGACCTCTATACATCTCACATGGGTGTTGGGCTTCAATCAGTACATGGGGCAAAAAATGACCTGCAGTTTCCTGAAGTTTCTCTTCAAGAATATTCTCCAACTTGGGGGTTGCCACTCAATGAGTCTAGTACACTTATTTGTCTCTATAGGGGTGAGAAGTCCCTTTCTTCACTGGAAGGCCCAAATAATATGTGACCAAAATAGGCATTTTTTTAGGTCAAGAGAACCTATCCAGTGTTGTGACATGGTCTGTTATGAAAAATTAGCTGTGAGTGTGTCTATTGGTAAGAGAGTAAAAGGAACACATTTACAACCTGATTTCACTTGTGCCTCTGTCACTTTTTCATGGGATCTGTGGCTTTATTGAAGACATTTTTATAAGAACATGAACAAATTGTAATCATCAAACAATATAGGCAGTATAAATAAAATGTTTACGATTCCTTTCATCCTTCTTCAGTCTTCCTTTTCCAGATCAGGAGACCTATATCTTTTTCTATATTCTTACAAACATGTAATATGTAGAATTTCTGTTTTTATGTCATTCATCACTTTTTTTACATTTTTATTTATAATCGTAAAATACACATGATGTAGAATTTTCCATCTTAACCATTTTTTAAATGTACAGTTGAGCAGTGTTAAGTATATACACACTGCTGTGTAACCAATCCCCAGAATGCTTTCACCTTGCAAGACTGAAATTCTATGTCTGCTAGATACTAACCACCTGCTTCCCCACTGCCCTCAGCCCCTGGAAACTACCCTCTACTTTCTGTCTCTATGAATTTGACTTTTCTCATATGAGTGGCATCATACAGTTGCCATTTGGTGACTGGCTTATTTCACTGAGCATAATGTCCTCAAGGTTTATCCATGTCACATAGCATATGTCAGAATTCCCATCTTTTTAGGGGCTGAATAATATTCCATTGTATGAACAGACTGCATTTTGCTTCTCCACCCATCAGTCGATGGACACTCGGGTGGCTTCCATCTTTTGGCTACTCATTCCAGAACCTTGAACAGTATTTCTGGAAGAACACTTTACCCAGTCCAATCAACTCTGGAAGTGAAGAACATATCCTACTATGTCTTCCTGCATGGATTGAACCATAAGCGCATTCGGTTAGAGAGTGCCTGGTGCACGCCAGGCGATAGGGGGCTTTCATCACAGGAGACGATAAAATGGACACGATCCTGACATCATGAAGCATGAATGGCGTAGACAGAATGTAAAGTTAAGGAATAGGAGTGTGGGACAGGCTCTGAAGAAAATGGGCCATGTCAATAACAGAGACAATGGGTGGGTCGAGGATGGTATACTGAGAAGCTGATAGTTAAGCTGAGACTGGTAGGGTATGGAGCCAGCCATGCACATGAGTGCTTTTGGAGTGGGTGCAGGGCTTCTCGTTAGAGAAAATATGCTGAAGTGGAAAACAGCATGTAGAAGGCACAGAACAGGCTGGCATGGCAGGTGCACAATGCAGGTGTTCCGCAGGGACAGTGGCATGAGATGGGAATAAATGGGAATGGGTGGACCAAGGTGTGAACTTACAGGATGTTCCATATGCAAAGTATATTCTGACGGATTTAAGCAAGGGTGTGGCAAGACTGTAGATATGTTGCAAAATAGTAATGTGGGAGAATAATTTGAAGGGGAACAGGAATGGAAGCAGGAAGGCCATTAGGTGGCTACTGCAACAGTTCAGGCATGAGATAAAGAAGGATGGATCTGGGGTTGCAGCAGTGGTACTGGGAAAAAGTGGGTGAACCTGAGGTATATTTTGCAATTAAAACCAATGAGACTTGGGGTTGAATTAGATGTAGGAAGTAAGGGAGTGAGGAGAAGAAGATGATGACTTTCTTTCCTGTTTCTTTTAGTCTAGTCTAGAACACTTTGTTGTATTCTCCAGCACAGGGGCTTAGGTAGGCCCAGTGCACACAACACATTTTTGTGGGCTTGGGCCCTCCGTTCTGCTTCCAAGTCCAAGAGCTGCAGAATGCTGGCTGCCTTTAGCACCTTTGATTTTCTCTAAACTTATGGGTTAGAAGATCTCTTGTGTAAACGAATAGCTGAGGTGGGGGTGCTCAGTGGCAACTCTGTTTGGCCATCCCAGGGATGTCTGGACAACAGCATGTGCAAAACAGCACAGAGGTACGGGGACATTCTATTTGGTATTTCACCCTCCATTTTGCTAAGTCACATGATGACTTCATTCATGACCCATATGAACTATTTTTTCAAATATTTGAAGTCATAAGACATGAAGAGACAGAAAAGAACTGGAAAGCTAGAGAAGCAGAAGAAACATTTGAGGCTTTATTCTGCTTCAGTTTTCTGTCTTTTAGGCCCATCAGTTCTTACCTTAAAAATGAGAACATTTTATTAAATTTCCCCAAGTTTCCTTCCAGCCCTACCAATTCGTGATTCCTTAGAGTAATTGTCTATTTTTAGGGACAGTAAGATCCTGTGAGTTTTTCAAAACAAGAACAATAACCTTGTATCAACAACAACAAAAAAATCAAACTGAAAATGAAATACATTAGCATTTGTGGAACCTAAAACATGTAGAAGTACTGTAGTAGGTAAGTCACTTCTTTTTTATTTTTGTTTTTCCAAATTGAAATATAGGAGTTGAACTGCTCCTGAATGCGATGAACTAGTTTGTAGCAGACCAAGTTCTTGCCTAGAGCCACTGAAAAAGCCAGATAAAATGTAAGAAGCTGTTGAAATGCCCTGAAGAGCCATAGAGGCAGCTCACAGGAGCCACTTCCTCAGAGCCCACATCAGAGAGGAGTGAGTGGCATGAAGGGGAGCTTTAATGGGCTGCTTGTTACTTTGGAACATCTGCCAATTTTGATGTGGGGCAAGAGGCCGAGAACATCACCATCTTGGACAGAAGCAGGTTGTGGAGAGACCCAGGATCCAGCAGAACTTTTAGAAATCTCACGGACCTAAAAACAGACTTTGGACCTAAGGACTAGGGGGATGGGGGCAGGATTTGCAGAGAGCAGGGTGGGAAGGAGGGAGGCAGTGAAGACTGACATTTGCTGAACTGTTCACCTGAATGGTAAGAAGATTAAAAGAATTAACAGGAAGCTGCAGGAGATGCAAAAACAATTGTAGTACATAACGGAGGGAAGCGTAAGTTAGGAGTTCATCTGGTACTCTCCAGAGGAGGGTCCTATGTGACCTCTGCCCAGGAGCCACGCTGAATGAACATAAATTGATTACACAAGCAGTTGTAAGCCATGTATAGCTTGCTTGATGTATTCCACAAATAGGTATTCTCCAAGCAAATATTATTGGTCTTTTCCCCCCAAAGCCCAGAATTATGCCTTAATTTATTTCCTCTAGGACCATCCCTTCACCCTCCCTTAATAGAAGGAAGAATGCAACACAGCCTAACTGCTTTAACTCCGTTCTCCATGGTGTTTTTGGTGGGGGGGAGCTCAAACCAGACCGCTTGGGTTCTGAACCTGGCACCCCATGTGAATTTAGGAATGTTACTTTCAGCTGTGCTACATCTGAAAAAAAAGCAATAATAGTACGTACATAGTAGAATTGTTACGAGCATTAAGTGAATTTTGCTAGCTTTGCATGCAGTAAGCACTCATTTAGTATTTATTACCACTATTATTGGCTTATCTGAATTAATACAAATATCAAGTAGAAGCAGCATGAGTGGGTTTAGCAAAAGCACAACCAGCTCTTGGGAAGCCTAAATTAAAGGCTTTCTGGGTATTGACGTGGAAATATACCCAGACTGTAAACGCCGTTAGCATAGTCCTTCAAGTCCTTCACCCATGTAAGCTGGATATGTTCAGATAAGTGTTTGCTATGCTCCAGCCAGATGTAGGAAGGCCAGCTGGCGAGTCTTGGGGAACATCAACCTGGCAGCATCAGGGCTTCAGATGTGGCATGGGCTTTCTTACCAACTCATCTGGTGTCCTCAGCTGGCAGGAGGCTCTGGCTGTCTGAAGGGCCCTTCTGCCCGCTGCACACCTCTGTGCTAATATCCTTCACACTAAGCACCATTCAGCTGCTGAAGTCCATGCTTGTGAGTCCAGTAAAGTAGATGCATGTCAGCATTCTGCAGCTCTACCAGGATAGGAAAACAGCACCCCTGCTGGTTGGAACACAGGTGTGCAAGCATCTCAGCTGGGTCGGCTGAGTGGAAGACAATCCAGAACGTGGCTACTGTAGCTGCTTTCTTTTTCTTTCTTTCCATTATAGAAGTAATAATACTTGCTGAAAAAGAAAATCGTATAATAATTAAAAGCATAAATAAGCAAATTAAAATTACCTTTAATTCTACCATCCAGTGGGTCTGTTTTCTGAAAACGTGATTCATTTTGGTTTCTAAACTGTTTTTTAGTACTAGAGTTTTTACTTTGTTTTTGTTTTTCAAAATCGTGGCAAATGAACGCACGAAAATTTATCCCTAGATTCCAACTTCCAGTAATTAAATGTATGTGTCTTGTCTGCAATACAATTCATCCAAGGTGAGTGAAAAATTGACAGTGATTTTGGTCACACATCAAACGGCAGGTCATTTGTAATACATTCAGTGGCACCCTCGCTCCTGTTCTCTCAAGGGAATTTCAGACTTGCCCCGGTCAGAATTAAAAGGTAGATAAGCTGTCAGCCTACAAGCTTCCTGGTCTAATTAATTTGGGGACAGCAGTGCTGTGAGACATTAATAAGCATCTGCTTTCCTTTTTCATTTTCTCATGAGGTTATCAATTCCTTTTTTCTGTACATGTCAACTGCAAACCTGAGAATAGATTTCAAGGGAAAATTTGGAACAATGCATGCTTTCTAAATAAAAAAAGAAATGGAATGAAAGATGAAGGAAGAAAGAAAGAAAGGAAGGAAGGAAGGTGAAAGAAAAAGAAGAAGGAAAGAAAGAAAAGAAAGAAAGAAAGAATAAGAAAAAAGAAAGAAAGAGAAAGAAAAAAGAAAGAAAGAAGGAAAGAAAAGGCGGGCAGATGCAATGCTGTTCATTTCTTCTTTTAATATTTCATATTTGAAGTGAAATCTGCTGCTTTTTACAGTGCATATTTGTTCTTTGACCACACTAGTGTTTTGCAAAACTTAAATTATTTGGATTTTAGAAACACCAATTAGGTCACCATGGATGCTACACTGTTTCTTTTCCCAAATAATCATTTCCTTTACAAAGTGGCAATTTGCATAAATTGTAATGTTGAAAGTACACAGACTTGAGATTGGAAGGGAGCGAAGTTGCTCAAGGTCGTTTAAGTTGTTGATTTTATCTCTTAGGACTTCTACCTTCTGCGCTTCTGCAGCCATCTAAAATCAGCCAGAAAGGTTTAGGATCCCATTTCTGGCTCTTGCATTCGCTATCTCAGCTGCTGTTCCTCTCTCTGCAGTAAAAGGGTGTTTCTCTCCCTATTCAAGAGGAGCGCCAACACTTGAGGTTTGGATTCCATCTCTTCCTGCCCCTTCTGCATCATTATCTTCTCTGCCCAGGAGTAACAGCAACTGCCATAGCTAAAGACAGACCAGAAGGAACTCTCCTGAGAACCCAGGTCCCTTCGTAGGCACCTCTCCTCCCCTCTCTTTCCCTTTAGGAACCTTCAAAAGCAGCTGTTTTGTTCTTCTCTTTCACTTTGATCCTTTATTTCTAGCTCTGTAATATATTGTTTTTGTCTCCACCATTCCACTACAAACTAGAAGTTTAGACTCCAGAAGTTCTTCAAGAGCTTTTTGTGTTGATTTTATGATTTTATGTATTTTTTATTAATAAATCTAGACACACACACACTCTTTTTAGCCATCTGCATTCTTGATGTCTTATGTTGATTGCCAATGCTGATGCCTCTCAAGTCGAAAACTCCAAACCATACTTTTGTTTCAAGCCCTAGGCCAGTATCCAATTTCTTAGTAGACCTGAACATCTGGATCTAGAGAAGTCTAAAACTAAACTCATGATTTCCTCTGTTTGAGCCCACTAGACTTGCTCCTAAAGCTGACCCTTTACACACATAACATATGTGGTGAGTAAAGTCACCATCCCACCTGCTGTTCAACAACACAGTTGGGGGTGATTCTAGGTGCTGCTCCCCAGCCTCTCGATTCCGTCAGTCACTCACCCAACCCTACAGATTCTCTTGCTAAAATATCTCACTTTATTACCTTATTGCACATTCCCACCCTTTCTTACCATTCACATTTAAAAAAACCATTTACAATAATCATGAAATAAAACACTCAAGAAAATAGCGCAAAATTCACATGTATATTAGGTTGGTACAAATGTAATCATGTTTTTTTGTTGTTGTTGTTTTGTTTTGTTTTTTCACCAACCTCATAGTATATCAGAAACAGCCAAGTAACCAGTCCTCAGGTCAAGCAAAAGAACATTCCTCGAATTCTGGAAGGTTCTGAGTTTTCTCTTCTGGGTAACATCCTCTTCCTCCTTCTGAAGATAATCCCTAGCCCAGTTTAAGAGTGATCACTTCCTTACTTTTCTCCTAGTGTCTTCTCTGAGACATGTGCCCTGAAGTTCCCTCTCTGTGAGCAGTATGTATTCTCTTCCTTGATTTTCATTTCATTTTTTCATTCACAGTTACGAGTTTGAGATTCATCTATGCAGCGAAGCACAGTTGTTGTTGTATAGGGTTCCACGGCATTAATACAGAGCATGCTTTTTCCCCATTTGTCACTTGGGGGACACTAGGTGGTTCCTAGCTTGGAGTGGATCATAGTAACACCACTGCCTTCAGGACCCACTGCAGTTCCACTCCCTGGTATGTGTCTGAGAAACCCAGGGTGCATTCCTTGGAGTGGGATCCCAATCCCAATTGGGGCTGGTCCCAATTACCTACCCCACCACTATCTGCAGTGGAAGTACAGAGTACAGCATGAATTCTTAAGTGATTTCTGCAATAGCAAATGAATCGTTCTCTTTTTCCTTTCGCCTTCGATGTCAAGGATCTTCCCAATGTGCAGATCTGGTGATGCCACCCTTCTGCATGGCATCTTTTCAGTGACTGCCCTCCACCCTTGGACAATACTTATATTTTCTAGCAATGGCATTTAGGGCTGATTGTGATCAGAGCTCTGTCCTCCAATCCAGACTCCCACCTTGCCATTTGCTTACCTTGATCGTATACATCACCCATACAGAAGTGCTCCCAGCTACTGCAACATGAAAGCATATCTTCAAGAGTTGACTCTTTCCACACAATTATTCATTTATATCAAATCCTTAGGGAAGACATTCCCTTATCTCCAGCCTGAGTCCAGTGCAAGTCCCCAGGATTCTGAAATCTCTCCAGGCATTCATTTATTATAGCAGCTATCAAGTTGTATTGCAAGTATCTGTTTACATTGAATTCATTCATATCCTGCCTTCTTATACAAAAGGGTTAGATAGATGAAATATAATAGAGATGGAACCATATAAGCAGATAAGTGTGTAGCTAGACTACAGTTTAAAAAGGGGGACACTGGAAATTAGATAGACAAGCTATGGAATTCCATGTGGGCATTAAAATTGGGTCTCAGAAAGACACTAATGACAGGGACCACAAAGCAGGTGTGTGCCTTCACCGGAGGGTGGGAATGGGGGCTGCGTATTCCATCTCTGAATTCCCAATGCCTGACACCTCCTCAGAGCAATAGGATCACATGGGTGTTGAAGTGGATACCCAGGTAACAGGCAGTTTTAGAACTGCCATGACCTCATTCATGCGCTGCAGAATGATGTTGGTGTATATGGCTAGACAACTGAAGTATCTGGAAGGACGAATGCCATCTACAATCTGCAGTTGCTAACTAAACTGTCTGTAGGGACAATCCATCAGCAGCTGTCACAAAGACTGAGCAGGCTCAGGAGGTGGGAGCAACTAACAGGGAAATGATGGAGGGCTTTTTGAAACATCACACACCGGGGCCGGTCGTGGGATTGGGGGAGCCGGGGGATAGCATTAAGAGAAATACCTAATGTAGATGACGAGTTGATGGGTGCAGCACGCCAACGTGCCACATGTATACACATGTAACAAACCTCCACAACTTAAAGTATAATAAAACAATTAAATAAACACGAAGAAAAATTTTAAAAGTCAGCTAAAATAACTCTTGTTGTTCTTAAACAGCTTCCAGTTTTATAGAACTCTTTCTTCACAAGGTTAGAAGAAGAACACTCAGGATTTAGGAACCTGTCTAACAATGACTGTCTTGAATGACTTAGGGAGGACAGACAGGTAGAAAGTGATGTGTTTTGAGACCAGCATCCTAAACCAGATTTGTTCACAACCATTGTCTGAGAGGCTGCCATTCACACAGGCCAGATGCCAGGGGGAGCACCTCCTGGAGACTGCATCCCCTTCCTTCCGTCTGCTCACCAAGTCCTGACCACGTTATGGGACCAACAGAATTTACCCTGCCTTGTCCCCTTCAAATGTGATTTGGGAAATCAGGAAATTTTTATCTGGAGCCAGTAAGAGACAGTTTTCTTTATTCTGATTTCCTTTTGGGAGATGCACTAGATAGAAGACATCAGTATTACTTTATTTCGTGCAGCCTGACATGCTAAAGTCTTGTTTTTCTTTTTTTGTTTTTTGTTTTTGTTTTTGTTTTTGTTTTTGAGGAGTCTCGCTCTGTCCCCAGGCTGGAGTGCAGTGGCGCGATCTCGGCTCACTGCAGGCTCCGCCTCCCGGGTTTACGCCATTCTCTTGCCTCAGCCTCCCGTGTAGCTGGGACTACAGGTGCCCGCCACCTCACCCGGCTAATTTTTTGTATTTTTAGTAGACACGGGGTTTCACCGTGTTAGCCAGGATGGTCTTGATCTCCTGACCTCGTGATCCCCCGGCCTCGGCCTCCCAAAGTGCTGGGATTACAGGCGTGAGCCACCGCGCCCGGCCGCTACAGTCTTGTTAATGAGCACTTTCCCATCTTGCAGTTTCTCCGTAGCAGTTCCATGCCTGGTGGTGATGGAAAGGTTTCTCAGAACACTTAGGTTTATTCAGACTGCCAGACAAATGGCATCCTGTAGGCTTACTTAAAGTGTGTTTTTTGGTTATATTGCTGTAACAGGTGAGTCTTCAATCCCCAAAATCTAAGAAAATAAAGCCTGAGGGCAAGGAGGACATGTTTGATACCACAGCTCACTTAAAGGGAAACCAAAATATGCCTAGAGAACAAAACAGAAACTGGGCATTACTTTAGAATAATAATAATTATTATTATTGAGGCAAAGTTTTGCCGTGTTGCCCAGGCTGGAGTACACTGGCGCTATCACTGCTCACGGCAGCCTCAACCTCCTGGACACAAGTGTTCCTACCTCCTCAGACCCTCAAGTAGCTTCCCATTAGAATTTAAAGAAAAATGCTGAGTTAAGAGATGGCATGAAGAAGGCCAGGATTACTCTGGAACTCATCACCCTGAGCCTTCACAACAGCATGGGCTTTCCTGGTAGACACCACCTCGCTCCTCCTCAGTGTGATAGGAGCCACATGACTGAGCTCAGCATTAAGACTGATCAATCCCGTCTGTTGCCCACATGCCTCCTCCGCATCTACATCCATCCCCAATAGACGTCCGAGGGTGCTCCTCCAAATGTCATGCCCCTAAGTCTTGTGCAAGTTCTCATCGGACCCTATGGCGCATCCCTCCCCTCCACCCCCGTCTTCTGGCCAGCCTGAGTATAGTGCATGTCCCCAGGATTCTGCCCTGTGCCCTGTCAAGTTCTCCTCTGATCTTTGCTCTCACCTTTTGACACCTGGCTGTTCTCTGGGACCACCCTGTCACTGCAGACACAAGATATTTTTCTCATACACTGCCTACATCAGGATCAGGAAGTGGAGTTGGTTTTTCCTCTTTCTTATTGTTCCTTCCTAACCTCTCCTCTCCCTCTCTCCTAACCAGAAGTCCCTGATGCTCAAGGATGTGTCTCACTGGCCTCTGCCATCCCCTGCCCTGGTCATTGCCACTGTCTCCTTACCTGGTCCTTCTCAGTCATTTCAGACACTAGATCCAGCCACAGCTTTGTGCACACTCCATCCTGATCCTGATCTGTGTTCTGTTCATCATCTACTGGTGTTTTCAACCTCATAGATGCCTAGCGTGGCCATATGTCATCGTTTCTCTTGGAGTGTCCCAGCTTAGGCCTATTGTCCTGGAGTAATTATCGTCGGCACCACTTTCATTCTCATGCCTCCCCATTTGGAAGATAAATTATATTGGTGGTCTTGTGGTTGGCCTGATATCTACTCCTCTGTCACTCATTCCTCTTCATCTATGTTCTCCTCCTTCCCACTTCCACCAGTCACTCCTCCATCATATCTGGGATCTTAGGCTCACCAATATATAAGATCTCAACTCTGAGCATTCAAAACACGAGTGTTGCCTCTTATTCTTTCAATTCCAAAGCAATGTAAACTTCACTGAGATCTTGCATTTGACGATCCCTTCACTCCCTCTGTGGACTGTCATTACAATCAACTTCCTGATGCCCTCTACCCTCTACTCCACTAGAATTCCCTGCCAAACCCTCACCTGTTTTAGTGTAAGTACCTTTCTTCCTTCTGTCTGTGTCCAAGCAGAATTTGATTTTAAAACTATCAGTCACTCAACCGGACTGACTGGTTTCATCTTAAATCACGACTATAAACCTCAAATGAGCAATGATTCTACAGACCAATCCTATTCAGGTTCCCCCAACTGCAGTCTGCCAGTGTGTCAGGCAGTGGCCTTGAAGACAGAGCAATAGGATTTACTTCATCTGAATGACAGAAAGAAAATAGATTAGAAGAAAGAAAATGGAGAGAGCCTCAGGAACCTGTGGGACTCTGACAGAAGATCTAACATTCATATTTTGGGAGTCTCAGGAGAGGAGACCGTGAGGCTGAAAGAGTGTTCAGAGACATAAGTTTTATATATTTTGTTTATATTAACAAAGGTTTATATAAACAAAGTTTTATATATTTTGCCAAATTTGGGGAATTTTCTGCTGTTACGTCTTTGAATACTCTTTCTTTGTTTACATATTTCGGGATTTGTTCAAAAAGCTGAACAAATCCCAAATAGAATATATCCAAAGAAATCCATGCCAAGACATGTCATAATTACACTTCTGAAGTCCAAAGACACAGAAGAAACTCTTAAAAGCAAAGAGAGAGAGAAATGACACATCACTTTTAGGAAAACACCCACTCAAATGACAGCAGATTTCTCATCAGAAACCACAGAGGTCAGAAGAAAGTGGTACAGCATTTTTCAAGGACCGAAAGAAAAGAATTGTCAACAATGAAGCCTAAACCTGCTGAAATTATCCTTCAGGAAAATAAAGACCTTTTCCTATAAAGGACAAGGAAAAAAATCGTCTCTAAAAGACCTACCCCGAATGATTGCTAAAGACAGCTCTTCAAGCAGAAAGGAAAAGTTGAAAGGAAGAATCTTGGAGTTACCAGAAAGGAGGAAGGAACCATAGAAAAGGCAGGTAGACAGAGACACAAATGAGACTAGGCTTTTGTCTGTGAGTTTTAGAAACCATATTAGATGAGTGAAACCAACATAACACTATCTGATACTCAAGATGACATTTAAAAATGGGACCATAAAGAGGCCTAAATGGAAATTAGGTTTCCACATGCACTTGAAGTCATAAAATACAAGGTCTAATATTACTCATCAGAAAGAAAAAAAAACTCCTTTCTCAACCCCGCCTTCTCCTTCACTACTTTTTCATCTCTCTGACGTTTTACAGCAAAGCTTCTTAGAAGAGCTTCACTCACCATCCCACCGTGATTTTGTTTCCCTTCATAC
Source organism: Piliocolobus tephrosceles (assembly GCF_002776525.5). Lineage (NCBI taxonomy): Eukaryota > Metazoa > Chordata > Mammalia > Primates > Cercopithecidae > Piliocolobus > Piliocolobus tephrosceles. The sequence goes on from NC_045447.1 coordinate 103,712,553, forward strand.
CACTCCACCCAAAAGGATCTTTTCAAAGTCCTTTGCAATTCTGGCAACAATAGACAGCTGATATTTTCCCAAATTGTCTTCGAGTAATCAAAGGCATTTTCCTGTCAGCTCTCTCTGATGTCAGGATTATTCAGAATATGTATTTTCTGAGTCATCCTCCCTCACTGCCTTTTGTTCCTTGACACTGGAGCTATATATGTTAAAGCACAAATACTCCTAATATTTCATACGCTGGCTTCGATTTCATCATTCCTAGCAATTTGCTACCTTGAAATTAAAACCTGCTTACATCTACTAAAGCCTCAGCTTTAAAACGGCACTTGAACCAGACAGTTAGTCCTGTGGGGAATGACATAATTGCCCAAAGAACCAAGCCACAAGCTTTTTACTGTACAAAGAGTGAATATTTGCAAGAGTTAAGCCTTGTTCTATTTTCACTCTTAATTTTTTTGATGCTATGCAAAATTATGGCACTCCTAGATATGGGGCAAAATTAGAGTCTTCTTATTTTTTCTAATGTTGACAGATCTTTGAACTGAACTATTTTGAGTTCAGTATTTTGAGTATTTCAAGATCAGTTTCAATTTGTAAAGATGCACATCTCAGTACAGAGCAACCTCCAGAGGAATGAGACCCGTTTAAAGCTTAGGAATACTGTTTTGCTCAAACACAATGAAAAGGAAAGGAAATGAGAATATATGGGTATACATAAGAAGAGTGTGTGTGTGTGTGTGTGTGTGTGTGTGTGTGTGTGTGTGAGACAGAGACACAGAGAGAGGGAGAGAGAAGCAAATTAGAATGAAAAGATACACTTTAAAAAATCCATTGGCCTGAGTTTACATGTTCACTCAAGCAAGTCACATAGCTCCTCTGAGCCTCATGTGTGAAATAAAAGGATAATGCCAATCTTGCAGGATGATGGGGATGTTGTCCATGTTGATCACCAAACCTTGCTGACCTCTGTTCTTCATGAGGAAGACTCAAAGACCGGCTATTTCTGGCTTTGTTGGGGTGTTGGGGTGCCACATGACTCATTGTGGCCGTGAGTTAGAAGCAGAGAGCACCTCAAGGATGTGTATTTGATTTTCAATGTGAGGTCACACAGAGCTCTTTGGCCTGCCACATGGCCAGCATTCAAACTGGTGCCTTTTGGCCTGGCCTCTGAGCAGCAGGGATGAGCAGGGAGCCTTGCCGATGTGCATCGTCATGTTCCATGGGCTGGAATTAAATTTTGGTTGTTCCAAACCCTGAGATGTTCAGTCCTGTGTTCCCAAGGCATCTTCACATTTCTGCCATATCAGGTGCCTGTTACAGTGATGGAGGTCAGAGATGCTCATTACGTGGGGACGTTACAAATGCTGCTGTTGCTTTTGCTGTGAAATCCATTCTGACTGATTCTTCTCTGGCTTTAGGAGAGTATTGTAAACTCTTTCCTCATACCACCCATCCTCACATAATCCCTTCCTCTTAAAGTCTTTGATGGACCCGCATTCATGTGAAGACAGAGAACCAAGCTGATTTCCCAACAGGCACTGGGAGTCAACCCAAGTTATTTGCTCATTGGGTGGAGGCAAGTAGCCTGAATCCTCATGGTAAGCCTGTGACAGTGCAAGTTTAGGTAAGATAAAATTGTGGTGTCTCCTTTCTCTGCCAGACTCCGTTCTCGTTGCACTGACCTTGCAATAAGACAGCCCTGAATCCTGTGCTATTGAAGAGGTGAGGCCCTCCTAAATGGCCTGCTTTATGGAAGGATTTTTGGTATTCCCATCACCACATCCACAGAGAAGGCGATTGTAGGCTAAAGGATCAGGGACTGTGATGCTGCTGGTGCAGTGAGCCGCTCTGCATTGCCAAGGCCTTATGCTGACTATAAACACCATCATTGCCAGCTCTGCTCTTTGCCAGGGTGCTCACGGTCATGGTGGAGGGCAATGAGCAGACAGGAACCACCCTGGTCATGGCTGGCGTTCACATCCTTCCACCTGCAGGAAGCCACGGACCCTTCTACCGCTGACGCTGGGAGACCAGCCAGACACCATTGCTGACTCCACCCATGCTCCCTCCACTCATTCACACCCGCCACACTAATCATCCCAGAAAATGACTTCCACATGTCACCTCTGTGTTCCTCTCATAGTTCTCCATGCTTTGAGAACACAGGCAAACTCCCTGTGTCAGTCAGCTAGGGCTGCTGTGACAGAGCGCCACAGCCTGGTGGTTTAAACCACAGAGATTCGTCATCTCACAGCTCTGGAGGCTGCAAGGCTAAGATCAAGGTGTGGGCAGGGTCGGTTCCCTCTGAGGCTGTGAGAGAGAACCTGCGCAGGTCTCTCCTCTGGGGGTTTGCTGGCAGCCTGTGGGTTCCTTGGCGTGTGAACGCATCACTCTGACCTCTGTCTCTATCTTTGAATGGTGTTCTCCATGTTTGTGTCTGTTCTTGTGTCTGAATTTCCCTTTTTTTACAAAGACACTAGTAATATTTGATTAACCACCCACCCCCCGACCCTCGCCCCCCACCAACCCACTTGTCAAGGACCTCATTCTAAATTGACTGCATTGGCAAAACCCTATTTCCAATGAAGGTTACATTCTGAGGCCCTGGGGGTTAGGACTTTAACATATGTATCTTAGGAGGGGGCACAGTTCAGCTCAAAACACTCCCACAGTTGAGCAATTCAGGCTCTCCACCACATTTTCCAACCTTCCTTTTCCATCTTATATTCTGAATTCCATTACACTTTCCCCCCATGCCTGTGGTAGCCAGACTGCTAGAGCACTTCCCTGCCTGGGGGTCTAAGCCTTCCTTCTCAGGTCTATCCATCCTTTAACAACTAGCCAAATCACTCTTGTGCAGGGTTTGGGGATTCCTCCAACCTTGGTGATATGTGTGAATGCACTGAATTCAATTTTTTGCATAAACCATAGATTGGGCAGCTACTCACAGGCTTTCTTGCAATTATCCTATCTTCCAGGACAGTATCACCCCTAGATCTGGGCAAGAGAGACCACTGGGTGAGGCATCCATGGAACCCAAGGAAGAGGCGCCTATGAAGAGTCTGCAGTCACCTTCTAGACCATTCTCCCCCAGTAAACTGTGTCCCCTCCAGGGCTGAAGACTGGATCTTCCCAAGCTGACACCTCCAGTGGAAAAGAAAATTCTAGATTCAGCTCTGGGTGTCCAAGTCATCATGGAGGTATATTTGTCAAGGTGGAAGAAAAGGACATGCTGTATTTTGCAGTTTGTAAGTTTGATCGATAACTTTAAAATATTTGGACCTATGTGTGGGTGCCATTTGCCTCTTAATCAGGGTTGGGTAGGAGTAGAACTTGCTACAGGCAATCTCTTTCCCTATTTGCTGTACTCCTGTATTACAACATGAGCTTTTTAAACGTATCTGAAAGGAAGTTGGTCCTTCCTGACCCTTCAGCATAGCTTTAGCTGCTCCTGTTTAGTTCTGATATCATTATTCTTCCACTCTCCTATTTTGTGCTGAAGTAATAAGATGTTTCCATGGGAGTATGCATTTGTCCCAATAAAGGGACTTTTAGTGAACCAATAGAAGAAGTCCCCAGAACCCACCTCCAAGTCACAATGACAGTCTCACGATGCAAGGAGAAAGGTGGTTTTAGGTGCAGCAGCTAATGGGGTGAGACATGGGAATGAGGCTTCTGTGTCTCACATGGTACTTACTCATGTCTGCTGTGCAAGTCAGTTTCTATGTCTGGCCCCAGGCAATGTCCAACCACCTACTGATCTTATGTGATAGGGGGTGGGAAGGAGATACTTTGCATGGTCCCCGGTGACAAAGAAGAGGACCTCAGCTATAGCTACTCTTGTGTGAGCACAGGGGAGGATTTCTCAAGGAGCAGAAATAGCTTCTCCTTGAAAGTATTTGAGAATATTCAAAGGTATATCAGATGCATATCAGATGCCAGAAAATTAATGCAAAGAGTTTATGCTGGCACAAAGGCATTTGGTTGAATACAAACTCACCTGAATTTTTCCTTTCTGTAAATGGGAAGACATTGTGGCTTTCTTTTCTAGGAGCACCAGGAAGGGTTTCCCAGGTGACAGGGTGGCAGTCAAGCCTTCCCAGTGGCTCATACCACCTCCTGCTCCCTCCCACCACCAACCCTCTGCGGAGCACTCTGCCTGGGGGCTTCCCCCAAACTCCCTGCTCCCTTCCCCCTCAAGGACATAATGACTGAGCGCCTGTTACTCTGTCATAGTTAAACTAACTTCACTTCTAAATACTCACTTGGACAAAAACATTCTCTTTAATATTTTTCTTCTCATTTTTTTCTGTTTGAAATCTTATCTAGCTACTTGAGTAAAACCTCTCTTCCTTTTCTCACTCAATTCTATTTTTGAATCAGAATATTACTCCTATCGTGGTTTAAGTATAGGAGTGACACACCACTTCAAATCATGTCAGGGATAGAAAGCATCTTCTTTTCTATATTTGATACAAAATGCATTCTGATCTTGCTGTCTGCTGCTGGCCCCATGCTAGTTTAGAGGACAACTTCTCTTCACTGAGGAGAACATAGAATCCTGGAGATATTTTTGATGAGTAGTGTAAGTCATTTCCACTATCAATAGCTAAGTAAATGTTTTGAATCTTTTCTATAATATCACCATAAATCAAGTAGTTCTGAAACAAAAATAAAGTAAGATAAGGAAGAAATATCCATCACTAAGTCAGGAGGTTTTCGTCTGAGGCAAATTGACTTGTACATACACATATGAAGCATTAATTTTACTTTTTGTGGGCAGAGTGTCGTTTGTCCATCTAGTACCTATCTCTTTTTTCTTCCTTAGTCACAGAACCCTTGTTTTATCGAAATAACAATGAGTCCAGCTATAAAATTCCAATTTCTCAGCCCCCATTGCAGACACTTGTGGCTGTGCTAAATTCTGGCCACTGAGATTTAAGCAGCAGATGTTGGCTGAGGCTTCCAGGAAAATACCTTAAAAGAGGGAAGGGCAACTGGTACATTCCCCTTAGTCCTCTTGCCTTTATCTTTCTTCCTGCCTGGAATGCAGACATGATGGCTTAGGCTTCAGCAGTCCATGAGGTAGCCTTGTGGTTGGAAGCAACTCACTGAGGATGGTGAAACAGAACTTCAGAAGGAACCTGGGACTTCCTTCTTTAGACTTCTTTCTTTCTTTCTTTTCTTTTTTTGGAGATGGAGTTTTGCTCTTGTTGCCCAGGCGGGAATGCAACGGCGCAATCTCGTTTCATTGCAACCTCTGCCTCCCAGATTCAAGCAATCCTCCTGCCTCAGCCTCCTGAGTAGCTGGTATTACAGGCACGCACCACCACACCTGGTTAATTTTTTTGTATTGTTAGTAGAGACAGGGTTTCACCATGTTGGCCAGGCTGTCTTGAACTACTGACCTCATGTGATCCACCTGCCTCAGCCTCCCAAAGTGCTGGGATTACAGGCATGAGCCACTGTGCCAGGCCTGGACTTATTTATATGAGACAAAAATAATCTCTCTCTTCTTTAAGCTGCTATCAGATCACTCTAGTTCTATGCAGTTGAATTTGATCCTAGTTAATATATTCCACTGTATTCAAATGCTAGAAATGTGATATTATTTTTCTAAATCACAAAAAAAAAACAAATTTCTAAGTCCCAGGAAGCTGGCTGGCAAGAAATTCAACCTCAATATGTGCAGCTGGTTCCCATGTGTATGCCTGACACAGTGCCCAGAAAACACGGTAAGGGCCTATGGTATTTGGCCCATCAGGATGGCTGCTGAGATGCCCATGCAGAGGGAGACAGAGCTCCCAGGTTTGATGTGGGCATGGAAGTCTTTGGCTGGGTCTGCAGCCTGGGCAGCCCAACCCAGCCCTCTGGGTATACAAGGCAGCCATGTCTCTCCCCTTGGGGTCCTATGAGTTCCAGCACTGACCTCGACCTCCCCAAGAGGCCTCCCACCCAGACTCATACCAGAATCAGATCAGGGATATCCCCGGCCTCCAAGCCAACCCCTCTGCCTCCATGTTTTCAAATTCTCCTTGTTCCCTGCCCTCCTTACTGTCACTCTTGGGGAAAGGGGCTCTTGAACCACAAAGGGCCTCTCCTGAAGGCAGGTGGGCATGAAAAAAGGGGATGCCCACCCTCAGAGGGGGGCCTCTCCTTATCTTCCTGTTTACTTGTGTGTAAGCGTTTTCCTGTGGGAGACGAGGACCACTTTCCAGACTCACAAAGGTTTCTGTGAACCAAGAAGATAGAGTGTGGAAGAGGCTCAAAAGTCTCTTTCGAAATTTCCACATCAGCATCTCCTGCTTAGACCTGCTCCTGTTTCCATGAAATATAGAACGGTTATAAGGGATACAAGCTTAGAAAGTCAAAAGACAAAACAAAGACAGAATGAAAGGCAAAGTAGAAAATGGGAAGATTTGGATCTGAATGTGGGAGAAGAAAGGAAGTGAGTACTGAGTGAAGAAGCACATAGCCAATGCTGGGGTATATTTGGCAACAACAGCATGACCGGTAAGAGTCACGGTCAGAATGAAATCACTAGTGATTATTTGCCCTTTATATCAATAAGTTAAAATTACTATAGATTTTGCCATATCACAATGCTATAGAAAAGTAGATGTATCACTTAAACAGATATATCTCTTACAGTCTGAAATGAGGAATCAAGTGGAGTTAGATGGTGAGTAACACATGCATATAAGTCCTCATAGAGTTCTAGCAGTGGCCTGTAACTTGAGATTAAGATGTTTAACTCTTCAAATATTCAAATCACTGCAAAGTCTACTCATGAGGTGGATCAGCCTCAATTTCTAATCATTGTAATGCAATCAACAATTTGCTCTTCAGAAAATGCCTCCTCTCTGTTTTCTCATCTGCAACATGGGAGGCCTCGTTAGCATTAATAATTTAATATGTGTCTGAGTTTGGTGGAGGAAGAGAGCCTATAGAGGCAGGCTTTGTTGCTGCTGCTGCTGTTATAATAATGACGATTGTGTCTGAGGCGCCTGGGTGTGTGTGGACTCAGGGAGGTCACGTTCTGACTGGCTGACTCCCTGAAACTTTCTGCCTGGCACTGGTGCCTGCCCAGGGAATGGGTTATGGAGTTCAGGCCTGTTTGGGTTTGTAGCATGTAATGATAGTTTCAGGGCAGCTGGTGTTGTTGAATCTGGAGCTGGGTCTTGGGCGTTCACTATCTGATTAATTTGCCCATCTGACTCACTCACCTGCCAAGAGAGTCAAGAACCACGTCTGTAACAGGGGAAATTGGAATCACTTGTTTCAGGCAAATTTATCCAAAAGATTTATTTTCTCAAAGTGCTACCTGCAGTTACATTGGAAGAAAGCCCAGCATGGTTCCTCTGAGTCAAGTGCTGCATCTTTTTTGTTTTTTTGTTTTTTTTTTTTTCTCTCTAGGCTACTGTACTTCTTTGCAAAAAGAAGAAAATTGGTTAATGGAATGAGCTTAACACATTACACTCGGGCTGCAAGAAAAGTCATGGTTGAATCAAATAATGATCTCAAGCGTGTGCTCTTAGATGAGGGAGAAATACACTGAAAGAGGATGTGCTTGACCTCTGCAGATGGAGCCTGGCCAGGTCCCTGCTTGTCCTGAGACAATGAGAGGAGGCATGATGTGGCCAGGGAGCGCTGGAGCTGCCAGGAGCGTCACCTTCGCCTGGCCCCTCATTAGCTGTCTGCTGTCTTCTTACAATGCTGGTGTGTCTGGAAGTGAAGTGTGGGAGTGTGCTCAGCTGGAGCCCATTTTGACACAAAAGCATACGAAGTGGATGAAAAGTGCTGGCTTCTTTGTGCTCAGGTCTACTGTGATCTGTAACCCCCCAGAGAATTCTGAGCTCAATTCTTTCCATCCCACCTGCATCATCTGATGTCTGGCTTTCCTGTGACCGTGGGGCACAGATTTCCCTTCGTGAAAAGGCTCTGCAGGAGGCAGCCAGGAGGGAGCTGAGCCAGTGGGCAGTTGGGTCACACGTGTGAAGTGGGGGTGAGTGAATGTGAACAGTCCTGTAAACGGATGGTACCTGCGGATGATGTCACGCCACAGCAGGAACACAGAAGGGATAAAAGGGGGAAAGCGCATGGAAAGGAGGAGGCTGAACTGGAGAAGGTCCTTTTAGCCGAACCTGCCCGCACCCTGCCCATAGCCTCTGACTCTTGACCTGAGGGGTTTCTCTGGATGCCGGAGCCCTCAGATCCTGCACAGAGAAGGCCTGAAGTGCAGGGGAGTTTGTGTCCCCATCCCACGTGAGAACAGGCTCCAGCCCGTGAGTGATGAGATGGGAGCTGGGAGTCCAAAGCCTAGATCCTGAGCCGGCCATGAGAATGACTGGGGCAGCTGTAGGTAACCCGCAATAACGTGCCTTCCAGCCAGGGGTGTGCTGATGGAGGAGTCTCACTGGTTCTCCAGAAGAGCACACAAGTCCTCATTTGTAGCCTTTGCTGACTTCTGTGATGCCAGTTCCCTCACTGACGGCAGAGTCGGGAGGAGGAGCAGTGATGCTGACATGCCACACCGGGTCAAGGTCAGCACCAGGCTGGAAGTTTTAATATAACGTGTTTAGTTGTAAGTTTGTATAATTTAATTTTCAACAACAGACAACTTTCACAACCGGCTTACAAAAATCCTGAAAATGTCCCAAGCGGGCTGGGCTCTCTGCTTCCTCCCTGCCCAGCAATTCCTCCCTGACTCAGGGCTCCCAGTGCCCCTCCTCCATTAAGTGCTGTCTCAGGCTGCTGTCTTCCCAGAGGGACTTTCAGCAGTCTCTCAGTCGTGTGACCCACTTTGTCTCCTGAAAGCCAGCAGGTGGTACAGATCCATCCTGCTCCACTCTCCGTTTCTCCTTTCCTGGAAACGAGTGGCACCTCTCGCTCAGCTCTAGCGGCTGCCACACCGTCAGCTCCACGCAGCCCTCAGCCGCCGGCTTCCAGGCACAGAGCTCCACTGTAGCCTGCATCTGAGCTGTGCCCAGGGCTGGGGCACAGCAAGGGCTGCAGAGGGCATGAGTGTGAGCGTGTGTAATGTACATGTGCAGGTGTGTGAGGGTGTGTGTCTGTGTAGGTATCTGTGACTGTGTATGAGCAGGTATGTGTGAGTTGTGAGGAAGTGTATGTGTATCAGTGTGTATAAGGGTATATATGTGTGTGGCATGTGTGCGTGTGTGATTGTGTATATGTGATTGTGTGTGAGGGTACATAAGGATGCATGTATTAGTGTGTATGAGGGATGTGCATATGGGTGTGTGTGTCATTGTGTATACGTGAGTGTGTATGGGAGTGTGAGCATGAGTGTTAGAGGATATGCATTCGCGTGTATGGGTATGTTGTATATACGTTTGTGTGCGTGTGGGATTGTGTATGAGTATGTACCCATGAGTGTGTGTGCGTGACTGTATATGACTGTGTGCGTGCATGTGTATGAGTGTGTAGGTGTGTGTGTAAGGGAGTGTGTGAATGTATGTATAAGAGTATGTATGTGTGAGTGTGACCATGAATGTGTAAGAGTATATGCATGAGTGTGTATGGGTTATGTGTGTGAGTATGAGTGAGTAATTGTGTGTATGTGAGTATATGCATGAGTATGTGAGTGTGCCTGTGATTGGGGGTGTATAATTGTGTATATGTGTGTGCATGCATGTGTATGAGAGTGTGCAAATGTGTGTGTGTGGCCTCAGCATCTCTGCCTCCTTTCTTTAACAATAGCACCCCACTTTTCTTGGTGTACATACCCCACATGATCCCTATACGCTGCCAGCTCAGATTGCCTGACACCCTGGGAGGCAGAGCCCTAACTCCTGCAGGGGAGCAGGAAATTCAGGGGCAGCAGTGGCAGAGGCCAAAGGGGAGTGTCCCTTACTTGAGCCACCTCCGTCACCAGGGCCCAGAGCGTCATCATGTGATCCTCAAGCCCTCCTGAGATAGAAGCTTTCTAATGTCATTTTATAAATTCCTTTCTTGCTTAAGTCAGCTAGGCAGGCAGGCTGTTTGCAAATACGAGCTCTATTACATAACTGTCTTGTGAAGGGGCCCCTGCTGTCCCACTAGAATTGTGAAATTATTTGGTGGCCTGACAGGGCAAAGGGCAGGTTAGGTCCCATCACTGTGGAGGAGGGGCAGAGGGCCAGGCTTGTTGCTAAGAGACAGGAACTGCAAGGACACTGCCTCAACAGGATTTCTCCCAAAATTCACGTATGGGATCAATCCAATAACGAGGGTAAGGACGACAGTTGTAGACAGATAGAGGAAAGAATCCCTGGAATCCAAGAAGCACGTGACACGTTGTCTTGCTAACAAAAACAATGCACCCTGACCACATACTGTGCACCAGGCCTGAGATACTACATTACTGAACCACTGCAGCACCTGGGAAATAGATTTATAAAAGGCCCTTAGTATCTCCATGTCCAGACAGTGCCCCTCATTCAGATGACCTCAGGTGCACAGAGGTTACACAGAAACACACGGGTCAGTGGTGGAGCCGGGAATGAATGAGGACAGTCCCACTCCAGAGTCACAAAATCTGAATCTCTGGGGGAGAGGCTGGGAATCTGCATTCTAGCAACCACTCCCATGGCCCTTTGTGCACCTGTCTGAAACCCACTGCCTAATGCAGAGAGCTGGATCAGTGTGCTGTGAAACACAGACGGATTTCTGTGTTCTCTGCATCTGACTTCTGAGGGATCCAGTTGGAATACTAAGGAACACACATGGTGGGCTCCACGGATCCGTCCTGCCCTGTGTGCCTGGGAAAGGTCTCCCACAGCACCAACTGTGGCCTCCCACAGAGCCTTCTCATCTGAACATTAGCCTCACAGGCTGCTTGGGTATGCGGAGATCTTGCTAGAATCCTCCTGGAACGTGTGGCCTGTTGTCCAGGATCCGTAGCTACGGACCCTGCCTCAGCTGTGGGAGCCGCCTAGTGTGGGCCAGGCTCAAAGAACACTGCGTAGAGAGCTGCCCACAGTTTATTTACACACGTTTGTTGTGTTTCTAGAGTGAAAGGAACAGGACATACAGGGTGGACAAAACCAGTAGGGGCAGCTATGTCATTTCAGACGAAAACAAGCCTTTTCGGAAACATTCAAATACTAGATGATTATGGCTTTCCAGGGACAACGTCTCTCTACTTCTGTCTGCAAACATCCCCAGGGACTGAAAGCATCTTGAAGCCTGCCTCCCCAGGTTAGGGAGTCACTGACAGGGCAGAAGTCACATTCTGAATGTGTGTTTTATTGGCACTTCCCAGAGGATGAGGCAAAGGCCTAGACATCTGACACTGCGGCTGTGCCTCCGTGTCCCCGCTGTCAGTGACCACCTCACCCTTCTGTAGGGTGGCCCCGTAGACTCACACGCCACTGCTCCATTCTGCTTTGGTCTTGACATTTTGTTCTGCGTTTCATTTCCAGTGTCTTTGACTGCTCTCGGGGTCTCGTCTTTCCCTCAGGCAGGGGCTGAATGGCAGGCTGGGCTGTATTGGACCCAAGGGGGCCAGCTGGTGAGGACAACCCCACCTGCCCTGGTGGTCTCGCCCCTCCTCAGCGGGCTCATCACATTCACAGAGATTCTTTGTGCCTCCCTCACTTCATTGCCACAACAAGAAAGATTTCGCTCCGTCTCTGTTTTAAAGAGAGCCGGAGACATCAAGTGTCTGGCTATGGTCACCCAGCCCCAACCCTGGGTCTTGTTGGTGTAGGACCCCGTGTTTATCTTCCTGTCATTTCGTCTTCCCCCTACTCCCACCAACACCTTCTATTTAATCTTTCCTCCAGCTCTTCCTCCTTCCTGCACGACTGAGGTGCCTGTGAGGGGCTGGATGTGGGAGGTGGGCGACACCTCAAACAGTAATTTCCAGAAGCATTTTAGATGCAACCTCGGACTCTTCAAAGGAGCACTGGGCGATTTTTCTTGGAGAGGAGGTGGAGGATCTCTGCCTTTTCATCCCCTGGAATGGGCTGGAACTGGCTGCCTGTTGGATGTTCCTGGAGGTGTGGCATCCTTTGCATGTCAACATCAGGATTTGGCTGTTGTCTGTGCCCCGGGCCTGCCTCCCTGCTGCCAATACCTGTGGTCTGGATGTACTTGCTGCCAATTGCCCAGGTGGCAGTGGTGGAGTTGAGTCTGCTGGGAGACACAGCAGGAAACATACAGCACCGTGGGGTCCCAGGTGTGATGGCTGGGCATGGTGTATTTGTGAGAAGAGGCTCCAGAGCTGGGGTCTGGGCTCTGGAGATGTGGGTGGGGAAGAGGATGGGTGAGCCCAGATCCACCTGGTCTGCGGAGGTCTTAACTTCCTAGACCTCTCCAAGCCTCTCTGTAGTGATGAATGCCATGGAAAGTTCTGGGGACTGCCCAGCAGTGGGATGGGAGGGTGGAGGTGTCTGTCTTCCACAGCCAAGAAGGAAGCATAGTGGAGACGGTTGGATTCAGGCTTCAAGAATAACTAGGGGCACTGGCCTTCTTAGAGAGGACACAGGACTTTGTCTGACTTTGCACTTGTCTGGTGTCATTCCAAGTGGCAATTCTCAATTCTCAGTTCTCCAGTTCTCCAGCACCACCTGGGTGTCCAACAAGCTCATACCATGAACAGTGGAGGTGAAGGGCTCTGTCCCATGACTCTGCCCCACAGCAAACACCAGGCACAAGGCCCAAGGGTCATCCGGCTCTGAAATCAGGGGCTCCTATGACCTTCCCACAGGCTTAATACCTTGCTAGAATGAGTCACAGAATGCAGGGCAGCACTCTACTTACAATTATGGTTTTGTTATGAAAGATACAACTCAGGAGTGGCCAATGGAAGAGAAGCATAGGAGAAGGTATTAGGGGGACAAGTGTGGAGTTTCCCTGTCCTCTCAATGCACAGCTCCCCACTTAATGTGGACGCTTCTACCACCCTGGAAGCTCCCCAAACCCCATTGTTTGGGGATTTTGTGGTGGTTCCATGATGTAGGTGTAATTGAAACATCATTAGCCATTAGTGACTGACTCAGTCTCCAGCCCCTCCTCCCAACTCTGGGTTGGGGATGAAGTGGCATCATGGTTGGTCTTTCTGGCAATCAGCTGTCATCCTGAAACTAGAGTTCAGCCACCAGCCATCTCATTAGCACACAGAAGACAGCAAACTCCCAGGGTTCCGGGAGCTGTGTGTGCCAGCCTGGGATGGAAAGAGATCGAGAGGTAGATGGATGAGCAGGGGCATTTTCCTGATCTATCCCCAGCACCAGGCAGAGACTCCTTGTTGTCCTCAAAAAACAGGCTGTCGAGGCAGAGGCAAGGCTCATTGTGGGGTCCCAGGAGTGGAGGCGCTGCAGACCATCTGCAATTCCAAGGGAGCAGATGCTGCCAGGGGCACAGATAGCCCAAGAAAACCTCGGGCTACTGTTGCCTGACTGAAGGATCCTGGGTGTGAGCAGGGCTCTGCTCAGAGGGCCCTGAGCCCTCTCAGGCCAGCCCCAGCCACATTGCAGCCTCCACTAGCCCTGCATCAGGTTTTGGGCCTGCCCAGAGTCACCTCCCTGTGGTGGGGAAGAGGCATCTCCACTTCTCTCAGACTTAGGAGGCCACCCAAGGTTTCAGGTTGGGGATGCCACCTTAAAAGATGCTTGGTTTCCAGTTCTTAATCTTTGAGGATTTGGGGGAGGAACCCACAGTGTATTGTGTGTAGTGTGGTGTGTGTGTGCTGTGTGGTGCATGCATATAAGTGTGGCATGTATGTATACGTGTGCTTGGTATATGCATATGGATGGATGTATATTGTGTGTACATATGGGATACCTGGTTTGTAACATTTGTCATTGTCTGTGGTATAAATCCTCCCATGACAGCCAATGGGAAGCTAATGACATGTCACCAAACACAGAGTTGGAAAGGGTTTGCAGAGCCACTACCTTAAGTATGGTGACATACATATGTCACCAGACAAACAGGCACACAGTCTAGAGAACATGATAATAACACAACGTGGCAGTTATTACCTTGAATTTTAATATAAATTATTTATTGCAAGTCTATTCATTTTAATTTTTAATAATGGTTGTAACAACTGGTCCCGAAATTCACAAACATTTAGCAATTGACCCCATCAAGGGGGTACGGCTTGGCCTAGACCACCCTGGATCCCTTCGCTGGCTGCACTCTGTGGTCAATATACTGAACCCTGTTGGCCTCTATCCTCAAGAAGCTGGGAATCTGGTAGGAGCTGGAGATGGTTTCACTGGAGTCCCCGGGTTCGCCCCCCATGGGGCTGCAGAGGAAGAGGTGGAGATACACGAGGAGGCCTCCTGGTTCTGGGAGGAGCTTCACACTCACTCAGGGAATTGTTCTAAGGGCTCAAGTTTGAGGACCCACGTGTAGTTTTCTTTTTTTTAACGTATGGTGTTAATTTATACTTGTCTGTTGTTTATCCAATAAATGGCATTCCAAATAGTGGGGCATGAGCCTGAAGGAGGGAGGAGTGTGGATTCTGCTCTAAACACGTTACAGCATCTGCTTACATACTCATGCATATGCACACATGCATATATATATATCCATGTCTACATCAGGCGTGGGCACTTGCTAACTTATAAGGCGTAGTCAAATATAAAAGGTGACACAATGCTCCACTGAGGATGAATCTCACTTGGGTAATAAAATGGCAAAGAGAACTAGAGAACTAATGGCCATGAGACCCAGCCCAGCTGTGCCCCAAGAGGGAGGAGAGATTTGGGAGTGGGGTTCTGTAGGGGGGCGGGAAGGCTCTGGAGTGGGCACTGGGGGTTACAAGCATGTTTGCCTCATAGGACTTCATTAAACTTCATGTTTGCTTTATGCAGCTTCCTGTACTTGTTAAATTCACTGTTAAATATATACTTTTATATATATGTGCAGATATATCTCAATATATGTATGTATATGTCTGTCTGTATGTGTTGTATGTACACGCACATACACAGAGACATTACAAACGTGTACTCTGTCTCTCTTTCAACTGAGTTGGCAGAAGGTTTTGTTGCTGGGCCCTGCTGAGATAACCGGTTTGCCCAGTGGCTTGCTGGCCTTTCCAGGCTGTGCTGAGCTGTTCTGTGATGGCTGGCAGGTGCTGCCTGGGCTAGAACTGGTCCCAGTTGCTCCAGGTTTTAAATGGACCCAGGGTGAGCAGCCCTTCTCCTCCCCTCTCCCCCAGAAGGAGGATCAGCCCAGGGTTCCATGAAGGTTTAGCAGGTCGGGTTTAGCAGGCTGTAGCTCTGAGAAGGCTCTGACCCAGAAAATGGTCGTGGACTTGTGGCCTACCCTACCTGACGGTGGCTCTGATTTCCTGACCTGTGCACAGGAGCTGGCTGAGGGGCAGCCCCTGCAGGCTTAGAGTTTTCTGGTGAAAAGTGTGGCAAAAGGAGCTTGAGCTGGTCCCCAGCACCTCTGGGCCATGTGGGGCCTTCCCCCTCCCCAGGAGAGGGGCACGGCTGAGATGCCCCCTCTGCCCCAGGGAGGTGCACACCAGAGCAGGGGTAGGAGACACTCAGGCTCAGTAACCACTTTCCAGTCAAGGGCCTGGGGTCCAGGAAAGCTCGTGGCTCCTTCCTGTAGGTTGGAGTGGTTCTCAGCAGCAAGCTTTCTGTGCCTGGCTGAGACAGTTGGGTGTTGAGACTGAAGATGCAGCCCACCTGTCCTTCTGCCCAGAAAGTGAAAATGCCTGAGAAGGGGCTGGGAGTGACTGAGGACAGCCAGATGAAGGTCCAGGTCTGGTGTCGGGTCCCTGAGGAGGGAACGCTGTGGACTGGCTCCTTAGCACACGCTCCTGGGGCCTGCCTGGCACTGGTGGAGGGATCAAGGTCGGAGTCCACTGGCTGCTGGGAACGGTGGCGTTGGAGTTACACTAATGCGCTGGGCAGCGTTAGGCACTCAAAATCTATTTTAAGCCTCGTGTAAACATGGATGAGGCAAAGTCTCCCGCTCCCTGCTGCTCCTGCAAAAAGAGCTGTCCTGTGCATTGCCAGCTTCTCAGGGTTCTTGTGGAGGTTAAGCAAGTGCTGTTTTGATTTTTTTTCTGGAGGTGAAGTGAATTATAGCCTTGTTGTTTTAATAAGTCACAATATTTACAAGTTCATTTCTTTGAACTGTGTGTGGGGGGGTTATTTTGTCTGCAAGTCTGAAGGTAAATAAATTTCTGCTGTTTCACCATCGTTTCAGCCAGATATTTTTGTTTGGTTTGGTTTTCAAAAGGAGGAGAAGGGAAATGGCTTTTACGGAATGTCTTTGCTCTGTCCTTACCAACATGGGAGCTGTGCTTCCATTACCTTCTTTAATCATTTTTATAAGGATTTTTGTACAAATGATAAAGAATGACTGGTGGTTTTCAGTTTGTTTCGGAAAGAAGTAATGCACGACTCTGATTTGCGGCTGCGGGATACATCCGAACTATTTCAGTGAGATGCCGTGGACAGCTCATCTCTCAGATCAAAGTTCCCTCTCCTGACTTTTGAACTTTAAGTGTTCTGTGTGGAAGAAAAATGGAGACAACAAATTTCTATGCATGGATTCAAAGAATCCTTGTAATATATAGACTGCATTCTCCCCAGCTTTTAACTTCTATATATTCTTTTTGTGGAGTTTCAACCACAGAGGGTTGAAATTCACCTTTCCACATTACATTTTTCATCAATCGTTGAAGGCCTATTTATGTAAATATCAGGAACTATCAGAACTCCCTGCAACAGGAAACCTGACCCCCAACTCCCCCGAAATGCATCATGACAAAGAGTCACTTGCCAAAATAACAATCAGCTTCCTGGAACATGCTTGCTCAAAACCAGGAGAGGAGCTTAGAGACGTCAGCTTGACTTCGGCCTCGTACGCAGGAAGGCTGACCTTCAAAGATCAAACATCGTCCCAAATCTCCCTTCATCTCGTAATACTCCTGCTTGTCGTAGCTCCTGTTATCATCAGGCCCTGGGCCAACCATCCGTCATGTCAGAAAAGACTTGGGGACAATCCCTGGATTATTTCACCCTTGCCCTGCTGGTATAGACAATGTGTGTTATGGCTGGGTGACTTGCTGACTTTTACTCTGAGCAACAGCTTTGTCAGAGTAAACTAAAACAGAGACTTCAGAACATAATAAAAGATGCCGTTTTTTCTATATAGAACTGAAGACACAGGGGAGAGAGAACAACTTTAATTAAAACGACAGTGCCTTTTTAGTGTCCTTTTTTTTTTTTTTTTTTTTTTTTTGACGAAGTCTTGCTTGGTCGCCAGGCTGGAGTCAGTGGCGCAATCTCAGCTCACTGCAACCTCCGCCTCCCAAGTTTAAGTGATTCTCCTGCCTCAGCCACCTGAGTAGCTGAGACTATAGGTGCATGCCACCACACCCAGCTAATTTTTTTGTATTTTTAGTAGAGACAGGGTTTTACCATGTTGGTCATGATGGTGTCGATCTCTTGACCTCGTGATCCGCCCGTCTCTGCCTCCCAAAGTGCTGGGATTACAGGCGTGAGTGTTTATATTCATAGAATAAGAGGAACAATACCAATGAGAGTGCTTTGTAAGGATGTCAAGGCTGCCTGTTCCCTGCTCTACACAGCATGCCTCTGACAAAGCGGAGGCCACAGAAGGGGGCACCTGGTGGAGGGTCCAGGCAGCAGAGCAGAGGTCCTGCCATTCTGGATGCTGGGGTGTCATTTGGTGTTTTGAATTAGTCGTGAGCCTGGGGGGCTGCCGCCGGGATCATTTCCAGCAGGGCGGTACCATTTGGTTCTTTCTGACGAAAGGGCCACTGCCCAAGATTTTCGGCGTCTGCATTGAAGTGGCAGATGAGACGCGGATAATAATGCACACTCCAAATCTTTTCAGGGATTCATGGTCTCTGTTTGCAATGTTATCCTGAATTTGATCAGGACCTGCACAGAACTGGTTTGAAAATTATTTTCTAGAAGCAATTATTTAATAAAACTTTTTCATCTGAAAAGCAATCTAGCCAAAGTGTCAACAGTGGTAGATAGGACAAAAAATAATTACTCTGGATCCCAAGCCAAGATGAACATATGAGTATTACCATGGATCTGGGTGTGACATCAACACCTTGCCCCTCTCCAGCCCCCTCCATCCTGGGATCCCTGCCTGTCTCTGTGCTTGCAGGCTTCTCCCCAGGAAGGACAGAGAATGTGAAGTGCCTAAATGCTTAGTGATTACATTCCAGGGCACACTCCTATCATCCTGGTTACTGATGCCAGAGGAAAGCAGGAAGGGTGGGGGATTGGGTTTGCAGCATCTGATGGAGATTGTGGTCTGCAGATTGTGAATTGGTGTTTTGTTCTACAAAAATAATGAACATGGTAACCATAGAAACCCAGTAGAAAGGTGTCCAAGAGGCTAACCGACTCGGTCAAATGAGTGTTTCTCTGTGATGACGTGTAGTGATCCTGTTAAATTGTGCAGGGTTTCTTTCTGGGGGGCAGCAGGAGCTGTGACAAAATGCATTTATTAAGCCATCCTCACGTGTCAGACTGACAAGGATTGCTGTGTTGTTGCTACGAGTTGGCTGCATAACAGCACCTACAGCTGCAGGCCCATTGCAACTGCTTACTTGCAACAGGTGCTGTGTTTTAAGACCCAGACCCCAGAACCTGGATTGACAGAGGGGCCAGCTGCTTAATTTTTTGCTGGCTGTTTTTCATCTGTGGAGTGGTGCCCCTCTGAAGAGACCAGAGCATGTGAAACTCTATCCTCACGCAAAGAACACTGTCCTAGTTTTTCTTTTGCTGGAGGGTGCAAATGCCAGAGAGAAGGATAAGAAAGGCTTTGGGCCACTTGCCCCAGCTTGAAGGCCACAATGCCAAACCAACCCGGGGAGTGCGTGGAGTTTCAGGAATTTACAAGCAAAGAGTCCAGTGCATTTGACTAGTAAGGGTGTCTTTATACCCCAGTTGGCAGAGTTTGGATTAAAAAAAACCACACACACACACACACACACACACACACAAAATGGCAAACAGATCTTTGCTTTCTGGGCTCAACTTTGCATACCAGAGTGCATTAGCTTAAAATGTCAACAGTGACCATTGCCAGATAGATGTACTTCCCAAGAAAAATAGTTGGGGCAGTTTCTATTCTGGGAGAAACTTTTGGTGAACAAAAATCTCATTCCAGTGCTACTCATCACTACATTTAAGTCAAAATGGGGGATATTTTAATAGCAAAAAGGCCCATTTAACATTTCAGCTGACTCGAAGTTCAGATTCTCCCGCAAGGTCTATGGTGCTGGTGGTGGTCCGGACTCGTGGGAGGGCACTGGGGCTTCTTCACAAGGGATTGTTCATGCCATTCAAGGATGATGCCAAAATATATATTTTCCTTTTTCAAATGTCAAATGGACACAAACCTTTGGAAAACACACAAAAGTAATTAAGTAAAAATATGCATAATTGTTATATAATCTCCCCATCAAAAACTGATGATTTTACCTATTTTTAGATGTAGTCTTTTCCCCGGGGAAAGACTTAGGGGTCCAGAAGAACTTTCTAGAAGCTGAGTTCCCATCGGAGTTGTAGTGACAACCAGGGTCAGAAGGAGAGAGGACAGCTTAGCTGGACATTTCACAAGCAACAGAATAAGGCTGTGCATGTGCTGGAAGAGCGTACTTTGATCCAAGGAGCCTAGGAAAGCCACCAGGAGTGCCGCCTGGGAGGCACAGCTCATCACCAGGGGGCTGAAACCTCCATGCCTCCATCTCTCCCAGATCTCACCCTACCCCTTTGGGGCTCAATAGCTTCCTGAGTTCCATCAGAAACATGCAGTCTCCCCCAGCAAGGCAATCGAGTGCAAGTTGTGTGAGATGAGGACGGAGATGGCAGGCACTCTGTGAGAATAAACAGGGATGACTCTTCCCACCTCCCGGACAGCTGGGGGGCATGGCTGGAGGACTCTGTGCATTCAGAACCACCAGCTGCAGTGACCTCACGCCAAGTCATGAGGGAGAAAGCTCACGTGGCCTCCCTGTCTCCCCTCGCCTGTCAGGGGCTTCTTCACACAGAGAGGAGGAGCGGCACACCTGGGCTACCAATGGGACAGGTGTATAAATCTTAGCTATACATGTGAGTGTACAGAAAATGTCCTATGGCTTTATTTACTTGTTAAGTAAAATTAGATCCCAGTTCTGAATTAAATCTTAATCAGTTCTAGAGTGTCTCTCTCTGCACATATTCCTCAGGGTTCTTGAACAGAACAATGTATTTGGGGGCTCCAGGTCCTAGGCTCACACTGAGGTCCCTGAGTGATCCCTGACTCTATGCCTGCAGGGGCCTTGAAGTCCTCCATCTATGCTGCTTTTTAGTTACAGGAAAGGTTTTTCTGGTGAGATTTCTGGGCCTAGGGGCTACGCTTCCCTAGATATTAGAGATGCAGTGTTGAACAAAATGTAGAATGAGCCTATGCTCCTGGAAGATTTTCAGTGTCAGGGAGACAGGCTAAGCACACACACACACACAAACTGCAGACACTCAGCCGTTGCCCACTAGGGACCAGAAGCTTCTGTGAGACACTGTGGTGGTGGAGGAGGTGATGCTTTGGCAGAACCCCTATCCTCCCTGCCTTCCTCAGCTGGAAGGGGTCTCTCCTAAGTCCCAGTTTCTCACTTCATTTCTCTTTTCTCCCTCCTTCCCATTTTTATCTCCCTCCAGAGACAGAATGTGCTATAACCTTCTGGAAACTTCTACTATTTTCCTGCAACCTGACTACCCCTTAGGTGAGGGAGCCCAGAAGGCTGGCTTGAAATGGGGGAGAGAAAGAAGTACCACATAATTTGCAAGACCTTTTTTTAAAAAAAGAAAAGGTATTAAGAATTCCAGCACAGCATTAGGAATGTCTTAAACCAGTTGAGAGACACTGTATGAAAGCACAGCTCATACATTCATGAACCTGATTCCAGGGAGGAAAACATGCAATGAGGAATAGTCAAGAAATACTAAAGATTAATAACTCAATAAGTTACCCTGATGTTTATGTACTTTTATATATACATATGGTTTTAACATAATTCTCATCATTTTTCATTCCCCAGATAAAAAGGAAGCTATGGGGAGTATGATGGTGGCCATGAAATCTGAGGCTAGACTGCCTGGTTCAGGTCACACCTCCATGGTCACCATCTGTGAGCCCTCAGGCAGTGCCTCTACCTCCTCTTCTGCAAAATGGAAACCCTGACCTCTCCTTCTCCTGTACTGAGTGGATTAGGACAGAGCGGTGCCTGGAACGAGCAGTGCTGTGGGCACTGTAGTGATGCCTCTCTGTGTTTCAGGCCTGCTCTAGTCCTGGAGTTACACCATTGAGCAACCCACAGAGAAGCCTGGGCTAGTGGAGCACCCACCTACAGAGCTGAGACAGGCAATGGAGACCCTCATGCAAGCCCAGGCACCTCAGAGGCTCCATTCTCTGAAGAAAACTAAGACAGGGGAAGGGGCTGCACACTCACAGGGCTCTAGTAGGTATTCAGTTATTTTGTACTTTTCTTTATGTAAGTATTATGACTTTTGTGTTAACAGTAATTTTGGAATAGTTTATATTTTGATGCTATATTTAATAGAATTTTTTTCTTTCAATAAATATCTTGATTAGTTATACCTTAAACGTATGTTTAGTATGCTTTCCTTAAGTTTGTCTATTGTATAGAATTCTCTGTGTTCTATTCATTCCAACAGATTTTTATTTACCTCTCTTGGGTTTTCTAAGTGGACACACTGACTGAAAACAGGAAGTCATTCTATCCTCCTGTGTAACAGTTAGAATCACCACTTAGCTTTACCTGCCACAGAGTTGCCCAGGGCATTTGGAGTCATACTAAACAGTAATGTCATGCAGAGGATAATTATTTTGTCCCCAGCTATTATTTGGAATACAAATATATTCTGTCCATGGGCCTCTTCTCTACTCTAGCTCAGGAGTTACTTTGATAATGAGCTACATAATTCAATCTCCCACCTCCATCCATTTTGGGGAAAATGTTTACATTTATGTTCTTTATTAAAAAGAGTTTATATTTCTCTTCCTGTTAAAAAAATTATTTTAGTTTCTGAGTATTACATGCTTCATAAAATAAAGTTAGTTGATTTTATGTATTTTATATTGTGGAAAAATACATACACAGAGCACTGGAATGATAATAATAATACAAAGAATAAGAAAAAGAGTAACAAAGCTACCTAAGTAACTTGCCCAAAGTCAGACTGTCAATAAGTGGCAGAGATAGGATATAGATATTTTCTTGAATGAGCTCTTCTGAGAATGAGCTCTACCTTGAAGATGAGTTTTAAGAAATGACAAAAATATGCCAGCTGCCAGAAAATTACAGAATAGAGTCCATTTCATTCAAAGAATTATGCAGATACAACACAAATCAGAAGTTAAGAGTAATAGTTTACTTGACAATGGTTTATAGTGTCTTTTTTTTGGTTTTAGAATAAGGAACAGTGGAGCTTCTCCCCAAGACCCTGGTATGTTTCCACATCAGGAAACCTTCTCTCCTGTAGTGTGGTGAGTTGGATTTACGGCAGTTATACCTGCTGCTTGGAAGCCAGACTGCCGGGAAATTAATCTTGACATTGACCAACTGCATAACCGTGGGGAAATTAACCTCCAAGGTTTTGCTTCCTTATCTATAAAATGGTAGTGATTATAGTGCTTGCTTCTAGGACTAAAGTGAGATAGTGCATGGGACACGCTTAGACCAGGCGTTGATCCTTTGTAAATATCTAGTGCGATTAACAATATCACATCTAGTATCCCCTGATCATGGTTCCATCTTTCCATGGCTTTCTGGAAAGGTTAGCAGCGGTACTAGTGGTGAATGGGTTTTAGGTCCTGGAGTCCTCTGATAATTTGATGAGCATTTAAATGATCTGAGTAGAAAATAAAAGTGCATGTGAACACAGGCATCTCATTTCTTTTCAGAAGATTCAAATTCTGCATTAAGAACCCACAACTTAGTAAGTTCATGGTTCCTTCTTTCACGTGTTCAGTTAAATAATTCTCAGATAGTTAGGATGACTGGAATACTAGGGTCCCACTTCCCCAGGACATTGAATTTGTAACAAATATCTCATGTGCTTCCATACAGTTGCATCTGGCTGCTTCAGATGCTGACTTCATTCCTCACTTCATCTTACACCCCTGCCTGATTTTCCTTCTGCTTTGCTTATGTCGTCTATTTTTATTTTAGTCTCATTGCCAATGTTGTGGCCATGTTTGTAAGCCATCTTAAATCCCTTTTGGGAGGCAGAGAGCAACCACGTGGAGTATTAAACAAAATACTCACACATTCCACTGCCTCCGCAGGCAGGGCCAGTTGTTCTCTCTACTGTGAGGCTGCAAGGCCTAGAGCTGGGTTTTGGTGAATTCCTTAGCTAGTTCCTCTGTTTTCCTGGTACTGATGACTTCACTGGAGCTAACCAGAGAGCAGCCGCTGTGGAATCTTGCTGCTGCCTGTTTTCCTCTCATGTTTGATAGAGAATTTCTGCTATGATCCCTCCAGAGACTGGGGCCTGCTGGCTGTGTCCCCACAATGGTTTCTGGGTTTCTGGTCCCACCATTTGTCAGATGAAGTGTTTCTTGTGGTCAGCATTTACCAGTCAAGCTGGGCTGGGGATCCACATAGGCTGTGGTGTTTTCTGGTCGTAGAGAAGCCCTGGAAGCCAATAATTCCTCATGTATTAGTCAGGGTTCTCCACAGAAACAGAAACAGAAGCAACTGGATCTCTCTCTCTCTCTCTCTCCCGTCTCTCTCTCTCTGTCTCACACAGACACAGACACAGACACATACACACCCATACATATTTTTGATGAACTCATTTTGTTTTGTAAACTAGGGTTAATGATAAGTAACTAGCAAAGGTTTCATGAGGATGAGAGAGAGAGAGAGAGAGGAGAGAGTATGTGTGTGTATGTGTGTAAAAAGAGAGAGAGTGATTTATGATGAGGAACTGGCTTACACAATCATGGATTCTGGGAAGTCCCTGGGTCTGCAAGCTGGAGAGCCAGGAAAGCCCATGGTGTGATTAAATCTGTCTCTAAAGGCCTGAGAACCAGGGGAGCCAATGATACGAATCTTTGTCTGAGGGTCAGAGAAGGTGAGATGAGATGTCCCAGTTCAAGCAGGCAGACAGGAAGCACAAAGGATAAATTCCTCATTTCTCTGCTTTTTTGCTCTACTCAGCCCCTCAGTCGATTGGCTGAGGCCCCTCCACCTTGGGAAGGGCCATGTTCTTAAGTCATTTTGCCAATTCAAATGTTGAACTCTTCCAGAAACACCTTGACAGATACACCCAGAAAAAATGTTTAAGCAAATATCTGGGCACCCTGTGATCCAGTCAAGTTGACACATAAAAGGAACCACCATACCTCACTTACAAACTCTTTCCCTATAGATTCTAGAGTACCACTTTGTACTCTACGGTCCAAAATTATTTAGTGACTTTTTTTGGCCATAGAGCTAAGTGTTAATTGAATACAAAGCTGGTTAGATATTCAAAGCCATATGGGACACCAGCCTTATAGCCATAATTCTGTACACATTCCTGGCAAGCCTGATGTCTCCTCAGCTTTCTTGGCTGTTTGTCACTCTACACCTAGCTGCTTTTAATCTGGGGGTGTGGGGGTGGGCATTTAAGATCTTTTGTTTCCCTTAACATAGACTTAGGCGGTTGCTGCCTATAGCTGTTTTTTGTGGAAATGCATTTGTTACTTTCGAGAATACAGTGACCTCTTGCAGTTCTAGGGGTTCCCTTGAACTCAGAGGAGCCCTTACAACACCGAACCTGAGATTTTAAGGATCACCAATGCTTCCATCGAAGGGCAGGGTCCCTGCATTCTCCCCTCCTGGGCCTTCCCCTCCTCATGCATCCCACCGTAAGTCTTCTATCTCTTCGTGCAGAAGGGAGTAACAGCAGGAATTGTTTAAGCAGCTCTCATAGCCCTTCTATATGCACATTTTTTCTAGCTTACCAATATTAACCAAGGTGTAGATTGGGCACAATTTCCTTCCTAAGCAAATTCATCATGCAGGAGCCCGCCTTTCCTCTGGACGTGATGTTGACTCTGCTCTCCCTTCCAGTGGCAAACAGATGGAAACTGGATTGGGAATGCATCCCATGGAACAACAATCATTTTCTTCCCTTGGGACCTAGTGCATGATCCAGGTAGGGTCTGGAAGGATAGGCTCAGGGACAATGAGTTGTGGGGGTGTGAAAGGCAGCCAGGCAAGCTGGGCTAGCTGAGCACAGCTCAGATCTCAGTCTGCAGAGGTCAGCCCCGGTAGAACATGCGTGTCAGCCTCCTACCCTACAGATGAGCTGGAACAGCCTGCAGGGCTCCAGCTGGGGCAGGTGCAACATTTCCCCAAACAGCAGTTTGCACGAAGTCCTATAGTTCCCACAGAGACTTAAATAGCAGGTGCAGGTCCTCCTGGCTGGACAGGTGGCACCCACAGTACCACCTCCCTGGAACCTACAGCCCTGTCTGTGAGCATAGTGGGTGCTCTGTGTCAGTTGATAAAACAGTGTAGAATTATTATTACTTGAACTTTTGCCCAACCTTTCATTGTGAAAATTTTGAAATATATATAAAAAATTGAAATCATTATACAGCGAACACCATTTACCCACACCCTAAGTCTCCCCTTTGCTACACAGTAGTTGCTTTATCACACATCTGTGCTGCTAGCCATGCCTGTATCCACCCATGAACTCCTCTTATGTATTGTATTTTGGAGTAAGTTGCAGACATCAGTTACATTTGTTTTTCATTGTAGTATTTAATTAATTTAATTTAATTTAATTTTTTTTTTTCAACACAGCCTCACTCTGTCCACTAGGCTGGAGTGTAGTGGCACGATCTGGGCTCACTGCAACCTCCAACTCCCGGGTTCAAGCGATTCTCCTGCCTCAGCTTCCTGATTAGCTGGGATTACAGACACGTGCCACCATATCCAGCTAATTTTTGTATTTTTAGTAGAGATGGGGTTTCACCATGTTGGCCAGGCTGGTCTTGAACTCCTGACCTCATGATCTGCCCACCTCAGCCTCCCAAAGTGCTGGGATTACAGGGTGAGCCACCGCGACTGGCATTTTTTTCCGTGGGTCCCTGATCCAGAGCCTCTGCGGTAGCCACCTCATCCGGGACACCCGGGCTCCCCGGGCACTCACGGGCCAGCGCCCGACCAGAAATCAGGGTGCAGGGTGTGTGGCTGCATGCACCCTTCATCTTGTAATGATGACCCTTGATTTGGGGGCGTCACATCCTCTAGGGGCACACTAGAACACTGCGTGTTTGCTTCTCTAGTCTACAAGGATTCTGTGTTCACTCCATTAACAGGGAGTGGGCATGGTATGAAAGAAGGTTCGGTCATGACAAAAGTTTGGGAAATTCTAGTTAAATCTAACAAGTTTCTTGACTACAGGACTTCTTAGATGTTTAGTGCATTGTGTGGAATATGAATATCTGAGAAAGTAATGTGTTATGAGGTGTTTCCCAATAATTCTACCCTCCATGGTTTGTAGCTTCTTTGGGAACTCATTTTTAGCACACGGCCCTAAGCTATCTGGGGTATCATTTGATAATGGGGCTCACGGGACTCCATTAAGTTAAATTAAAGCTATATTCAGGGCAGAAAAAGAGAAAGCAAACAATGTTTCAGACAGACAACAAGGCGTGGGGCAATCACATCTTTTCTCACCTGCTTTTTCATCAGAGCCATTCTGGGGGGAAAGACATGGATGTTTCTGCCCGTAAACATCGCTAACTGCCTCGGGTCAGTCCAGGCTGCTGCACGAAGCCTTTTCTATTGCCTCTAGCCAGCTGTTTTCTTCTGCGTGGTTGTGTACTGAACCCTCTGCACATTTCAGCCTGCATCTATGCTGTTTTATATGGCTTGGTTCTCTAAGTGTCAAGAGACAGTCTAGGCACTCAAAAATTTTGGAATCAAAATAACTTTTCTCTTTTCTTTCTTTTTTTCTTTTCTTTTCTTTTGTTTTTTTGAGACAAAGTCTTGTTCTGTCGCCCTGGATGGAATGCAGAGGCATGATCTCAGCTCACTGCAAGCTCCGCCTCCCGAGTTCAGGCCATTCTCCTTCCTCAGCCCCCGGAGTAGCTGGGACTACAGGCGCCCGCCACCACGGCCGTCTAATTTTTTTGTATTTTTTAGTAGAGACGGGGTTTCACCATGTTAGCCAGGATGGTCTCGATCTCCTGACCTCGTGATCCGCCCGCCTCAGCCTCCCAAAGTGCTGGGATTACAGGCGTGAGCCACTGCACCCGGCCCAAGGTAACTTTTCTGAGTTTCCCTGCTCTGTGATCATGAATACTTGTCATAAGCTCTCATTTTGTTTTATACACTAGGATTAATGATAAGTAACTAGCAAGGGTTTTATGAGGATGACAGTTACTATAGATGCTGAACCCTCCCTGAAGTGCCATGCATATAGTAAGTGTTCAGTTAATGTACTGATGTGGTAATACAAGAATCATAATTGCTATCATTATATCTGTTAAGATTTATTTCAAGTTTCATAATGAATACTCAATAAATATCCAATGACTTGAGCTAGAAAAAAAGAAAAAAGGGCTACATTAGAACAATTTTTAAAGAATTGGTTATATTATGTGTTGATTAAAGTCATATGATTTGAAATATTCTTCAGGATCAGAACAGAAAATGCTATGGTCTGCTTGTGTCTTCCAAAATTTATATATTGAAATCCTAATGCTTAAGGTGATGATGTTAGGAGGTGGAGCCTTTAGGAGGTGATAAAGTCATGAGGGTGGAGCCCCCATGAATGGGATTAGTGCCCTTATAAAAGAGGTTTGGTGACTTTAGCCTGCAATCCCAACATATTGGGAGGCCAAGGCATAAGGATTGCTTGGACCCAGGAATTTGAGACTGGCCTGGGCAAACAGTGAGACCCCCATCACTACAAAAGTTTTAAAAATATTAGATAGGTATGGTGGCATGTCCCTGTAGTCCCAGCTACTCAGGAAGCTGAGGCAAGAGGATCACTTGAACCCAGGAGGTCAAGGCTATAGTGAACTATGATCACAACACTGCACTCTAACCTGGGCGACACAGTGAGACCCTGTTTCCGAAAAAAAAAAAAGAAAGAAAAAGAGGCCTGACAGAACTCCTGAGACCGTTCTACCATGTGAGGACACGGAAAGAAGGCACTGTCTATGAACCTGGAAGCAGGCTCTCATGAGACTCCGAATTTGCCAGAGCCTAGATTGTGGACTTTCAACCTCCAGAACTGTGAAAAATGTTTGTTATCCTTGCAGTGTACAGTATTTTGCCACAACAGCCTGAATGGCGTAACTCAGGAAATAAGCAATATTTTCAGAGGAATAATGGCATTGCTTTGGTGTGTGATTAGTTAATAAATTGCAACCTGCTTCCATGGCCTGCTGCTATAATACAAAAGGCATGAAGCCCCTGAAAACTGAAAGTATACATTTCCTCATGCCCAGCCTTTCTAACTTCTATTGCTTGGAACTCCTGGCAGAACTGTCAAAAGGACAAGTTGAGACTGTCATGGAGTGGGAGCAGGAAGGGGCTAAAATGCTCTCTCTCCCGTCCATTTCTGCTTGTGCTTCTCCAATCCCAGGACTCTGGAATTTCTTTTTTTTTTTTTTTTTTTTTTGAGACGGAGTCTCGCTCTGTCGCCCAGGCTGAAGTGCAGTGGCTGGATCTCAGCTCACTGCAAGCTCCGCCTCCCGGGTTCACGCCATTCTCCTTCCTCAGCCTCCCTAGTAGCTGGGACTACAGGCGCCCGCCACCTCGCCCGGCTCGTTTTTTGTATTTTTTAGTAGAGACGGGGTTTCACCGGGTTAGCCAGGATGGTCTCGATCTCCTGACCTCGTGATCCGCCCGTCTCGGCCTCCCAAAGTGCCGGGATTACAGGCGTGAGCCACCACGCCCATCCGGACTCTGGAATTTCATATGCATGACCTCCAAGGGAAGGGGTGGGATGTATTAGTCAGACCTTTAACATTCCCAAATCCTCCTCAGATCAAAGGAGCTAAGCTTTCATTTTTTGTCTGTCTGAAGATCCTTCGTGAAGTCTGGTCTGAGAATAAGAGCTCCATTACTTAAAACACGTTAGAAGTTGAGTGACCTATTCTTCAAAGTCTCTGGTGATGGAGTGTTGAAACGATGCAGCCAAGCCTAGGTGGTTTTATACCTGGTGAGCCACACCATGACCCCGTCTCCTGGACTCACCGACTCTCCACTTTACCCTCTTTGAATTTGTAGCCTCTTCCCTTCTGCGAGGTGACAGGTGGTTGTAGGCGCACAAGGGGTAGGGAACATCAGGAAGGTGAAATTTCAGATCCTAAGCAATTCTGGAGAAAACCCTCTGTCCACTGATGGTGTTCACTTCCACAGTCTTGGCTATATGCCCCCGTGTTAGTGCCCCAGGCACAGAATTCAGTTGCTTGGCTGGTGGCATCTCCCTTGGAAGAAAACAGAACGTTAGTGTCATGAGCTGTCCCCATCCCGGGACCAACAGCACCGCTTCCTCACTTCTCTCATGGTTCCAATTTGAATGAACCTTCAGCATCAGACAGTGGCCTTCTGTGTAAGTACGGTAGCCCTCAAGGTCTCTGATATAGAAATGCCCCATTGTTAAGTTAACAGGACTGTGGCATTGGGTCCACCTTTCTGCCACTCTGACCTTTAAGGTGACCATTCGAAGCTACTTAGAAGCCTTCTGGGGTCTACTGGGGGTGGCAACTGTGGGTATGCAGTGATTAAAAATGCTGAAGCGTTGCTTACACATGCCTACCCTATGTTTCTACTAAGCATGTGGCTTGAACCTCCATGGATGATCACATTTTGCTACTGCTTCTACCTGGGGTGTCCCCTCCTTCCTTCGCTCCTTGGGATAGATGGGATCATGGCACACAGACACCCAGTCTCCCAATCCTCAGTGTGGAGTTCACATTCCTAATGCAGGGTCTTTCAGATTGGCCGTGTGTCTGCTTTGGCCAATGAAATGTGTGCCAAAATGGCAGCCTGCCCATCCTACACTGACACCTGAAGAGGCATTGCAGGTTCTGGCTTGCCCTTTGGCATATTATACCATGCCTTCACAGTGGAAGGGTGCCTCATTGAGTTACTGGTCCAAGGAGTGTGAGGCATACGGAACACACCTGGGCACATGCCATAGCCTTAAGGCACGGCCAGCAAACCACAGCCTACTTACCTGTGAGAGAGGAATATAAATGCTTGTTGTTGTAGGCCACTGAGTTTTGGGGTGATTTATCCACAGCACTATTGTAGAACTAGCTCACTGATATGTTCCTTCTCCTTAATAACCCTTCACATTGGCTGGGCACGTGGCTCATGCCTGTAATCCCAGCACTTTGGGAGGCTGAGGTGGGCAGATCACTTGAGGTCAGGGGTTCGAGACCGGCCTGGGCAACATGGTGAAATGCCGTCTCTACTAAAACTACAAAAAATGTAGGCAGGCATGGTGGTGCATGCCTGTAGTCCCAGCTACTTGGGAGGCTGAGGCACAAAGAATTGCTTGAACCCAGGAGGCAGAGGTTGCAGTGAACTGAGATTGCTCCACTGCACTCAACATGGACAGCAGAGTGAGACTCCATCTCAAAATAAAAATAGAAATAAAAAATAAAATAACCCTTCATGTCCTGAGGGGAAGGGTTCTCTGTCTGCTGTGGGTGCTCATCACACTGTGCTCCATTTACAGTTAAGGCATGCACCTATCTTCTAGGATGGAGCTCTAAGAGGAGAGAGACCCTACTATTCACTTTTCTATTTCCAGGCCACGGCAGAGACTGTCTCATGGTGGGTCTTAGATACATGGTGTGTAATGCACGATAGTATAAATTAATCGGTGCTCCTCAAATACTTTTGCCTTCCTTCCTTTGTTTGTTTTAGTCATTTAAGATTGAACAACGTGGTGCCTTTGCCAGAAGTTAACAGGAAACCCAAGAGGAGATGAGCCAAGCTGGTTAGTTCAGAAGAGAATTGATGGAGAAGACAATGGGAGCTGCTGTTTGAATGTGGCCCTGAGATTATTTGTGCTTTTCAGTCCCATGTTACCAAAACACATTTCAAGCTGGCCTATAAATCACACCTTGTGCATAATTTTAAGTGGATAAATATTTGTTGCCCAAGTGAATGATGCTTCCAACTTTCAAAAAATTGTATTAAGTGTGGTTATTATTATAATGGTGCGAATGTTTACTCTCATTGCCTTGGCTGTGCAGATCCAGTACAGCTTCTTTTTAAAATAGAAGATTTCATCTTCTTCATTGACTCCCATCTCACTAGGTAAAGAGGAGGCAGGAGTCCATCCTCTCAGTTCAGGTTCTTCAGAAAAAGGCTCAATAACAAGATTGTGAGTACAAGTAGTTTCTTTGCAAGGTCATCCTGGGAAGCTGCGATGGGAAGGCAGGCAGTATAAAATATGTGTTAGTGAGAACTTTAAGCACCGTGGGCAACTGGACTCCGATCCCACTGGGTAGCTCTGGAAGCCAGTGTAGAACATGCCTTAGAATGATCCTTCCTGAGGTGAGGAGCTGGGGTATGAATACCCCCATCCCACTGTCCCAGTGTCAGTAGCCGAGGGCTGCTCCTGCAGGGTATTGATGTTCTGGTACTTTCTGACCTGCTCCACACATGGCTGGAACGGGCTCCAGCTAGGAGTGGAAGAGGATCTAACATGATCTGAGCAGGCTGCTACAGAGTCAGCTACACTCAGACATCATGTTGCATGTTTAACATGTTGCTGTCTCTTTAGATTTGAATCCTATTGTTTTGTTGGTATGGTCTCTTTTTTGGAAATGCTCTGCCTTTTAGATTCCCTTCGTCCCCTTTCCTCTGTCCAATACGACAGCAAGCCACCAGAGGAGGTTTCTCAGCCTCCTAGTGGGAAGGGAATGGGCATCAGATCTTGTCTCTCTTCTTCTGTGGCTGATCCATGGCTTGTATCTGGTGAAGTGTGATGCATTCCAACTGGCTTCCTGGGGCGTGTGTTCACACTTCCCACTGGGGACCTTGAGTGTCAATCTCTGACCTCTGGTGTCTATACCCACAAGCTCCCTTGGCTCCTTGTGTCACTCATAGCTGACCGAGCAGCACCCTGGGGTTCCACATGGGAATGGGAGACAGTTCCTTTGTTTTGAGCTTTCTGTTTCAATGTCTGCTGTGCCTTCTCACATCCCTGACTTCACCACATGGAGGAATGGCAGGGCACATATGGCTCTCTGCTTGATTTCCTTTCTCTCTCTTTCTCTTGCTCTCACTTCATGGAGACTTGAAAGGATAGATTCTATCATGTCCTTCTCTTTTCAGCCCTGGATAATGCTAAATTTAATGTATTATTGTTCAGGCCTGGATCTTAACAGAAACAGAAAAAAAAAAAAAAATAGAAAATCCGTGACTTATAAAACAAACGTCTTGCTGCAGATTTAAAAATCATGTTCTAGATGTAAGAATATAATATTGAATCTTTCTTTGTATTCATAGAGTAGCAAACCTAAATATCCCTGAAGCAATTGAATGCCACCAACACAGTAAGAGGAAGGTCAGTGTAAACAAATGCAAAAGAGAAAAGGACATCAATATATTTCAACAATATTGTCCCCATTTCATTATAGCCTCTTTTTTTAAAAAAAAAAAAAAACAAGACTAAGGTCAGAAAAAAATTCCATCAGTCTTGTTAATTCTCTCTTTCATTTTTTTCCATCCATTTCTTGAGCTTTCCCTAAGTTCAGTTTTGAAATAACATGTATCAGTCACAATGCTATCATCTTTAAGGAAGACAAAACCAATTCAGACTGATCTGAATAAGGCCTTGTAGCCTCCACAGTGCCAACTTGGGATGACCCTGAGCAAGGCTGGGGCACCGTCCTCCAGGATGCAGTATACACCCTTCCTCCAGAATCATCTTATAGATCTGCTCCTCTACTCCCCGAGTAGTAGAACCTATTTTTGGGAACCAAGAAGTGGAAGTAGGCACAAATCTGCTTACATGCCTCCCGGGGTGGCCCTATCAACACTGGTGGGCAGAGATCCTCCCAGTTGTTGGAGTTTTGAGTAGCTCACTTGGAAATCTTTGTGTGAAGAAAAAAGGAGCTCAGTGTAAGAATGTACTTGAATTTATGGGTAATATTCTGTGATTTGGCTTGGGAGTCTCAAGGGAGATGGGTTAGGAGACTGGGAAAAGGTGGCCTGGGGAGAAGGCATGGATGGGTCTATGGGGGTGGGCATGAAGTGTGAAAATCTCTGTATCTTGTGCTAATACCCACCAGAGAGCAATTGCCACATAGGAGGAAACAAATAACCAGCTAGACAGAAGGACGAGCCAGGTGGCATCAGCCAGCCTCTGATATTGGTGAACCCCAGTGCTGGCACACAAGGTACATGCAAGGTAGTAGCCACGGTCTAGGGACGGGACTTATGCACGAGCCTTGTGGAACTGGCATCCACTCCCCAGCTCCTGTCTCTGTGAAACACCCGCCTGATGCTGGGACATGGCACCGTCCCTCAAGTGGGCCAACCAATCATGGGGTGCCAAGTTGCTTACATTTGGATCCCTTTCCTAGAAGAAAAGAGATCTTTCTTGACTGAAACAGATTTATATTCTAGTTATGGGTTTGATGTTCCTGCCTGCTATGCCTTTGCCAGAATGAAAATCTGATGACTGACAGGAAACACTATGCTGCAATCCTCTCAGACCAAGGGACCCCTTATAGCAAAAGTGGTACAGCAGCAGGCACATGCACCTAGGTCCTCTGGTCCTCACCTCCCACGTTGCCCAGAAGCTGCTGACGTGAAGACCCAGTTATACAGACTAGAGGAGGCCCAGAGCAGTGCCAGCTTGGAGATGAGCCTGGGCAAGGCTAGGGCACCATCCTTCAGAATGTAGAATACACCCCGCACCCAGTATCATTTTATGGAGCTGCGTCCCCCCAACCCTGAGTAGCAGGACGCAGGTCTAGATCCAAGAAGAGGAAGTAGGCATGGATCTGTTTACATCCCTCCCCAGACCTATTTGTGGAATAAGTTCTGTTTCCCCTCCCAGCAATTTAAGTTTCTGTGGATCTAGAGATGTTCTTCCCAAAGGGGAAGTGCTTCCATCAGGGGTCACAGCAAGAATCCATGAAGCTTAAACTTTGCTTAAACTTCTGAGGTTTTCATCCAACAAAGTAGGAGGTGGCACAGGAGTCCGCTTCCTGGAGGCGGCCACAGGTTCTGCCAGAAGAGGGAGGGCTGCTTCACATGGCAGGGGCAAGGAGGAAAACGTTTGGCACTCATGGGATCCCCAGGCACCACTTGGTGCTCCCGTGCCTCATTTTGATGGCAAATAAACCAGCACTGCAGCCAGAGTCTGAGAAGGGCTTGGTAAATAGAACCTCAGACTTCAGGAGAGAGGGTGTGGGTCACCACATGAGGAGGGTCACAGGGACCAGCTCTCAGCAGACCAAGAGCAAGGAGAACCTACAATGGCTACTGGACAAGGGAGCTGAGAAGCATCAGTGGGGAGAGGAGTTGCGGTGGCTGCAGCTCTGATTCCTTCCACTAAATCTCTTGGTTGTTTCCTCAGGAAGAAGATAGACAAAAACACCAGAGGAGTTGCTCCCAAATGGAGTGGACTTGCCATACAAAGTAAGGGAGTCCCAGTCAGGCAGGGATCTGAAGTGGATGGTGGTGAAGCACCCAGAAAACCTCATGAGGATGAAGCTACTCCTTCTCCCACTGCGGATGGTACCAGCTGCTGAAGGCTCACAGCTGAGACTCTCGAAGGAAAGGGGACACATAGCCCAGGTGATGCCCACTGTCCAGGGAGAGCCTGCACCAGTGACTAGACGCCAGAGGAAAATGCCCACTGTCTGGCTTCCATCTGTGATGGCCTCTGAAGGGCTATCTCATATCCACTGCTGCCTTTGGGGGAAGGGAGGTCCTTGTGGAGACCACATTCCATCTGAACTGCCTCTGCCCAATCCTGCTTTGCCGACTTATGGTTGTTGTTCCCAAGAAGACACCCAATAAATCATTTCCAGGGAACCCAACTGAAGCCATAAATCCCTCCAGAAAAAAATCTCCAAGGGGAGTCTCCCTGCAACTCATGGGATCAAATCGGGCCCTATGCCCGTTCCTTAATCAATGACCCACAAAGACAGTGAATTTTCACACCGCTATCTGCTGGAATGTTGGAAAATCCGTGACCAGCACATTGACCCCTCCAGCAATGCCCCCAGAGCTGCAGCATCATGGAAGTGGGATGGACCATGTCTGCTCTTTTGGAGCTTTTGTGGCACTGAGCAGGGGAATGCATTGCATGCCATCCTGGGCACCCGACTCCCAGGGAACAGGGCAGCTGCTGCTGGTCGATGTCTACTGTGAGGTTTGCATCTGCTCGGCCCCCGTACATGCGAACCAAAGCATGTACATGTGTGCATATTTAAACTTCTCAAGGTTAGAGTCACCCTGTGTAAGAATAAACCTCAAATATTTAGTGCTTTTCTTTAAAAAAATAAAAAGAAAAAAAAGAATTCAGGACTTGGGGCTTCTTAAAGAACTTTAACAAGATCAAGTTCTCCATGAGAACTTTAGTGTCATGATAGAATTTTAAAAGCACGAAGCTGGAGGAGTTGTTGTTTATGATGCAGCAAGCCCCACTCTGCGTACTCTGAAACTCCGGTTCAGAGGATGTAGCAGCAGGAGTTTTAGAAAAATAAAAAGGTGAGTACGTGTGGTCAAATGCATTAGATCATGCTGAATAACAAGGATAAATAGGCTTCCTTGCATGAGTCCTCCAATAGCATTTTCCCTCCGTATTTCACAAACAGCCTGGGAGAAGCTGCCCGCATGACCTCGGAGAACCTCATAGAATGAAGGTTGTGTTTCCTTCTTATTTGCACGTGGACTGGTGCAGGCTGTTCCTGTGGTACTCACTGCAGCGCCCAGCATGCCAGCTGTCGTGTCCTCGTGCGATGAGAAGCACTCCAGTGTTACAGAAACACGAATGGAGTATTTCCTGTCACAGAACAAGTTTTCTGCTCTAGGGGTTTGTTTCTCTTTCTGAGTCAGGAATCAGAATTCAAAGACTGATCATTAAATTGTCTGCCCACTGGTATTTGCCATGAGGGAAAGGAGAAATGGGTCTGAGTCATGTGAGGCATCACGACTTCTGTCAACTTCATTTTGATACCTTGAAAACTGAGCTCTCACAGGTCAGTAATAAACTTTTCCCTGAACGTTTACCAGAGCCTCTATTTTAGGCTTGTCCTGTTTTGTTTCTTGTCAGCATATTCTATCAGGAATATTCATAGTAATCTGGTCAGTACCTAAGAAAATAAACAGCAGATTATTTAGAAAAGCCTCAAAGGTCTAGGGATATTGTATTTATTCAACATGTAGATCCAAATGATAAGGAATGCCTGATTAGCTGTGGACATTAACATTAAATGAAATAAAAACTGAATTATGTTATGCACAGTTTTCTGGAGGTCTTGATTCATTTGATTATCTTCTAATATTTTCTGTTGCTTTTTGTGGTTTTGTGAGTTGTTGCAGGTTTTAATGGCTTAGGTAAGCAAGGGAATGGAGGTGCTATGCAGCAGTGAGATTGTATGGAGATCGCTGGGAGGACAGGAAAACAGCCTGCCATGGTAGGTGTGCACGATTAAAATTAGGTCCAGAGTAATCTGGAAATAAGACAGCCTTGGAGGAAGAAGAAATCCAGTTTTCTGTTGAAGCTGCTCATTGAATGCCCGACGAAGTCATGGAAATAGCCCCTAAGAACTCAGAAGGCTCCATGATCGGTGCTAACATCTTGTGACTTGCAAATGCACTGTGTTCTTCTCAGATCTCATCTCAGGACACTATTTCAGGAAAAGTCTCGTTACTCTTCTATCAGGGACCCGCGGCGAGACTCCCGAGTGCTGCATGCTGCTGGGTCTCCATCCTGCTGGCAGCTAGTGCTGACCTAAGCCTGCATGCAGGGGTTCTGCTGGGATGGAAATGGAATGAGCTGCTTCCTTCCTCATGGGCAGGGAATGCACAGTGCCTGGTAAGCAGGGTTACTCGTTTAAAGTTTCAGTGTGCTGAAAGAGTTAGTAGCAGCATGAAAAACACAAAACACAAGCCGGTTAAGTACAGGATGTCTCTCTCTGGGCATTCACTCTCAGAACAAAACAACATTGATGGAAATAGCCAAGAAGCAAGGGTGAAATATTTTCAAGCAGACAGGCATGAGGGCTTGAAGATATATTTAGGCTTCAGCGTTGCCTTGTCTGGGAAATTTCTCAGTTACAAATAAACGAGTGGGGCACACAGCACCTGGATGACCAGGTTCTGAGAGTCAGCAACAGCTCAGCGCTGGGGCATGTGGGCAGACCCACTGCCTCTGTAAACTCGTCTTCCCACCATGAGCATTTGCAATCCAGCAAGACCTGGTGACCCTCACGCCCACACACCATGTTCTGTAACCTGGATTTCCAAAGGAGACTATGATTTCATTTCAATGTTTTTCCCTCACATATTTTTTCCCTACAACCTTTTACAAATTTCCAAGATGGTTCTGGAATCAAAAGCCAATTGGTAGGCTTAGTAGAATTCTATCCTAAGATTTTATTGAACCAGACAGACTTTTCTTTAATAATGCCTGTCTAGCTGGCCTGAGTCCAGGGAATAAATTGTGAATTCAGTGTCACCATATAGACAAAGATGCCCAGCATCAGATAACTTCAGAGTAGTGCTACTAGACTCTGCCTCCATCTCATAGACTGAATGTTGCATCCTCCCAAAATTCACAGGTGGAAGCTCGAACCCCCAGTGTGGCTGCATTTGGATGCAGGGCCTTTAGAGAAGTAATTAAGGTTAAATGAGGTTATAAAGGTGAGGCCCTGATCCAATAGGATTAGTGCCCTTGTAAGAAACACCAGAAGGCTTCCCCCACCTCTGCCTCCATACACAAAGAAGAGATCACATGAGCACACAGGGAGACTGTGGCCACCTACAGGCCAAGGGCAGCAACCTCAGAATGAGATCTACCTTGCTGGCACCTTGATCTTGGATGTCCAACCTCTAGAACTGTGGGAAATACACTGTGATGTCTATGCCACCCAGTGAATGGTATTTTGTGCTGGCAGCCTGAGCTTACTCACACACTGTATGAGCAAGCACACCTCTCCACTGGGTGTCTGCAGTACTAGTGATAACTATAAGAACTTAGAGTAACCATCTAGTAATGACTTACTGTGTTTAGATTTGCCATCCAGTGATGACTTGCTGTGTTTAGATTTGCCATCCAGTGATGACTTGCTGTGCACCTGGCCCTGTTAAACACTTCTGATCTGTATTTGTTTCTCCTTTTGCTGTGGGAGGTTTTCCTTCCATGTTCTTGCTGAGCCCTGGTCCGCAGTCCATAGGGA
Source organism: Piliocolobus tephrosceles (assembly GCF_002776525.5). Taxonomy (NCBI): domain Eukaryota; kingdom Metazoa; phylum Chordata; class Mammalia; order Primates; family Cercopithecidae; genus Piliocolobus; species Piliocolobus tephrosceles. Next base: position 103,750,977 of record NC_045447.1, read on the forward strand.
ATCTTGCACATTAACATGAAGACAGTGTGCTATACTCAGACAGGCTGACGTGGCATTGCTTTGTTGAAGCCATAGCAAAAACCTGGGCTGCAGTCTCTGTTTTACATGTTTCATTTCCTTTGGATTTGTATAAATTTGACAGACTGTATTTCTGTGTCATCCCAGTATTGGGGGGCATGTGACAATCCTTTGGGTAAAAGTTGATCATGTAAACCTCCTGGGTTCACAGCCCAACCACAATGTCTTTGGAACAAGGCTGCCCCAGTAGCAAGTTTATAAAATGGCCTTCTGTGCCATGGGAGTTGAGGGGACAGGGGGAAGAAAACCCCATCTAGAGACCTTGCTCCCAGTGATTTCTCTTCTCTCTTTAACCACTTCACTCCTTTGAGTCTAGAAGGTTCTGGAAGATTCTGCCTTGAGTAAGTGATGCCTCGACTCACTATCTGCTTCCATTCAGTGGAGAACTGAGTGGTAGCTGGGAACAGGTTACTGCCACATGGGCCATGAGATAGGTGCCTTGACAGGACCAGGGCTTCTAAGAGCAGGGTCAGAGGTGAGGGAAGGAAGGAGGCAGCCCTCTACTACCTATTTTGGTGGGATTCAGATCAGGACTGCCCCCTCCCTCGCACCTTCTTGGTGACAGCCCACCATGGGGCCAAGGGCTCTCACACAGGGCTGTGTTCCTCTCTGCTCAAATCCCCTCCTCGTTTCCTCTCTCCTTGTCCTCCTATTTCAGGTCATACCAGCAAATACACTGCTCAGACTGCTCATGTGGCTATGGTCTGAGGGCTGAGGGTAGAGCTAGAGATTGTTTTGACCCCAGGACTGTTTGATCCATCAGGGTGGCCAAACCAACTTTGCCAATTGGCGAGGTGAAAGCCAGCACACAGTCCCCATCCTGGCAGCCCAAAGGCAAGGCCTCCTTTGCAGTTCAAGCAAGAAAGCAGCTAATCCTTCAGTCCACACTGTGGGACCAGTACTCCCCTCTCCACGGCTGCGGAGGGACGCAGTCTGCATTGTCAGGTAGCTGGCCCTACAATATCACTTTTTCAGGGTATCAGGCATAGCAGTCGCATCTCTCTACAGGAAATGTAAACCCATGGCCCATTAGGATCGTGTTCTTCTCTGTAGACACAACACTGCCAAGAATTTTGCCAGGCGTGGCCTGATCTACAAAGTAGTGTCAATCCGCAGGAAGGGGCTCTTAATATTTGAGCAACAAGCAGCTAATTTCCCCCTTTCTTTTCTAAACACAGTTTGAGTGAGGGTGTGATGATTTGGAAGAAACCCAGGTAAGCATCACCTTATTTAAGAAGCCAAGTTTAATAGTCAAAGTCCCAGCCTTAAGTGCTTCAAAAATAAGAGAAAGATCTGTGTTCCAGTCCAGATCTGTGAATAACTTATATGTTAAGTTTGCTTGGCAATTGAACTGGTACATTTTCTCCCCTCAATTTGCACCTAGATAGGCCTTAAATGTGGAATCTAGAAAATGAGAAATGAGAATGATGCCAAAAGCCATTATTAAAGATATTAGAAATATTCGGTAGGAAATAGGCATCTCCCCTTCATCCTCATACCATCCATCATTTTTCCTTGTAAAACTATTCCCCTCTCCCTTCCTCCCACTCTCCCTGCTTCCTTCTATCCTTCTTTCTTTTCTTTTTCACTTACACCTTTTATTCAGCCAGTATTTCTCACGTGTCAGTGTTGTGCTAAGCTTCAGAGGAACAACCAGAAAGGCAAGCGTATTCTGTCCTTCCGGAGCTCTCTGTCCTCCCGGAGCTCTTTGTCTTCCCATAGGGGTCTTGATGGTGCTGGTAAGGTGTGCTAAAACTGCATGGAAGCGGGGCTGGGAGCTGGGCTGGGAGCTGGAAGCTGGGCTGGATGGGAGCAGGAGCCACCTAGCTCAGGGTCTGTGTGAGTGCGGGGCGAAGGCTCCCATGGGCTTCCTGGGGAGGGGCTGCCAGATTCAATTCTCAAAAGCTGAGAAGGAGATAGATGGGCAAACAGTGTCTGACGCTCCAAGTCTAAGGATCAGCAAGCCCAGCCACCTTGCCCAGAGCACGGCAGGTGTGAAACACGGTGGCTCTCCGTGAGGAGCTCAGGGTGCGGCGTGGTGTGGGGGAAGTGGGGCTGCAGGTGCAGGCAGAAGCCGAGTCGGGAGGGACTTTACTTTTCCACTAGGAAGTCTGGCCTTGGCTGTGAAGGCACTGGGCGTCGCGGAAGGACTGAGAGGAGAGGGCCATGCCTGGCACTGTATTCATGCACACATTTAGAGAAACCGGGCTTTTTCAGGGAAACTTGGATGGAGGCTTTTGTGGCAACCCTGACCTGATGGAAGATGAAGGTGTCAATATCCACATGGTTCTGGAGGGAGATATTTTGGAGATAGAATTGGTGGGCCTATTTACCAAGTAGCCCAAAGGGTGGGAGGAGGAGTCTGCCATTGTTTGGGATCTTTTGTGATTTCTTTTTAAGGAGCTGATGGCTCACGCAGAATGATTCTAAGGGCCTTGAACACAGGCCTGTCCCATACGTCTTCCTTAATAGACTCCCGACCCCAGACAGGAGTCCAGCATTAATACTTCATATCTGGGTGACCAAACCCTGCTGGCTCACACCTAGGAAAGGAGCAAGCTGGAGGAAGCAGGGCCTTCTAGGAAGAGTGGAAGGAAGGCTTGCCAGGGGACAAAGCTTCTACACCAGGGGGAACCAAGCCTGGGGGCAGTGTGGTCTTGCACCCTCCTCCCAGTGTTCCACAGGATGGGTGTCTATGCCCAGGAGAAATGCACAGGAAGGGAGACACCTAGAGACACGCCCCCGTTCCAGACATGTGGTGAACCCAAGCCTAGAAGAAGGTCCAGGCTGACAACGGTAAGGCAGGGGCTGAATAAAACCCATCAGGGAGTAGGCTAAGGTGGTTGGCGCCCGACAAACCTTCAGAAATGCTTCCTCTGCTCTTTTGAGTAACTAAACATCAGCCAACTTGCATAGGAGAGAAGCCTCCTCCTGCCTAGGCTCCTCTTGGGCTGTTCAGGAACACTACAGCCAAGTTCAGACTTAGATCTGTGAGTAAGCAAGAGGCAGCGATGCAGGCAGCTCTACCGCTGGCAGGTCTGAGGCATCCCAGACGGCTCTGTGCAGCAAATCAGCTGCAGTGATTGTTTGATGTCCTCTGGATGGAAACAAAATAAAACAAGTGAACAAAGAAACAGGAGCTGTAGCTTGCCAGTTTATAGGTATTTTTAATTGCCTCCTAGCTTTCTTGGTACAGACATAGCATCCCTTTACGTTTTGGGGGCTCACTAACCTTACAAGATGATGGCATGAAAGTTTCAAGCACAGAGACAGGCCCACGCAGATACTAAATAAAATAACTCAATGAAAATTGCCCAAATCAGAGAAATGATTTGAAGCCATCTTGCCAGGCTCTGTATCTATATTATTTCAAAATCTCAAGTTCATCTGTAGAGACAACTATATTATTTTGATTTAGTAGACGAGGAAACAGAGGCTCTGAGCATGTAGGTAACTTGTCCCTACCGTGACAGGCTGGGGTTCAGACCCAGAGCTAACTCCAGAATTTACACTTTTAAAAGGGAAACATGGGTGGGAAGAATAGGATCTGTGGTCTGTTGCTATTTCTTCTAGTGAGAACCTACCAGTGCCTTTTCCTTAAAGTATCAAGTAGGTCAACCTGGAACATTCTATTTTGCTTCCTGTAACCCTCCAATGGTGTAGGGGAATTGAGATGAGGAAGGGGTGGTGTGGTACAGGTAAGAGTCAATTTCAATCTTTTAGTTATAAAAGTCCATGGGTAGATTCCAATGCTTTCCTTGACCAGCCTGTTTCTGCAAATTTTCCAGTCTGTCCATCCACCCTTAACTGTGTTCATCAATCATATCTCACAAACTTCATCATCCCTTAACTATGTTGTAGCACCTGGTCACAATTTTCTCCTTACTAAATGATATATCATGATTCAGCAACCATGCAGAGGACAACTCAATTCAATGTCAACTTGCTGGCTTAAAAGTAAAGCAAACAAGACTTCAAGAAGGCCATGTGCAGGCATGTATACTGACCTCAGGCCTCTCTTGGCCCAATGTTTGTGAACAGAAGTCAGAAGGTGGCAGTTGGGGGATACAGAATTTCTTTGTAGTTTGCAAAAGAAACAAGCAAGCTTTGAGATCCAGGCCCTTCTATGTCCTGCAAATCACAGCTAATGTTTCATCTGCATTTGCACAGAGGATTCCTTTGCCCCCCAGGGGTGCCATATTTTCATCACATACGGTAGTGCTGAAAATGCTGCTTTGGTTTGTGTGAAAGAAGGGATGGAAGACTTAGTGAGTTTTTAAAGTATTCCTTTTAGAATTAAATGAATACTGTGGAACAAGGACATGTTACTGAATCATGCCGATCAAGTCTGTGGTCCAACCTTTGAGCCCTACAAGGGGCAGCCAGGACACCAGCCTCATATGTAACCTAGTGGGGTCGCCATAGCAGAACACCATAGACTGGGTGGCTTAAACAATAAACATTTATTTCTCACAGTCCTGAAGGCTAGAAGTCAAGATCAGGGTACCAGTACGGTCAAGGTCTTGGTAAGGGCCCTCTTTCTCATTCACAAATAGTCATCTTTTAGTCGTCTCACAAGCGCTCTCATGTCGGTTCTTATAAAGGCACTAATCCCACCATGAGGGTTTCACTCTGTGACCTATTTACCTCTCAAAGACCCCATCACCAAATGCTTTCACACTGGGGATTAGGGTTTCAACATACGGATTTTGGAGGGATACAAATATGTCCTTGGCATATAGTAATTGACACAGTGCAGTATCAGTGAAAGAATAGACAAGCATCTCAACAGAACAGTATAGAGAGCCCTATAGATCCACATAAATATAGTCAAATGAACTTTGACTAAGACAGAGGCAATACAATGGAGAAATATCTTTTTAACAAAAGGGGCTGAAACAACTGGACACCCTCAATGCAAAAAAAAAAAAAAAAAAAAAGTTCTAGATACAGATCTTGTACTCTTCATAAAATTAACTAAAGTAGGCAATAGACCTGAGTCTAAAATGTAGAACAAAACTCCTAGAAGATAACATAGGAGAATACCTAGATGACCTTGGGCATGGTGATGACTTTTTAGATATAACAGCAAAGGCTCAATCCATGAAAGAAATAATAGATAACTGGATTACAGTAAAATAAAACATTTTTGCTCAACAGAAGACAACATGAAGAGAATGAGAAGTCAAACAACTGGATTAAAAAATGAGTGAAAGACTTTAATAGAAATCTTACTAAAGAGGAGGTACAGCTGAAAAGTAAGCATGTGAAAAGATGCCTCACATCATAGTCATCAGGGAACTGCAAATTGACATGATGAGATACCACCACACACCAAAACCCAGAACTCTAACAACACTAAACCCTGGTGAGGACATGGAGCAACAAGAACTCTCATTCAGTGCTGATGGGGATGCAAAATGTACAGCCACTTTGGAAGGCAGTTTATCAGTTTCTTAAAAAACTAAATATAAGATCTAGCAATCATACTCCTTGGTATTTACTCAAAGGAGTTGGCAACTATGTCCACACACAAAACAACTGCACCTAGATGATTACAGCAGCTGTATTCATCATTGCCAAAACTTTGAAGCAACCAAGATGTCCTTTGGTAGGTGAATAGATAAATAAAGTGTGGTACATACATACAATGGAATGTTATTCCTCCCTGAAAAGAAAGGAACTATCGAGCCATGAAAAGACATGGGGGATCCTTAAACGCATATTACTAAGTGAAAGAGGTCAACCTGAAACGGCTACTTACTATGTGTTCTAATTATATGACATTCTGGAAAAGAAAAACCATAGAGACAGTAAAAGGATCAGTGGTTGCCAGGAGTTAGAAGGGAGAGAGGGATGGATAGGTTGAGCACAGAAGATTTTTAAGGCATGAAAATAACTACCCTGTATGACACTATACATGGTGGATAGTGCCATTATACATTTGTCAAAACCCACAGATCGTACTGCCCCAAAAGTGAATCCTGTTGTTAACTGTGGACTCTGGGTGATAATGATAAGTCAACGTAGATTCATCCGTTGTAAGATATGGACCTCTCTGGTGGGGAGATGTTGATAACAGGGGAGACTGGATGTGTGGGGACAGAGGGTAAATGGAAAATCTCTGTACTTTTCACTCAGTTTTGCTGTGAACCTAAAACTGCTCTAAAAATAAAGTTTATTAATTATTTTTAAAATAGTAATATTGCCAACGAGGATGAGCCTGCAGAAATTGAGCAACTAGTTAAAGGAAGGTACTTCTAATGCCCCTTTTGCAAGTACTGATAATCAGATAAGTCCACCTGCAGATGGAAAAGTATGTGGATTCATTGTCTTTTGCTATGCAAAAAATTACCCCAGACTTAGTGGCTTAAAACAATATATATTTATTATGTCACTGTTTCTATGGGTCAGGAATCCAGCCTGGATTCTCTGTGCAGGGTTTCCAACAGCTGCAATTAGGGTGTTATGTGGCCTGCGCTCATTTCTGCAGCTCAGGGTCCTCTTTAGTTCGTGAAAGTTGTAGGACTGAGGCTCTCATTCTCTGCTGGCTGCTTGCCAGGGGCTGCTCTCAGCTCCTGGAGGTTTCTGGGGTTCCTTGCTACTTGGCCCCATCCGTAGCTTACAATCTTTCTTTCTTCAGAAAGGGCCTTTAAGAATCTTACCTGACTAGGTCAGGCCTCCCTGGATAGTCTCTTTTAATCAATTCAAAATCAGACAATTTTTGATCTAATTATGAAAGTGCCATTCCATCGTATTCACGGGTTTCTCCCTCACCTAAGAGAGGGGATTCCACAGGGTATAGATGTGAGAGGGTGGAAATCTTGGGAGTCACTGTAGAATTCTGCCTGCCATGGTGTTTCTTTTTTATAACCATACAAGATGAGAAATTAACCACAGCCAAATAAAGCATGCCATGTCCAGTAGCTTAAATTGTCACCCCTGGAATCAACTGGCTTCGGCAGGCCTTAGTGAGTTACAAAAGCGAGTGACACAACCTCCCTGGGTTCCCTGTCTGTATGATGTGGATCATGACCAGACCCATTTCACGGAGTGGCACTGAAGATTTACTGAGCTCATCCCGGAACAGCTTTTGGTTCAGTGCTTGGTACACGGTGACTCAGAGTGAGGGAGCATCTCTTGTGAGTGCTTTTCTACAAAGTTGCTATAAGGCCCTGGCAGGGTGTGTGAGGTTATCTTGTGCTTGCAAACACCACAATGCTGTTGTCAAAACTGAGAGTTGGAAAGGAGCCCAAGACCACAGAGCTCTTGGGATGGCAGTTCTGCAAACCAGGTACAAGCCTGCCTGAGGATGTGAGGGATTAGGCTGTGAAAGCATGTAGGATCCAGCAGACCCTAGGATGTGGGTAAATATTCGACCAAACACACACCCATCCTCGGTTGAGTAGAGTGGAGTCATCCAGCATGGGATGGAGCAATATGGCAGAGCTGGCACAATACATGGGGCCGGTGACATCACCACTGACTGCCCTGCGCTTTAAAGAAGGACAACTAGGGCCCCTCCTGAGGTCCTAAGCACTGAAAAATTGTGTACACATCTCTGTGCTGTAGTCCTACTTCTAATGCCAACTCTATTGTGGCCTGATTCAGGGAAATTAAACTGCTTTCCTCCTGGGAAACAAGTTGCATAAACCCAACTCCCTGGATGGCCCCATGCAAGTTACTTAACAGCTTTGCCTTAAGTCAATCAAAACATGGCCTGCCTTGGGAGACAGTCATTAGAGAATGCTGGCATGGCATCTTCTGATGGTAATTATTGTTATTGAGAGGCGCTCATCAAGAATGTTGAGGATTGTTTTGCAAGAGGCTGTGTTTATTAAAATGCAAATCATCCTATGCCACCCTCTCCCCTTCAAGCTTTGGAAATCAAAGAGAAGTATGCAGTACACGTTTATTTTCAGACAACTTTTCCCACCAACTCAGTCCTATAGCTTGCAGTTGAAATATTGGATGACTATATGTCTTTTGGCAGATAGACCTGTTTCATTTCTATGTACCTTTTGGAAAAGAAATATCGGCAAGTATAGTGTTCAGTCCAATTATGGCCTGAATGGAGAACATGTGCTCCTGACACTTCAGACTAGAGCTTGCTGGCCCACATGGCCACTATCAACCACGTGTGGCTATGGAGCTGTTGAAATGTGGCTGCTCTGAACTGAGACGTGCTGTATGTGTAAAATACACACTGAGTTTTGAAGACTTAAAATGCAAAATACGATGAAAAATAATGCATTAATACTTTTTGGGAAGTCATTACATGTTAAAATGATAATATTTTGGCTATAGTGGGCAAAATCATTCCTATTATAAAAATTAATTTTACCTGCTTCTTTAGACTTTTTGAAAATGTGGCTTCTAGAAAACGTACAATCGCAGATGTCTCTTTTGTTCTATTTCTGTCTTTCAAGGCTGCCCTAGACGGAATGGGGGCCTTGGTTTGAAGCTTGGCTGTGTTGCTTGGAATCACCGCCCTCTTGGGCATTCTGCTTCTGAGGCTGCAATCGCCAATCTCACCAACCCACTGGACCAGAGGACCCTGGCTTGCATGGCATTGGCATCCCCTGGTCAAGGTCTGTATGAGACTCCCCCATTGTTTAGCTTATTCCCACTTGCTTGATACACCTTCCCCATGTTCCAGCCACCTTTTTGCCTCGTTGCCCAAACGTTACAGGTCTGTGGTTCCCATGAGACACTGCATGAGCTGTTCCACTGCATTGAATCCTTCCAGCATGAATGCTTCTGGGACCTCCCGTCCCCCACGAAGGCCACGTTTCCTCTCCCCTCCTCTGACCAGCCTTCCCCGAGGCACCTGCCCATGCAAAGTCTCAGGAGGTCCCTCCCTGCGTTCTCACTGAGCCTTGTCTGTGTTTATTATAGTGCATTGACATCGTGTTGAAATTGTCTGTTTATGCATCTATCTCCTCATGAGGCTGCTTGCTCCTCAAGGGTAGGGAATCACATCTTTCTATCTGTGTATCCACGATACTTAGTAAATATTTGTGAAATGCACGTAGATTGAAAGAGTCAGAGGGTAAATAGCGCTTGGTTGCTAACATTGCGCCACTGCACAATGCTGCACCAATGGCTGTGGTGCTGCAAGCTTTATTTTTAATTTTATGTTTGTTATTATTATCATTATTTTTAATGACAATGAAAACCACTGCAGGGAGTAAACCCAGTGACTCTTCTCCGGAGTGATAAAGAGTCCACGGTGCACTTTCTTTCCTTTCCAGGCAGCCAGCCTCCCCTGGGGTCACCCACAACCCTGGTTTGTTATGGTGTGTTGGACCATGGAGGAATGCCACAACATGCCAATTAACCACCTGCTGGGACGGTGATCTTGCTAACATGAAGCATGATGGGTGATTGGCTGCTTGCCTGTTTTCATAAGAGATAGAAATCTCCTGCTTTGTGCCATGCAGGTCAGTGTTTGTGTAGTTTAGGTTGCGTGTCTGTTTGGGGTTGTTGAGGCCACACCACCCCCACATGAGTACGTGGCTCCCTGGCCTGAATTGCCCTCATTTTGCTGAACCACAGGGTAGAGCTCCTTGTGCAGGGCACTGCCCACCTTCCCACTAACAGGGTGCAAATTCAGACAAAATATTCAGTTACAGGGTTCCTGCTTCAGGATAATTCAATATACAGAAAGTTAACTTTCAGACACATGGATTGACTAGAAGCAGTTCTTTCCCTGAGAAAGGGACTTCCTGGGGACCTGCTCCAAGTTCTCATAAGGAATCAACATGACTCAATCAGAAATAGTCTTTGATTTGCAATTTAATTGACTCGTAGCTTTACAGAAATATGCCTTTTGATAGATGAGAACCCAGTTATTTTGTTGTTGTTGTTTTTTTTTTTTTTTGGTGAGAAGAGCAAAGAAAGTTTTGCCTGTCCAAATAACAACAACAACAAAATAACTCCTAAAGGGATCCACTAACTCTTTTACCTACAGAGCTGCAAGGGGAGTCCACTGGAAGCTGCATAGTGGGGAAGTGAGGCGGGAAGCATGAGGCACTCCCATGTGACGCTGTGGTGGTGGGTAACTGTGACCATGCCCGCAGCTCACCTCCTAGTGGTGGCAGGCCCAGCTCCTCTCTTGTGACAGTGACCTGCTGGTCACATCACACCACTGCTGGGCCCAATACCATATTGCAATTTTCCAACATGGACGCCTTCCCCTAGAGCCAACTGGAGGTTGCATTTTGCTCAGTGAGACCCAGATTTGAAATTCAAGATCTGCGTTGTTTTCCTCTGCGAGAGACTGGTATTGTTAGCATGTCACTTGTTGACCCTTTAGGGATATGTTGCAAGTTGCCAATCCACCCAGCCCTGTGTGGCCCTAAGCCCAGATGCCAATACTCTCCCTGTGACTTTCCTGAGAGGTGGTGTGAGGAGCCTCACTGGCCCAACAGCCAGAAACCCAGCTTCTGCAGACACTGGGAGCACGCTGTGTCTGAGTGTCAACAATAGTCCTCTATTCTCAGTCCGTCTCTGGGAAGGCTCGGTATTAGAGCAAGCGTTGCACAGTAAGCCCTGCACTTTCCTACCATCCTCGCCACTTCTGTCCTAAGTGTGTATGGCTCAAGACTTCCAGGTTTTTCTTGTTTCTGTTTTCCTTTGTCTTTTTTTTTTTTTTTTTAACAGAGTCTCGCTCTCTCACCTAGGCTGGAGTACAGTGGTGCAATCTCGACTCACTGCAATCTCCACCTCACGGGTACAAGCGATTCTCCTGTCTCAGCCTCCCAAGTAGCTGGGACTACAGGCACACGCCTCCATGCCCGGCAAATTTTTGTATTTTTAGTAGAGACGGGGTTTCACCAGGTTGGCCAGGTTGGTCTCAAACTCCTGACCTCAGGTGATCCACCCGCCTCGGCCTCCCAGAGTGCTGGGATTACAGGCTTGAGCCACCACGTCTGGCCTTTTACCTCTTTTTTAAAAACTGAAGTACTAGCCTTATACTGACTCTACATTCACTGCATCAAGGCAGAGACTCGGCACACAGGGCTGCAGACAGTGTACTGGGCTAAATGTTAGTGACTGGATTCTGGATCCTTATTGGCCCTCAGGTTCCATGGCCTCATTTTACTCCCCAGGCCTCAGTTGAATCATCTGGAATATGAACCTGTGGCCCTACATACTCCAATAGCCTGCAAAGCCCGTGAACAAATGAAATCGCTGAGATGACTCAATTGTCAGTGCCCTGTGTCAACATGAATGAGCAGAGCAGAGAAGCCCCTCCCTCCTTCACATCACAGAAGTCAACAGCTACTGAGACCTGTGGATCTTCACAATTGGAAATATTATGCCCCCAGAAAAGCAGTTATGTCTCTAATGCTTTGATTCAATCCCAAACTGCATTTTAAACAAGAAGATATAACACTGAACAGTGTCTGATTCCCTGTCTGATTCTGATTCTGCCCCACTGAACAGTGTCTGATTCAGACAGGTGACCTGTTGTTTTGTCTTCAAAACAATCAAACATCAAACAATCAAAGTATCATGTCCAAAGGTTTTTCTCCTGCAAATCGACTGAACTGATTGTTATCAGCATGTTAATGCTTCAAAAGAAGGTGCTAACTTCAGAACCAAAAGTAGGATTCGTTTTGTTGTTCCATACGTAGATACTTTAGCATGTTTACCATTGTGGTTGGCAGTTTGGAGCAGGAGTTAAATATATCATGTTAAAAATGCAATGATTAATATTAATTCTGTCTAATGATATTCACAGCACATGATATTTTCACATTTCGTACCTCATTGGAACACCCGAAAAACTCAATGAGGTCAGTAGTTTTGTTTATTGAAAGATATCCTCGTGCTCAGAGAAATAAAGTTGTTTGCTCAGTGTCACGAGCCTGTGGGCTCACGAGCCAAGTGTTCAGACTTATGTCCCTGCTCAGTCCATCATGTCCTATGCCTTTAAAATATGCATTTGTAACAGTTTTAAGTGACAAATGAAAAAAGCAGGTTGAACTAAGTAATGCAGTTATCAAGAATATCTGAAGCTAAAGATTTTACACTACAGCTAGCAAAACATTTCTATTTTAAACTAGTGTTTGAATGAACGTTGTTAGTGTTCTGTGATCTGTATCAGCCCTAGTCTTCATTCCTTTGGATTATTGAAGGTCTTTATGGCCATTTATTCATTTAAGAGCAATATTTGCATTTTAAGCAGTTTATTTGAAGGGCCAGTGACAGTTATTTAACATGTCTGTTATTGATGATAGAAGTAAAGCTTTACCTGGGCTCACTCTTTTTAACTATACATTACAAAGAACAGCTTTCCTATGTCTTTTCTTTGCTGAAAAGTCCGTATCAGTTTCCTTAACATTCAACGGAACCTCCCTCCTCTTACGGGGTTTAACGGGGAAGACATTCATCTAAAGGGTTTACCGTGGCTTCTGTGTTATAAAGTGACCTCTGTTGGATAGGACTCAGTTAATTCCGTATATCTGGTTGAAATATGGAGCAACACATGATTCCTAAGTACACAGTGCATTTCTCTCACGACAGTGCTGAAGTCTGTAACTAGAGTGCTGTCCCCAGGCTCTGCAATTTTATTATTATTGAAGACCTCTCATCCACTGTCCTCCAGGCCAGTGCCTCCAGCTGGTTTTTAGCAAAACGAGGAAGGCCAGTGTGGAAGTTCTCACCAGCCAAGAACCCACTGTCAATAACTGACACTGGAAAGAAGTGGAGTGGGCAGGACGAGGGGCTTCTGGCAGGTAGCAGGCCCAGTGAGCTGGTGGCTTTGTGGACAGCCCGTCATGTGCTGAAGCTTCCAGCATTCAGTACACAAGGGGTTTACTGTGTAACCTGCAGGATAGATAGGGGCCTTAGGAGAAAGTCTTCTGTTGAGGCTCTGGATTCCAGGCATTTTGCAGAGCTAAGTCAGCATTATCAGTAACAAAGAGTACTCTTGCATATGGCAAAATAAGTTGAATCTAAGGAATAGTCTTTTTAAAATAATAAGGGACATAGGAGACTTGTCCAGAAGGTAAATGAAATCTAAGATCATTTCTCACCTTAGATTATCTGACCTGCAGCTGATGACATGGAGGGCAATGCTTGACTTAGTGCCAGTCAAGAAACTGACCAGAAATGATCGCTGCTGGAGAAAAAAAAAAAAGCAGACACACACACACGTGTGCATGCATACATGAACACACAGATACACTCATGTACAGAGATATAACTGTACACAGAAGCACACACACGTGCATGTACTCAGACATATGCCCAAATACGAACACACACATACACATGCACACACAAACACAGTTTCTCTTATTTAACTCTCTAAATCCTTTTCTTTTATCTTTTAATTCCTTCAATAAATGTTCCTTTAATTCCTTAAATAAATGTTCACCTAAAATGCTTGAGTAGGACTGATATTTTTCATCTCCTAAATTGTGTGGTAGCTCAGATGTGGGTAAGTCAGTCTACAAGCACTAGGCTGAAGACAGCTGAAGCACTAAGCAGTGTATTATTTTATTGTAGCCTTCTTCTGAAGAACTCTAAACACTTTGATGAGCATATCTTGGGTTGCTTTACCTGGGAGAAAACAGTTGTTATTCTTCCCACTTTCCTAGAGGGAAGCGAATATTGTGTGCAAGTCAACCAATCCTCAGTAATGCTGGGGCCAGGGAACCTGCCCTTCTCTCACTTATGCTAAACAGGACTTTTTAAATTTTGTTTACTACTGTGGGTAGAGATTTTATCTGTATGGACTGCTATACCTCCTGGGGGAAGCAGATATATTCCTGAATGTGAAATAGTATAGCAACAGTTCTTTAATCTGATGATATTTTAAGTGCTCAAGGAGAAATTGCTATAGGAGATTTGCAGAGGTTTTTCATGGAGGCAACGAATGACTGACAATCAATATACTGTCAGTCAATGATTGGATTTTCCCATAGAGCAATTGCCTCAGTCATCTTTTAGAAACGTGAGGAATGAGAAATATATATTGTTAATTAACGTTGTCCCCAATCTCCCAAAAACCTTCCTGGCGCTCTGGAAGTTCCACCAGGAACCTGCAACAGAAGCTGTGTCCCAGTACCTTCTGGTTCCTGCACCACTCCCTGGCTCATCCCTGGGCTGGCCTGTGTAGGCAGCAGGAGGCCACCTCCACTGTGGGTGTGATCTGCTGGCTTTGCCTCCTCCAACTTCTGTTGGGGCTGCCCATGGGGAGCAATGTGAGCAAAGCCTTAGACGACTTGCAAGGAACCCAAGTGCTGGTGCATTTTAATTAGTCACGGAGCAGTGGAGTCCTCAGGCCCTTTCACAGAAGCAGGCTCCATGTGCACTGCTGATCCTCAGCGGACATTAAGCATTCTGAGCTGCTTTGCCTCCACCAAAACGTGACGTGCTGAGAGCTGCTTGCCCCCTACTGTGGGTTTTGCAAGAGAGGAGTTTTGTATTCATCTGTTTGCCACTGTGATCCAGAAACCCTTTTCTCGCTCAGGAAGAGGACTGATTCCGACGTACCGCATAGACTGTAATCTCAACTCATTTCTTCCTTGCCTGCTACCAGAACCGAATGGTGCGGCTCACTCAGGCATTCCTCAGTCTACACAGCGCATGCGCTGTCCTTCCCTGTGGAAGGCTGGCCCAGCCCTTCCCTTCTTCATACATAGGACAGCACCCAGGGAGGTTCAGTCCTGCCTCATTCTTCCTGCTGCTGCTGGCTTTACCAGAATTCCCACTGGCATCAGGATTTGCACAGTCAACCTTCTGCTGTGTTGCAGTCATGTGTTCTTATGAGAGTAATGCTGGCGGTGGTAGCTGAGATGCAGGAAGAAAACATCACTGATGGGCAACATAAAAGACCAAAAGCATTCGATGCTCAAGAGGATGTTGTGGATCCCAGAACATTTATCCCACATCAAACTGATAGCAGAGACAGGGTTCAAGTCCAGGTGTTGGAATGGCTGAGAAAGGGGTTCAGACAGAGCTGGGAGTGAGCCCAGGGGTGCAAGGGCATGGCAGCATCTCCACACTCCACTTCCTCATCTGTAGAAGGGAGGCCTGGATGCCTCCCTCAGTGGAAGGCAGGGAACAGCAGCTATTCTGGAACCACTCACCAATTCTGTCTCCCAGTTGGTTTGCTCTCTTTTGGGGAGGCTTGATATGTGCAAATGAAACCTAAGCATGTTCCTCACAGTGAAACACTTCCAGCTATGCAATCTGGCCACATGATTACATAGTCCTATATCATCACAGGAATATATAAAGTGTTACTGTATTTTGTAACATCTATTTTGTGGGGTAATTAAAACTGAAGAAGTGACATCCTGGTGGGGATGAGTGAATCAGGCTTTTTTATGCCAGCTTCTATCAGAAAAGAAGTGGAGTTTGCTTTGTGTCAGTAAGCAGTGCAAAACTCAGACATAGATAGATAAACAGATATGCAGATAGACATACATATAAACACACATATACATATGTGTACACAGCTGCGAGTGAGAATTTTGGAATTATTTTTTATGTGACTTGCTTTATTGCAATATTCACTTTATCATGGTGGTCTAGAACTGAACCTGCAATATCTCCCAGGAATGCCTGCACAGAATTCTTTCTTTTTTATTGTAAATTTTATTAATTTTATTTTATTTTTAAATTTACATGTAATTAAATTGTATGTATTTATGGGGTACGTAGTGAGGTTCTGATGCATTTTAGTAGCTTACTAGGGCCGCCGAGCACCGGTGTGCTCACTTCTCATGGCCGTGCGGAGTCTGCGGTAGAAATGGTTGATGGCCTGTGATTCCAGGTGTTAGCAAAGTAACAGCCTCAAGCAGACAATTGATGCATTCATTGGATGGCGCCGGAGCGCAAATGCTCCAGCTAAATGATATTTATCATGCCCCATTTAACAAGCCTCCTTAATTCACTCTCCTTGGCCTCCTGGGTTTATGAGGAACCGGCATGGTTGGTTTGTGGAGCGCAGTGCACGTCACCCCCAGAGAGCATCACCCACAGAACACTGGACCTGGAAATGCTAAGGGGAGGGGCATGGCTCCGAGCTGAGCTGTGGATCCAGCAGTCAAAGGCTCCAGAGCAGGCTGAGCTAGGTGGGCCTGCCATGCCCTGCCTGTCCATCTCCTTGTTTTGGTCCAGCTGCCTCCTCTGAGGCAGGCAGGGACTTCGTCTTTTATGTCCTCATAACTAGTGCTTTCCAGGATGACTTGATGGGTTCTCGAATTCGAGAATTATTCTGAAGGAACTACAGCATGATTTATGGATTAAATAATGATTTTCTAGAATAGGGTAACACGATTCCCACGAGCCTCGTTATTTCTTGCCTGGGTTATTTTTATTTGTTTTATTATTATTTTATTATTATTATTATTTTTGAGATAGAGTCTCGCTGTGTCACCCAGGCTGGAGTGCAATGGCGCAATCTCGGCCCACTGCAACCTCTGCCTCCCAGGTTCAGGTGATTCTTGTGCCTCAGCCTCTTGAGTAGCTGGGACTACGTACAGGCAAGCACCACTATGCCTGGCTAATTTTTTGTATTTTTTAGTAGAGGTGGGATTTCACCATGTTGGTTATGCTGGTCTCAAACTCCTGACCTCAAATGATGCGCCCGCCTTGACCTCCCAAAGTGCTAGGATTACAGGCATGAGCCCAAGCTTCCAGCTTCTTGCCTGGGTTATTGCAATAGCCTCCTCACTGCTCTCCTGCTGGGGCTCCCTGCCCAGAAGGTGCCCTCACACCCGCACCATGAGGCCTGCTTGTGCAAGAGGAAAGAGATCTGGAACATCTATTCAAGAAAAAGTTATTCATTCTCTTGTTAAAGCATGATAAGGCAGACTTTATTTAGGCCCATTGTGATAGGTACAGGAACCACTGTAATGGGGTCTTGCTGTGGGGGAGAGATACTGGGCTCAACTCTGAATGCAACAAGGAAAAGCGGGAATTTATCAACAAGGAGTAGGATAGGGGTCAGTGAATGGAAAATTACTCTGAAGAAATATCAGGGCTGGGGGGGATTCTGGCTTAACTGACCAAAGAGGATCATTGCTGAAGACCAAGCAGGGTGACCAGACATCAAGTGGGGGTGGCGGGAGATAAGAAACCTGATCAGATATCAAGGGTGGGGTTCCTGGCTAAACTGACTTAGCAGGATTCTTGCTAAAACATGGGGTCGCAAAGTCAGACATAGTCGGAAAAGAGCTCAGGAAAGCCTGAGTGGAGTTGGGTTGAGGAGACATTCTTTGTCACATCCCTACTGGGCCTCCCAGAAACCCCCTCTGACTTGATTCTTAAAATCTCATTTTTTTAGCCATAAAGGATGGAATAGCCCGTGCAGCAGGCGGTCCCAGGGGCTCTTCTTATTTCAAGCTGCATCCAAGAACAAAGGGTTACACATCCTACCAGAGTGAGCAGCTTTCCCGGCAAGACTTGTGAAGGGTGGCCCCAAATTTTTTCTGCCTCATGGGCCCTAAAGGAGGACTATGAGGAGGGCGCAAGGAGGTCTCTTGGAAGAAGCTGCAGAGTTACTTCACCTGTCACCTTTCCCTGTGGGAACAGGCGTGTTTTCCTCAGCTCATGCCAAATGAGGATGATTGGAGAGAACCCCCTGAAAAGCTGACCCTGGCTTGGCAAAATTTACAGTGTCAGAAGCTGCCTAGAGCTTTCTGGGAGGACAGAGTGAGAGAGACAGAGCGACTTGTGTCCTGAGAGCAGATGGGCATCTCAGGCATGGACCACAGAGGACCCTGGGGACCTTGCCACCAGCAGGGCCTGGGACAGCTCCAGGTTGTGTCTGACTCTGCTAGGGTTAGAGGATGCAGGGCCACAGGGACTTCTGAGAACCTGCAGGAGCTCCAAATAGGAAAAGAGAGTCAGATAAGACCACGGAGACAGAAAGTAGAATGGTGGTCACCAGGGGCTAGGGGGAGAAACGGGAACAGGGAGGTGTTTGATGGGTATAGAGCTTCCGTTTGGGAAGATGAAGAACTTCTGGGGATGGATGGTGGTATCAGTTTTACAGAAATGTGAATGCACTTAATGCCATTCAACTGTAACTTTAATGTGGCTAAGATGTTCAATTTTATGTTATGTATATTTTATCATAATTTTAAAAAGAAAGAGAATCTAAGTGTTGGCATCTACTGTCCAGCAGGCACCAATGTCCAACTGAAATGTCACCAATGAGATAAGGCCCTCTCCACTGGCCCGCCATCTTGGCCATCCATGGAAATCAACACAGGGAATGGGCATGAGGAAGAAGAAAGTCAGGACTTACCCCCTCCTCAGGTTCTGAGGGTCTGGCCAGGAGCCGCCATTGTGTCTGGAGTCGGTTCCTGCTGGTGGGTTCGTGGTCTCGCTGACTTCAAGAACAAAGTAATGGACGCTGCTTGTGAGTGTTACAGCTCTTAAAGATGGCATAGACACAAACAGTGAGCGGTAGCAAGGTTTACTGTGAAGACCGCAAGGACAAAGCTTCCATAGTGTGGAAGGAGACCCCCACCCTTGCCAGCTGCTGGCTGAGGGTGGCCAGCTTTTATTCCCTTATTGTCCCCTCCCACATTCTGTTTCTGTCCTATCAGAGTGCCCTTTTTTCAATCCTCCCCAGGATTGGCTACTTTTAGAATCCTGTTGATGGGTGCATTTTATAGAGCACTGATTGGTGCATTTTACAATCCTCTTGTAAGACAGGAAATTTCCCCAAGTCCCCACTTGACCCAGGAAGTCCAGCTGGCTTCACTTCTCACCATGGCTGGGGGAGCCCTGCCCTAGATGAGAGTGGGAGACTTAGGTTTAGATTAGGGTGGACATGCAATATCTGATCATCAGACTGGGGAATGATAACTGGAGATGACTGACTGTAATGGTTGATTCTGATAGTGCCTGAGATGCCTTCTGGAACCTGAGAAGAAAGAAACATTTGACATGTGCTGTGGAAGGGAAAAAGTCTATTTCATAATTCTGCCCTCCAAGTCCCATTTATTCAATAAGTTATACATGCTTGACTATAGGATTGCTTTTTTAATTACAACAAAGGATATTCCAAACAAAACAAAGGCAAGGATACTGGGAAAAACATGATTCGAGCTATAACAAGAGTTAATATGGACAACGTATCAAGAACTTTTACAAACTTATGATAAAAGTGAAATAACACAGAAAAAAGTGAGTGAATCCTATTCATAGGCAATTCACAGAGAGGCGAATGCAAATGATTGATAAGCATGTTTTTAAAAATAGCAACTCTTAGATGGAAGCATGGAAAAGTAATGAAAATAAATAATTACATCAATTTTAGTTTATCACATTTGGAAAACCATCATATTAATGTTAGCCACGTTGGTGAGGAGATAAAGGAGAGAGCATTTTATATGTTGTTTATTATATTTTCCCATCCACACACACACACATGCACACACATCCATCTGTTCCATTGCTGCTCATCTAGTCTGCAGAAATGAAGTCATTTGCACATGTCATAGGTACAGTGAGACATATTCCAGCACAAAATTGCAAGTCCACCAACAGAAAAATGTTTAAATAAGTTGACTACACACCTAATATAGAGTATCATTCAGATATTAAACATGTTGAATTAGATCCACATTCATCGAATTATAGGGATGCCCACACCATGAAGTAAGGAAATAAGTTGGACAGATATATAAATATAACAATGAGGTGGGCGTGGTGGCTCATGTCTGTAATTCCAGCACTTTGGGAGGCCAAGGTGAGCAGATCACTTGAGGTCAGGAGTACGAGACCAGCCTGGCCAATATGGTGAAATCCCATCTCTACTAAAAATACAAAAATTGGCCGGGCGCAGTGGCTCAAGCCTGTAATCCCAGCACTTTGGGAGGCCGAGATGGGCGGATCACGAGGTCAGGAGATCGAGACCATCCTGGCGAACATGGTGAAACCCCGTCTCTACTAAAAAAATACAAAAAACTAGCCGGGTGAGGTGGCGGGCGCCTGTAGTCCCAGCTACTCGGGAGGCTGAGGCAGGAGAATGGCATGAACCCGGGAGGCGGAGCTTGCAGTGAGCTGAGATCCGGCCACTGCACTCCAGCCTGGGCGACAGAGCGAGACTCCGTCTCAAACAAAAAACAAAAAACAAAACAAAAAAAAAAAAAATTAGCTGGGTATAGTAGCAGGTACCTGTAATCCCAGTTACATAGGAGGCTGAGGCAGGAGAATTGCTTGAACCCAGGAGGCGGAGCTTGCCGTGAACCGAGATCATGCCACTGCACTCTAGCCTGGGTGACAAGAACGAAACTCTGTCTCAAAAAAACATAAACATAAAAGTAAATAAGTAACACGATGAAGAAGGGGAGACATTTGTGATCCCCGGGTATGTGTGTGCATATTTGTATCTGAGGGCCTGGCCATGCAGAAGTTTTGTAACATACACCAGGCCCTCAGTACTAGTTCCATGATTGTGTTAGAAGGACGGGGGGAGAAGGAGGCAATACATAAAATATTAATAAATGTTAAGTAAAACAGTCAATTATAATGTCTAGTATCTTTCTTCACATACATAAAAATGAATATGCACCGTATTTACAGGCAAGCACAGGAAGAGGAAAAACATTGATTTGATTAAAGGATATCGTTGTGGACTTTTAGAGCTTCAATATTTTAAAATAAATTTCATTTGGGAATAATTTTAGATTTAATAGACAAGTTACAAAGATATTACAGAGACTTCTCACATACCCTTTACTGAATTTCCCTCATCATTAATATCTGATACTATCACCATGCTTTTGTGAAAACTAAGACATTGACATTGGTACCTTACTACTAACTAAACTGGATTTTATTGGATTTCATCAGTTTTTTAAAATTATGCCCTGTTTTAGTTCCAGGATCCAGTTCAGGGCACCACTACCTGCTATCTGCCCTGTTATGGTGTCATGATACTGACGAGTCATGTTAGCATGGCTTTTCAACACTTCATTGGGCTATACTATTGTAGTTGCCTCTTTGCCTTAAAGACTTTCATTTTCACTTTGACGTAAGTTTGCAATAAAGTAAAAAATGTTTTTAATGACTTTATTGTCGTCTAAGTGAGATATTTTTGCAAGACACTTAGAGTCCTTCTTGATGTGCTCAATTCTCCCTGTCTAACTAGGCGTGTCTTCCTCCTTTTCTCTACCCACCATCTTGATGCTTCAGACATTTAGGATGCAATGCATTGTGTGGATGCCATATTATCCTTTTCTGCCTCGCCCACATTGATTCCAGATCCGTCAGTCTCGGCCTTATTTCCTATCAAGGTCATAGGCCATACTTTCCCACATCTTTTGGTTACTGATCAGTCTCTTCATGCCCCCAGCTGGCCCATTCCTCTTCTGTAGAACTCAACCCAGCAACCATGTAACTGTAAATCCTACCACCATTTGTGTGTGTGTGTGTGTGTGTGTGTGTGTGTGTAGGGGTGATCTCCTCCTGACCCAGGAGCACATGACACAGATGCTGTGTGTTCATCTCCACGCCCCTTGGTTCCCAGCTAAGTGTCTTGGACCTGCATGATGGAAAAAAGAAGAAAGACAAGGAAGAGAAGGAGGAAGAGAATACTCAGCCTGAAAAAATGAAGGAAATCATGTCACATGCTGCAACATAAATAAGCATCAAGGACATTATGCTCAGTGGAACAAACCAGGCACCAAAGGACAAATGCTGTCTGATTCCACTCATGGGAGGCCCCTGGAGAAGTTCAAGTCATGGAGACAGAAAGTGGAATGATGGTTTCCAGGGCCTGGGGGGAGGAGGAATGGGGAGTGAGTGTTTAATGAGTACTGAGTTTTTGTTTGGAATGATAAAAAAGTTCTGGAAATGGTTAATGATGATGGTTGTACAACTGTGAATGTACCTAATGCTGCTGAACTGTACACTTGAAAATGGTTAAGAAAGTAAATTTTATGTTATGTGTCTTCATCACAATTTAAAAGAAAAGAAGTAAAATGTCTATGAAAACAATATTTTGAAACTGGTTTACAAGGAGGTGACTAAGTGCTCTCTTCCTGTCCTCTTTTACGATTGTAAACAGAAAATTAGTCATTTAAAGTCTGTTAGCTGTGCACTCCAGGAGGCAGGGGACATGAAGTGACAGCAGGTGACTGGTGCGTTTCCATTTGTGCTACAACAACTAGGAGGAAGTGACAGAAATGACAGCAAACAATGGAATGAAAAACTCATGAAAAGGTAAATTGAAGCTCCAAAGTCAGGGGAATACAGTGAAAGAAAAACTGTAACTGTTCCCGGTGTGCCGGGCCAGTGGAGACAAGGGCCTCCCTCTGCCCTGTGTGCCTGGATGATGATCAATTCATCTCAGGCCGGAACAGTTGTCCTGGAAGCTTCAGAGGAAGGCAACAGAGTGACTCACCACAGGCTGCAGCATCCTAGGGGCACACATGCATCCATTCATCAGCACTGGAACAATTTATGGATAGCTGGCAATTTGTAGAAGGGGCCACTCAAAATATTTTTTTAGAGCCTAGCTCCGTTTAAAAAATAAATCAGAAGTAGAAAAGTAGATTAAGGAAGAAATAGGGTGTCTCATGGGCTGTGTATGAAATGCATACAGTAATATACATTACTTAAGATTACTGCATAGGCATTAGGAATTTCATGTCAATTTCTCATCATCCCTTTATTTGTGTTAATGGGAGTATTTCAGCGGAAATAAAGGATTGACCTAAGAAACTTTTTAGGATGGTTTAAGACTTAACACAATGATATTAGTTATGTATTGCCGCGTAACAAATCTTAGTGGTTTGAAACAACAAACTCTTATAATCTGTCAGTTTCTGAGTGTCAGGAATCCAGGTGTGGCTTTGCTGGGTGGTTTGGCTCAGGGTCTCAGAGTTGCAGTCTGCATGTTTGTGGGTCTGCATCCGTCTTGAGATTTGAGGAACGGGTCAGATCTGCTGCCAAGCTCACTCACGTGGATACGAGCAGGATGCCATTCTTTGCAGATGTTGGGTGGAGGGTCTCAGATCTTCATGGACTGTTGGCTGGAACTGTGTGTCCCTTGGCGAGGGGTCTGTAACTGTGAGGGCAGCTCACACTGTGACAGCGGACTTTCTGCATTTATGAGCATAAGACAAGGGAGGATGAGCAAGCCAGAATACAGTCTTTCTGTAACCTCATCACAGATGTGACATCCCATCACTTGTGCCATATTGTCTCTGTTAGAAGCAAGTCACTGGGTCCCACCCTCACTCAAGAAGAGAGTATTACAAGGGATGTGAACACCAAAGGTACCGGGGCCCTTTTAGAAGCTTTCTACTGCAATTATGAGAAGAAATACACTATCCCCGAATCATTGGAAACAGGCTCACAGGGAGATACAGCAAGTTGGAATGTGCTTTGGGACTTGGCTTCCCTCTTTTCAGACAAGGACCCTCTCCATGAATGTGACATCACCTCTTTGATAGGTGGAAGGAGGCAGGGAGCAGGGGCAGATCAACACTCCTGTCAACACAGTCCTACTGGGGGAGCCCTGTCCTTTCTGCAGGGAGCAGCAACCAGATGCTGGTCTTCATCTCCATCAGGAGCTGGTATCCTGGTTTCTGATGGTGGCCCAGAGCACTTCTGGGGAAATGTGTGAGGGAGACAAGTGGAGAAGAGATGTCCACAGCCCACCATCCTTAGGGTGGTGTACCTGAGAGGGGTGCCCATGCTGTCGTGTTCTGTAACCTGGTGGGCACAGCCAGGGGCAGTGGCTGCCTGCACATGATGCTTTATGAAGAGGCAGCAGCTGTGGAATGCTCCCTGCAGGCCATGCATGCCGCAGGGGCTCTGCGTTCTTCACTTCACTTCACCCCCACAAAAGCACGACAAAGAGGTTACTGTTCTGCCTCTGCTTTTAAATCTGGGGAAATTGAGGTTGTGAGATCGAGCCATCTGCTGCAGCACATGGAGCCGGTGGGTGGCCAAACCCAGATTTCCATACTGGTCTTGATGACTAATTACTTCTAAATTATTCTTTTCCAAATTTCTTTTAGCTGTATTTTTTTTTTTTTTTTTTTGCTTTTCCACACATTTTAGAATAATGTCTAAATCTACAAAAGTCTTACTGAGAGTATAAAAGAAATTGTTTAAACCTATAGATCAATTTGAGAAGAATTGACATCCTCACTCTCTTATGTCTTTGGATCTATGATTACATCTATTAGTTAAATCTATGATGGTATTTCTATTCATTTATATCGATTTTTGAATTCTATTATCAGCATTCTGTAGTACAACTTCTATTTACACTTTGTTAGATTTATACCTTAGTATTTCATTTCTTTGAGCTATTGTAAATGGTATTATATTTTAATTTCTGTGTCCACATGTTCTCTTCTAGAGTACAGAAACGTAGCTGAGTTTTGTATGTTTCTCTTTTATCTCAAAATATTGCTGAGCCCACTTATTAGTTCTAGGTCTGCTTTTTATTTTTTTGAGGCAGAGTCTCGCTCTGTTGCCCAGGCTGGAGTGCAATTATGCCATTTCAGCTCAAGCGATTCTCCTGCTTCAACCTCCTGAGTAGCTGGGATTACAGGTGTGCATCACCATGCCTGGCTAATTTTTTGTGTTTTTAGTAGAGATGGGGTTTCACCACGTTAGCCATGATGATCTCAATCTGCTGACCTTGTGATCCGCCCACCTCAGCCTCCCAAAGTGCTGGGATTACGGGTGTGAGCCAACACACCCAGACTTCCAGGTGTGCTTTGGTAGATTCTCTAGGATTTTGTGAGTAGACAATCAAGCCATCTACAAGTAGGGACAGTTTTATTTCTTTCATTGCATTCTGTTTTTTATTTACTTTTTTTTTTTTTTTTTTTTTTTTTGCCTTAGTGAACTGGTTAAAACTTCTAGCACTATATTTACTAGGAATGATGAGAACAGACATCCCTGCCTGGCTCCAAATCTTAGGGGGAAAGCATTCACACCATGCAGTATAAAGTGAGCTGTGGTTTTACAGAAGCTTTTTGTGAAGCTGAGGAAGCCTCCCCCTTATTATTATTATTACTATTTTCTAAAAGTTTTCTTTGTTGTTTCTCCCTCTCTCTTTTTCTAAGTGAATCAGTGTTGCATTTTGCCAAATGCTTTTTTCTACATCAGTTGATGTCATCAGGTGATTTTTCTTCTTTAGCTTGTAAATGTGGTCAGTTATAACACAGACAGTTCCTGACTTGCAATAGTGTGACTTAAAAGTTTTCAATGTTTTGACTCTACAATAGTACAAAACCATATAACCATTCTGTTTTTCATTTTCAGTATGGTATTCAGTAAATTATGTGAGACATTTTATATTTTATTATAAAATAAGCTTTGTGTTAGATGATTTTTCCCAACTGTAGGCTAATGGAAATATTCTGAGCACAATTAAGGTAGGCAGGCTAAGCTATGAGGTTTGGTAGGTTAGGCATATTTACCTGCTTTGTTGACTTAACAATATTTTCAACTTATGAATGAGTTGATTGGGCCATAACTTCATGGTAAGCTGAAAAGTATCTGTAATTGATTTTTGAACATTGAACTCACTTTGAATTTCAGGAACAAAATCCACTTGGTTGTGATGTACAATTATTTTTATGTATTGCTAAATTATATTTGTTATTTTGTTTAAAATTTTTGCATCTATAATTATGACAAATACTAGTCTGTAGTTTTCCTTTTGGTATACTTTTGGTCTAGTTTTGTATCAATATAATGCTGGATTCATAAAATTCATTGGGAAGTGTTTCCATTCTTTCTATTTTAGGGAAGAGACTATGTGTAATTGGTGTTCATTCTTGAAATATTTGACAGAATTCTTCAGTAAAACCATCTGGACTCAAAGATTTCTTTTAGGAGGGAGTTTTAACATTACTAATTCAATTTCCTAAAGAGTGTTCAAACTCTCTATTTCATATTTTGTGAACTCCAGTGGTTTGTGTTTTTCAAAGAATTGGTCCATTTCATCTAAGTTGTCAAATTTCTGTGTGTAGTTATTCACAGTATCCTCTTATCCCTTGGACATCTGTAGGGTCTGTAGTGATAGCCTTGGTTTCATTATTTGTATTTGTAAGTTACATTATCTTTTTTTCTTTGTCAATCTTGCTAGAAGTTTGTCAATTTTATTGATCTTTTCAATAATCCAGTTCTTTGTTTCAATCATTGTCTCTATTGCTTTCCTGCTTTTTATTTGTCTGATTTCTGCTTTTATCTTTATTATTTTCTTCCTTCTGTGTTCTTTGGGTTTATTTTTCTCTTGTTTGTCTAGGATCTTGGAATGAAAGCTTAGATTAGTGATTTCAGACTTTTCATTTTTTCTTGTCTATTCATGTAGTGCTACAATTTTCCCTCTCACCGCTGCTTTTGTGATGTTTAATAAAGTTTGTTATGTTGTATTTTCATTTTCTTTCAAGTCTGTGCATCTTATTTCCCTTGAAACTTCCTCTTTGACCCATAGATTATTAAGAAGTGTGTTATTTAGTTTGTAAGTATATCAAGATTTTCCCTTATTGTTCTGTTATTGATTTCTTATTTGATTCCATTGTGGGAATCACACTTTATCTGATTTTAATTCTTTTAAGAGAAGATACCTTACCTGATTTTAATTCTTTTAAATTTTCTAAGGTTTGTTTTATGGCCCGGGATATCTTCTGTCTTGATACACACCGTGTGAGCACTTGAAAAGAATTTGTATTCTATTGTTGTTGGACGGAGTATTCTATAAATATGGATTAGCACTTGTTGATTGATGGTTTCTATGGTTTGAATGTTTATCCCCTCCAAACCTCATGTTTAAATTTGGTTGCCAGTGTGGTGGTGTCGGAATTTGAGACTTTGGGGAGGTGATAGGGCCATAAGGGCTCCACCTCTATGGGCTCCACCTTAATGCCACTATAAAAGGGCAAGTCCAGCCTTCTTTTGTCTCTGCCCTTCCTCCATGTGATGATTCGGCAAGTGGGCCCTTGCAAAATATTGATGCCTTGATCTTGGACTTCCCAGGCTGCAGAACTGTGACAAAATAATTTCTGAAATAAAATATCCAATCTGTGGAATTTTATTGTAAAAGCACAAATTGAACTGAGATGATGGTGCTATTGAGGTTTTCTGTGTTCACACTGATTTTCTGTTTAGTTCTCTCAGTTGTTGAGAGAAGAGTGTTGAAATCGCTAATTGTAATGGTGGACTTCTCTTTTCGATTCAGTTAGGGTTTGCTTCACATATATTGCCATACTGTTGTTGGGTGCACATAAATTTCAGATTGCTGTATTTTATGTCAGATTGATTTTTTATCTTTTTTTTTTTTCAGATGGAGTTTTGCTCTTGTTGCCCAAGCTGTAGTGCAATGGCAAGATCTTAGCTCTCTGCAACCTCTGCCTCCCGGGTTCAAGGGATTCTCCTGTCTCAACCTCCTAGTAGCTAGAATTACAGGCTCCTGCCACTATGTCCTAATTTTTGTGTTTTTAGTAGAGGTGGAGTTTTACCATGTTGGCCAGGCTGGTTTTGAACTCCTGAAGTGATCTGCCCACCTCGGTCTCCCAAAGTGCTGGGATTACAGGAGTAAGCCATGATGCCCGGCTGATTTTTTTAATTATATAATGACCCTCTCTATGTCTAATAATGTTTTTTTCTCAGAAGTCTGTATTATATGATATTAATGTAACCACTACTGATTTCTTTAATATTTGCATAATATAAGCTATTCTATTCTTTTATTTTCAATATGTCTGTATTATCTATTTGAAGTGCACACAACTTCTTCTATATAGCATAAATTGATAATGCCGTTAATCCATCTCATCATTCTTTGCCTTTTAATTGACGTATTTAGACCATTGATAATTAATCATTGTCATGTTAAGGATTTAAGTCTATCATTTTATTTTTTCTCTGCGTATCCTCTCAGCTTCTTTTGTTTTTCCCTGCCTTTCTGCAGATCACTCAAACATTTTAAAAAGTATATTGTTTTCACTTAATTATTGTGCTTTTTAGTTTATCTCTTGATATACCTCTTTTAGTAATTGCTCTAGGTTTACATTATATGCACATGCCTTATCAGAGTCTACTGGTGTTGCCTTTTTATCAGTTCAAATGAAGTTCAGAAATCTTACAAACTCCTCTCACCACTTTCTTATGATTGTCTTAAATATTTCCTCTATATTTACTTAGAACCATATCAAACAGGGTTATAAGTTCTGCTTGAATTGTCAAACATAATTTAGAAAACTTAAGAACCGGAAGGCAGCCTATTTTATTTAGCTATATTTTTGCTCATTGTTTTATTCCTTCTTTCCTGATGTTCCAAAGTTCTTTTATTGTTTCCTTCCTGTATGGAGAACTTCCCTTAGTCATTCTTCTGGGGTATGCCTGATTGCAACAAATTAACTTAGTTTCCTTCTTCTAAGGATGTCTTGACTTTCTCTCCAATCATGTGTAGAATCCATTCATTTATATAATTTACATAGAAAACAGTATTCTGGGTTTACAATTTTCTTTCTTTCAGCACTTGAAAAACACAGTCCTACTTCCTTCTGGCTTCTATGGTTTCTAATGAAAAGTCCATCGTCATACGAATTTTTTAGAAGCTGCTATATTTTCATCTATATTTTCATATCTCTGTCATTTCTTTCAAGATATATTCTTTTTCTTCAGTTTTCAGATGTTGGACTATGATGTGTCTTGGCGTAGACTTATTTGAGTTTATTTTGTTTGGGATTTAATCAGCCACTCAAATCTGTAAGTTTATCATTTGTCCCTGAATCTCTGTTTGTTTTTTTTTTTTTAAGTCTTCTTTCTTTGTTTCTCAGATTGGTTAATTTCCATCATTCTTTCTTCTACTTCACTCATTCTTTCCTGTGCTCCCTCCACCTTCTGCTGAGTTCTTCCATTTATTATTATTTTTTTTTATGGTTACTGTGTTTTTCAGTTCTAAAATTTCCATTGAATTCTTTTTCACATCTCTTAGTTCTTTGCTGAGACTTTCTATTGTTTCATGGTTTTTAAGCATGTTCATAATCATTCACTGAAGCATTTTTATGATGACTGCTTTTAAATATGTGTCAGAGAATTCTCACATTTCTGTCATCTTGGGCTGGAATCTTTTGTTTGTCCTTTTGACTTAGTTTGAAATCTTCCTGGTGCTTGGTATGATGAGTGATTTTGTATTGAAAACTGGAAATGTGGGCTTTGTGGTATGAGAAGTTGAATCGTATTTAAGCTTTCTGTGTTAGTTGTCTTTATTACACCACTCCAGCAGGAAAAGGGCGAAGTAGGGAATTTTGGGATGCCTCTTTTCTTCCCAGAGGGGCTGGAAGTCTACGCTTCTTATTTATTTTTTGCTGGCATGGGTGGGGTTTGTGCCACAGCTTTTTGGTAGAATTTGGCTAAGAGTTGAGCATTTATTGTCTAACACGTTCTTTTTGGCTAGGCTGTGTCTCTCCTTGTCCTTTGGCTAGAGACGGTAGGTTTCCGCTACGATACTGTTTTTATCGATGCCTTCTTCTGCTCCAACTCAGAGTTATATGAGGCAAAAAGAAGACCTAAGAATGCCAACATGTTGATCTTCCTGTCCCAAGGTCCATAGCTGGCCTGCCTTCTCCTCTTCACTTTTCATATTCTTGTTAGGTTTTTGTTTTTAACATAATATGCAAGGTTTTTAGTTGTACTTAGTGAGAGGAATAGGGAAATGTACATCTATCTATTCCATCTCCACAAAAGCAGAAGTCAAATAAGCTTATTCTGAAGCCAAGCAAAAGCTATACAATGCTGGGACGTACAGTTTTTCAAAGGAGAAGTTTCAGAAGATGGCACAGAGCAGATGAAGCTGAGAGATGGCAAAAATTCCCCAGCATAGCAAAACCCAATACAGTAATACATTGCATTAGGGCATTTGGCATCCATTTCTGGACATCACTATAGGGAAAAGGAAAAGGAATGAGCAAACCTGAGGACTGGGCTATCTCCTTATGAGAGTTAAGTGTGATTAGTAGAACCAACAGGATAAATTAAATTGTTTTGGAGAAGAGAATAATGTCCCCAAATGAGTGAATTATTTCCAGCTTCTATTTCTTCTTTTACCCGCAAGGAGAGTTTCACTATTTCCTTTATCTGGACAATATGTTCTGGGAGTTTTATATTTATTTACTTTTATTTAATCAATAATAGTTTGTTTATGTAACATAGGATTAAACAACTATTTGTTTTATTAATCAGATAAAGAGCTGATATTCTGAGCTAAAATAAAATCTTAAAATGTACTTTTGTGAACCCAGTGTGGTGTCATGGGAGCCCTGGCCCTTGGCTGCTTGGAAGGAGCCTGTGTTCCTCAGCTCAGGCTGCCATAACAAGCACGACAGATGGGGGCGCTCAAGCAGCAGATGTTCATTGCCTCACAGTCTTTGAGGCTGGAAGTCCAAAATCAAGGTGTCAGCAGGGTTGGTTTCTCCTGTGGCCCCCTCTTTAGCTTGCAGATGACATCTTCTCCCTGTGTCTTCACATGGTTATCTTTCTCTGTGTGTCTGTGTCCTTGTTTCCTCTTCTTATAGGACACCAGTCAGATTGGATTAGGGCCCACCCATATGGCCTTATTTAACTTTATAATTACCTCTGTAAAAACCCTGTCCTCAAATAAGGTCACATTCTGAAGCGTTGGGAATGAGGACTTCAACAGATGAACCTTGGGGGCTGCAATTAGCCTATAACAGAAGGTTAACACACATGGGGCCACTGTCAGCACCTGACATCACCTTCTTGCTCACCTTGGGCACTGGTGGCCATGCCTGCCCCTGGCCTTCCCACCGTCTCTGTATGTTTCCTCATCAAAGTGCTTGGGCCCTTCACCCTTTCCAAGTCCTCATCTTTGCCAGATGACAGATGTCTGTATCATTTTGTAAAGATTCATACATTGTTACAACCATGGTCAGGGGCTCTCTAAAGACTGCCAGTGTGGCATTTGGCTTCACTCTTTGGTGGGGTGAAATTTGGCACACATTTGGCACCCATCTCAGGGTGCAAAGCCTGCTTGACCCCTCTCTGCACCTTCCCACCTCCTCTCCAACCAGGTCTGCTGTGCACTTTGAGCTGCTGAGCCCTGAGGAAGATGGACTAATGGAAGCCTGCACTCCATCTCCAGTCTCCCAACTCTGTGCTTTTGGTTCAGGTGTATTGCTCGCTTCACACTAGTTTTACCTTTTCTTCTCAGGATTAATTGCATCAGCTTCCTGCAGCCAGGTCCACATCTTGGTCACAGGTAAATGGGCAACCACCCCGCCTGCCTCAAATTCCTTATGATTTCTAATATAGTCTTTCTTCTGATGAGTTTAGTAATGTGTCTCCCCCATTACACTGTGAGCAACATGAGGGGGTGCCTGTGTCTTCTATGGTCTTTCTATGCCTAGATGCTTTAGGGCAAAGTGCTGGCACAGAATATGTCATAGTAAGTATTTGTATCTTTGGTGCAGCTTCGAGTTTTTGTCTCTGGAAAAATGCAACAGGACACAAGCCATAGCCAATTGTTCTGGCTGTCTTCCCTTCCTCCACACGTTGCTGAACAATAGTGTTCCCCAAGGAAGAAAGTACACTTTGGAGGCAGGGTCTGGGTGGTGTTTGGGTAAGAGAGTGGTCAGCTCATGCCCAGACACACACCCCTTGTTGTGGTCATGGGGAGGCAAGGAAGGTGAGCGTTTCATCTCTGCTTGCAACATCATGGACTGAACAGCCAGGATCCAGAACTCAGCCTCTTCACTTTACTTCATACTTCTGTGATTCTTGTTTTTTAATTGAGGGGCTAAGGTTTCACATCTCTTTTCTCCAGTGTCCTGCTTTCTTCTCCCTGCATGGCAGTTCTCATCTCCCCTTCCTCCAAGACCCAACCTCCTATTATCCTGTTCTCCACTCCAGTCTTCTCCTGAAGGATGTACATTCCACTCCATTTGATGACCAGGACAAGGTAGAAGTGTTGGAGCCCCTGTTCTACTCTCTTTCACCCTCATGCAAGGCTCAGGGTAGAGCCAGCCCCCAGTTCAAACCAGAGTTAATGTTTGATGGGTGCAGACCACAGGGCCACGACTGTGCTAAAGACTACACTTGGTTTATTGCCCTCAGTCCTCAAAACAGCCCTGTGCGGTAGGCACTGAAGTTGACCTTGTCTTACAGGTGGGGAAAATGAGCCACAGAGAAAATAAATAATTTCTGGGAAATCATCCAACAAGCAAATGGTATTGCTGGGATTTTGAGTCCATCCTGCCACCAGCTTCCAGGCAATGACAGCTCTTTCCAAAAGCACCCATATGGCCCATGGTCCTATCTGTCCTCCTTAGAAAGACTGCTCTGTCAGGAATCACGTTGAACCAGCCGGGGATTCTCTTTACTTTTCTCTTCTTCTCTGTACTTTTCTCTTCTTCTCTGTTCTGAAAAATATTGAGAGATATTCTGCAGATCTTAGATATACTTTCCAGAAGGAGGGAGGGTCAATCAGACATTAGGCCTAGGCGCAAGGTAGGAATACGTCTCAGAACCTGTGGGAGACAGTGACCCAGCATGGGGCAGAAGCCTGCTCACTGGGGCAGGTCAGGTTTTAGAGATGGGCCCCGGAGACTCTGTCAGAGGCCAGCCCAGGACCCTCAGCCAGGAGATCAAGGCACATAGGAGGTCACAGCTGGGAGACCCTGGCAGGTGGCCCTGGAGGAAGACATGGGAAGTTGGGAAGCTGATGTGGTTTGGCTGTGTCCCCACCCAAATCTCATCTTGAATTGTAGCTCCCATAATTCCCACATGTTGTGGGAAGGACCTGGTGGGAGATAATTGCATCATGGGGACAGTTTCCTCCATACTGTTCTCATGTAGTGAATACATCTTGTGAGATCTGATGGTTTTATAAGGGGTCTCCCCTTTGGCTTGGTTCTCATTTCTCTCTTTGCCTGCCACCATGTAAAATGTGATTTTGTTCTTCCCTTACCTTCCGCTATGACTGTGAGGCCTCCCCAGTCATGTGGAACTGTGAGTCCATCAAATCTCTTTTTCTTTATAAATTACCCAGTCTTGGGTATGTCTTTATCAGCAGCATAAATACAGACTAATACAGAAGCTCTGCAAATGCAGCCAATCCAGGCAGCCTGCCTCAGCGCTAGAGGGCAACTATAAGCTTTCCAGGCTCTATTCTATTAGGAATAAAATCCAGAATCAGGAACCTCAACCCTGAGGCTCTAACTCATCCCTGGCCACTTGGTCCTCCCTCCTTGTCTTAGCCACCTTGGCCTTGCTCTTGGAAAATGCCGTGGTTCCCCCACCCCCATCAAGCTTTTGCACCCGCTGCTCCTTATATCTCAGGCTTCCCATGCCCCTTCCCTCAGGTGTTGACCCAAGTAACTCCTAGTCAATTTTGAGGCTCAGCATAAACATCAGATCTTCAGAAAATCTTTCCATCATGCTTTCCTACACCACTGTTAGTTACTTGTCCTGTTCCCATCCAGTAATTCTGTATTTTCCCATTAAAGCACCCTTTCAACATGTACTGCTTCTCCCCTCGCTGAAGACAGAGACTCTCTCCACTCTGTGTATGCCTGGGGTGCTGGTCAGCAATGGATGATGGACAGGGGACAGCAGGAGCTCGGAGCTCAGCTAGCCTTCAACCTGGGCCACTTGGAGAGCGAGAAAACTGTGCTGGCAACTCAAGGAGAA
This sequence comes from Piliocolobus tephrosceles, assembly GCF_002776525.5. Lineage (NCBI taxonomy): Eukaryota > Metazoa > Chordata > Mammalia > Primates > Cercopithecidae > Piliocolobus > Piliocolobus tephrosceles. The sequence continues at coordinate 103,784,721 of NC_045447.1, forward strand.
ATGTGGTAGACAAATGAGGTTGGTCATGGAGTAAAACAATTGAAGTGAGACAACCTGAGCCCCTTCCTTACCTGTATTGCTTACTAATGATGTGAGCTTTGACAAATAATCCCCTACCACAGAGGTTTCGTTTCCCCACCTCTGCTTATGGCTCTTCCAAGGAAGGACTTCATGAGATGCTGGGTGTCTCACTTAGTGAGCTGCCTGGTACTGGACAGGGTTTGTTTTCTCTCCCTCTTGTGTTCTCCCCCTGTTAATACCAAATGTATTGAAGCTCTGGGTGTCTGGACAGTCTAATGGAATTGGTTCTCCGTGGTTGCTAGAGTGGAAGGAGGAGAATGGGCTGTGCCCACCCACAGGCTGTCTTTTGACATGTCCTGGGGGGCCTCACAGGTAAGGTGGGCAGGTATGTGAATTCCAGATAGATAAGGCATAATGTCTTCGTATACGTAGGCTCCACACAAAATTCCAATATGCACTGCTTGACTTACAATGGTGTCACTTCCTGATAAACTCATCATAACTTGAAAATATCATAAGTGGAAAGTGCATTCAATACACCTACCTTACCAGCCATCCTAGCTTAGCCTGGCCCACCTTAAATGTTATCAGAACACTTACATTAGCCTACCATGGGCAGTCACCTAACACAAAGGCTGTATTATAATAAAGTATTGGTATCTCATGTAATTTATTGAATACTAAGTTGAAAGTGAAAAACAGAATGTTTGTATGAGTACTCAAAGTATGGTTTCTATGGAATGGCGTGCCGTTTTCGCACCATCTAAAGTCCAAATATCTTAAGTGGAAGCTTCACAAGGCAGGGACATCTGTGTTCGACGAGGCAACCCTCCCCAGAGGCACACGGACCGACTTTCTCCACTCTTAGGAGATCAGCATTTACTCTTCTGTGCAAGGAAGGCCAACACCGTGCCTCTGGTCCCAGTCTTCCAGCAGACTGCTGATGGGACAGTCTCCACTGCACACAGACCCTGCAGCTCTCTTCTCTGCTCCAGAGGTTCCTATATTACCATTAACCTCTTGGGCACAGGAGCTTAGCTCTCCATGTCAGTCCATTTCTCCTTCCACACCAGGGCCTTGGGGGTCTCCAAATCCCCCTAAATGGGATTTATCACAATACTTTATTTTACAACAGGACAAGTAACCTGGAGATAAACCACCCTTTCCCCAGCAGCTGGGTGACCATGGTTGTCTTACTTTTGTTTCAGTCTTCATCTCCCCTTGTCTCATGTCAGACAGGATCATTAATGAAACACCTGTGAGTGCATGCACACACACACTCTTGAATGCACACACATGCACACATATGCATGCACACACACGTGCACACATACACACATGTGCAGACACACACTCCAGAATCCCCCTTTAACTCTGAGCTTAATAGTCATTAAAAGCTGTAGGCCCACTCACAAAATCAAAGCCTTATTGGGCACCAGGACAGGCCCTGGGCAGCAAGAATGGTCTATTGGAGTGGGTGCTGCTGTTGCTATGACTAAACTCCAATCTAGGCACAGAGTTTGGCTGGGTGACACTGAACAAAAGCCCAGGCCTTAGGACAGTGTATTAGGCCATTCTTGCATTGCTACAAAGAAATATCTGAGACTGGGTAATTCATAAGAAAAGAGGTTTAATTGGCTCACGGTTCTGCAGGCTGTACAGGAAGCATAGCACACACAGGTATCGCTTCTGGGGAGACCTCAGGGAGCTTTTACTCATGGCAGGAGGCAAAGTGAGAGCTTGCACATCACATCAGGATGGCAGGAACAAGAGGGAGTGGGGAGATGCCACACACTTTTAAATGATCAGATCTTTCGAGAACTCACTATCGGGAACTCAGTATCAAGCCATAAGAGATCCAACCCCATGACTCACCCACCTCCCACCAGGCCCCACTTCCAGCACTGGGGATTACAATTCAACATCAGATCTGGGTGGGACATCCAAATGGTATCAGATGGTGTGAGGCTCCTCTAAGAGTAGCTTCCAGCGTCATGGATGTGGAGGATCACGAGAAGAAATGCCAACATAAACAGCACCCGGCTCCTTCTGGGAGGTTATGTGTCATGACATCCTGTTCTGTTTGTTTGCTTGTTTGTTTCTTTGAGTCTCACGGTGAATTTTTATTATCTGAAAGTTTGGGAGAACTGCTCTAGGGCTGAGCGTCTAGACAGACCATGATGGTGGTCATGATGAGGGCCAGTTCCCATCCTGGAATCTGCACTTTGTCCCTAGAGTGAAGGTGGCAGACAGCGGCTGCGGGGACCACGGCTATGATCTACCCAGGGGTGGGGTTCAGGCCCATGACCAGCCTGGATTTCCAGCCGTAGCTATCTGGGGTTCCACATTGGGTTCCGGGAGCCGAGTGACATGAGGGCAGCCCGGATTAGCCCAGAGAGGTCATCCCGCCCTCCACCTCCTCCCATTCCTCCCTCTAAAATAATAAAAACAGTGAGTGGAATGAAATAAACAACAACAACAAAAAGCAGTGACAAAATCTGTCCCATCCACATGGCTCCTCCTGATTCGTTGGCAGAGAGGGCTGTATGGATCTCTGATACTCTAGCAGATGGCTTTACGTAGCAAACAGTAGTTCCAGCTCCCTAGGCCATGCCAGGGGTATGTAGCCTGCAGTTGCCTGAACTGAGTTCCTCAAAAAGGCGGGTTCAAGTCCTAACTCCTAGTACCTGTGAATGTGACTTGACTTAGAAACGGGCTTTTCACAGATGTGACCAAATTAAGATGAAGTCATACTGGATTACAGCAGGCTCCGCCTCCGGTGATGGGTGTCTTTACCAGGAGATACTGGAAGACTCAGACACACAGGAGAAGATGGTCATGTGAAGATAGGAAGAGAGGGGAGTGATGCTGACACAGTGAGCATGGAGGGGCTTGGAGAGGGAGGGAAGGGTCCTCCCCCGAGCCTTCAGGGGAGCATGGTCCTGCTGACACCTTGACTGCAGACATCTGGCCTCCAGAGTATGACAGAGTGCATTTCGGTGAAGTCACCCAGTTTGTGGTAAGGTGCTACAGCAGTCACAGGAAACAAATACATGGCCCGTTGAAGCCAAGCGGTAATAACCAACCGGTAAATGAGGTCCATCATCCGGCTGACCCAGAAAACGTAGGGCTAAAATGGGCAAATCTGATAGCAGGCACCTGGGAACTAAGCTTTGATTTAGACACATTATATCAGGCAGGATCTGACCCAGTAGCCAGGCAGGAGGCTGCAACGACCATCTGGGTCTTATGGCAGAACACTCCTCTGGGGTCAGGAAAACAGAGTGCTCTATGGGACTGGTCCCGTGTGGCTTTGCTGGAGCCAGGTATCAGGCAACATCTTGGGTTGCTTAAGGCTGGAGCCACTGGCGGATCATTGGAGCCCACTAGGAGAGGGTCTTGGGTGGGGAGGGGGATGTTCTTTCCGTCAAGTGCTGTGGAAGCCTTCAAGCAATGCGCTGGAGTGGGGAGGAGCAGAGGTTCCCTGGGGCAGCTCTGGGAATGAGGACCTTGCACAATTAGAAACAAGGCAGAGTGAGGCTAGCCACCTTGAAAAGCTGCTTGGGGGATGATATTTTAAAAATCAATATTCAGAGCCATCTGTTTTATATTCTGAAGGATATACACTGATTTAACATGGTTAATCTAGAAAAGGGCCTTTGAATCATCTTTCCTTGTAAAAAGGTGTTCTGTCTTTTGTTCACTCAGGGTTTCGTGCCCTGTATTTCAGTGGGTAGATATTGGTGGACAGTGGCCCATGCTCGAAGAATGTGGATCACAGGACTCCATTGGATGCCTTCTCCTTGGTGTTTTACCAGGATCCATACCTGAGCAAGGATCATATATGATGCACAGTGAAGACAGAGTCCTTTCCTGCTCAGGCAGGAGATCCCTCACACCACCAGAAAGGAGCAAAGAGGATGAGCTGGTCTTGCCCAGCGTGACACGATGCTTACCTTGAACAGAGCTTCAGGAGGTGGCCGATCTAGATGAAGTGAGTGACAGTCCCTGGTCCCATCCAGGCATGGATCCACATGGAGAAAACCCTCAGTGCTGTGTACCATGGGTGGGGTCAGGGCTGTTTGTCAGTGTCACTAATCTGACCCCTGTGTGAGTTGGGTTCACATTCCACTCTGGGAGTCTTAAGGCGAGCAACAGCTGATAAATCCACATCCCATACCTGCCTGTCAACATCCGTATTGCCATCATTTTTGCAAACTGCTCTTTTCCAACTCGTCTCTGAAATGTAGTATCCTAAATTCATGAGAACTTTTGATCCAGGTCCTGCAGTAAAGATTAAAAAAAAAAAAGTGAATCCCTGTGTTTATAGAGATTATCTGTTCTGTTCTGTTTTCCAAACTGGTAAAAATTGCCAGATCTATTTATAAATACTGGAGTAAAATTAGTTGCTGGCTAATTCAAGAGGAGGTTTTAAGATTATTTAAACAGTAGGTGAAGATTTTGAGGCCAGATTAAGGAAATAAAAAGACTTTTAAGTTAAAACATCACCCCACTGCTTGTTTGTCTTTATAGTAAACATGTGTTTGTAGCTACCAGCTCTATCGCTTCCAGTTGTGTGAACACAAGCAAATGGTACTTGAACTTTTTAAGCCTTCATTTCTTCATAATTAAGTTGTGAATAATAATAATAATCAAACATGGTTATGGTAAGAAAAAATATCAGATGGTATTATCACAGCTCTAGAAACCCAAGTTCCTTACCTCAAAAATATATTTATCCTCAAATCTCGAAAATAGTCTCTTCTTTTTTTTTTTTTCCATGAGTAAAAGATTTGTTTCATCTGTTATGGCATGTAATATTCAGACTTCTGTCTGTGAACAGCAGCTTGTCAGCTTGCACAAAGACCGGAGTCACGGGCTGCACGTGCTTGCCAGGGTCTGGATGACTCTGCCATGCTTGTTTTATTGACAACTCTCTCTGTAAGTCACCATTACTGTCCTGGTCATGGGAGTTCCAAGTAGCTTACCTTCTCAGTGCTGCATCCAATGTTGCCAAGTGCAGTGGACATTCTTCTATTAAAACATTCTTAGACTTCTCTTTTCTTCTTTATTTTCACAATCTGGATGCTCATCCACTCATGAGTTTAGTTACTTTCTATTTGATATTTTTCTTGATTCTATTTCCTCTAGAGTCCATTTTATGCATTGTTACATATGCAATATATTATTATATATTTTATAAGAATTATTAAATATATGCATATTTTAAATATTATGCAATATCTTACGTCATCTCTTTAAAATGTTATGATCATGGCTCTTCCTATTGCTCTTCAGCTTGGTATTCTGGTAGACATGGCCAGTCTGGCCAGCCCTCTGCCTTCGTTACACCAGCCTTGCATCAGTCTGCAATGGCTTTTGGCTCAAGTGTCAGAGAAGCGTGGAACTAACTGCCTTCAGTAAGAGGGCAGCTTGCTATGTCATAGAACTTGGAGTCTGGAATGAGAAGGTACACATTTATTTTGGGAATTCAACAATGGACTGAAGGTCCTTGGCTCCACCTTCTATCATTGTCTGCCTTAGCTGGCCACCACAAGAGTGGCTACACAGCTCTTAGCAAGCAGCTGACAGTTCCTGCCACCCACCCCTCCCCTATCCTGCACTCACTGTCATCTTTCTCAAAGACAGGCCTTCTGTGCTTTTACTTGACATAGAATCATCTCTCTACCTTTCTAGGCCACATACTCCTCCTTCAAGGCCAAATCATTGTCTCTACTAAGCCTTCCTGTATTCATTATAGTCTCTTATTTTCTGTAGTCTTAATGCTCTGGATTCAGGGGTCCTGCTGACTGGGGAGAGAATTTCTAGAGTCAGCTAATTCCTAGAGGTAGCAAACACTTCCCAAGAGTGTGCCTTTTGTATGCAAAAGAACCAATCCGGAGCCCAATCTTGCTCATACCCTCTAGCCAATCTTCTTCTGCCTTAGTTACCTGAAGATCAGGGACCAGACAACTCAAAACAAAGCCTATACCTGAAACCCCTTGAAATTATTCAAGCCCGATGATCCTAAATCTACTTAGCCTGCTTACTCTGCCTTGTCCATTTCTTTCCACAACAACCACAATAAAAGCTCTTACCCACCTTTTCTTCTCACTCTCTCTGCCTCCTGACAGATCCCATGCTTCCCCATGTGGTCCTGGTGGCATGGCATGCCCCCACTTGGGATCTGTAAGTACAAAATACTATCTTTTTAATGGAAGTCATCTCTACATCTGTTGGCCTTGCCTTACCGGAATCATAATAAAACCTGTGTTTTAAAACCCTTCCCAAGCTAGCTTTAGGATTTCTCTTTACCAGGGAAAGTGTCTTGTCTTTATGTCTTGTGCAACCCTCCACCTAAAATAGGAAAGGAAGCTGGTGGGCGCAGTGGCTGAGGAAGACAGAGAGCTGTGGAGGAAGGCCAGATGGTCAACAAGATGGCGGCATTATCCTGTCATGAGGAGGCCTGAAGAGAGAGAAAGGTGATGAAGAAGCCCACAGTTTGTTGCTAGGTAGAAACTAAAATTAATAAGATGAGAAAAATTAATTCAACTTACACTCAAGAAATAAAATGAGAAGCTCCCCAGAAAGTCCATTCATCAGGCTTGAGAGGGAAGAGAGAAATGAGCAAATAACTTACTCTAATCTGATAACGTCAGAATGTGGTACCAGAAAGAGTGGCTCGGCCTTGGGAGTTGGATTTCCAAGATCCAGGCTCCTAGAGGAGTGGCTTGTTGACTAACAGGGAATTAGATGTTAAATCTGTTACCCAGATGCCATGTGGGCCAGACTAATGGGGAGACCGGTATAACTTTGTATTTCAGGATTTTTACAAAAGCCAGTCACTCCTCTTTTTCCCCACCAAGAACTTTACCTCTGCTGAGGCACTGGCTCCAGGTTCCTGCCTCTGATAAGTTGTCTTTACCATGCCATATCTTGTTCCTTCTCATCCTGAGAACCCCGGTGTCCACCACCCCTTCTATTGGTTGCTATGCACAGATTTGATCCTACCAAGGCTAAAGCAGTTAGGATAGCGCTCAGCTGAGAATTAGAATGGCCGACATTATGGCAGCTTAAACCAGGGCTCCTCAGACTTTAATGTGCACAGGAAACACTCCATGATTGTGTTAAATGCAGATTTTATTACTGTGCACCTCAGCAGACTTGAGGAAGAGTGAGATTCTAAAACCTGAAAGGATCTGCTGATTCAAGGAACACACTATAAGGACAGCAACAGCACAGACACTCAGTTCTCTTTCCCAGGAAAGGCCTGGTGTGGAGACCCTGCTCAGTGGAGTCCTTGGGGAGCCAGGTGACTTCCATATTGTTGCTCCATCGTGGGGTCTGCATTCCCAAAGTCACCTCAGAGTACAAAATGGCTGCTGGGGATCCCACCATTGTGTCCACATCCAGCCTGCAGAGAGGAAGAGGGATGAAGAGGCAGAGGCAAGGCTGCCACTCAGATGTCTTTTAAGAAAGGCTATAGTCAACTGTTCCTCGACACATAGAGTTTCAAAACTTTGCTCAGATCTGTCAAAGGAAGCAGGGAAGACTGCCCTCGTGATGGGGGCGGTGTTCTCAGGTAATAGCTGGGGATTCTGTAACTATGTAGACTCAGTGGATGGATACCCGGAAAGCCAGGCTTTTGTGTGTGTTTGTGAGGGTTTAGGAAGGTGTCAGGCATTTATAAGAGGTGTATGACTATTATGATGTACATAAATCTAACAAAAACAGCATCAATAACAGGTAACAATTACATAGTGGGTACTCTGTGCCAGGTAATGTTCTAAGTGCTTTACAATTTTTGATTGATGTCGTCCTCAAAATAACTATTTGGGAAAAGTGAGGCAGAAGAAGATGAAATGATTTGCTCAGGTCACACAGCCAGCAACTGACTGAGCTAGACCTTCAAGTGGCTGCTTCCAGACACCATGCCCTTGACCCACTGGCTCACTGGTAGAAGTTTAATGACCTGCTCTCCAAACAAAAACGCCCTGGTTTGAAGCATTTGCCAAATCCTGTGATATAAATCCTTCAAGTTACCAATACGACATCACTGAGTGGAGTCTGGGAGAAATCCGGTGCATTATGTTACTATCCTGTTGTGCAGTGTTTCCCCCAGACATACGCTACAGAGTTCAGTAACCTCAGAAGCATAGGTTTACAGTGTAGTGAAATTATTAGAAACTGATAAGTTTTGAGTGTTTATCTTCTTAAAAATGTGGTTTATTTCATTTAAAACTTCCATTATTTAATCTTGAATAATTGCTAGGTTTAACGACTCACCTGTAACATTCCTGACAACTTAAAGTTGGCTCTTGTGATCCAGTACACGCCGACTCCAGGCCTCACTGCCACAACCAGGATGCTTTACAGAAAACTTAAAATTAAATCTTACACGTGTGTGTCCCTTAACAACTAATGACCTGTTGACTCTTCAGCCAGCTGGAGCTTTGGCTTCCGGGACAACGTCCTATCTTTCTGCTCCTTTTCTGACTTCTGAGTTCCCAATATCTAAGAAGTAATAAATAAAATTGAACATACATTTTTTTTTTTTTAAATCTCAGGTTCCTAAGGAGAATAATTCCTCTCTTTGCTTTCCCATTTCTTGTTGACTCGCTCCCTCTCTGACTCATTGGCTGTGCATGTGAGTCAGAGTCACTAGCCATGGAAATGGAGTCCCTTCCAAAAAGGCATTTGGATCCAGCTCTTAATGTTCCTCCTACAGTGTTTTGGAGTGGTCCTTTGCAGGATGACTGGTGGTAGGAGTAATTTTCTTTAATTTATGGAGCCGTAGCTAAGTCATGTAGACTCACGGTGAAGTGAGTGCATGTCTCATAGCACAAAGGGGTGCCCTTGCACTGGGGCTGCCTTGGACAGCAGAGGACGTGTTGCTGCCAGAGTTAGGAGAAAACTTTGAACTGAGACTGTGAGTTTGACAAGGAGATTATTCCAAAGGGAAGGATGGTGTTCTTCAGCTCCACTCCTCACATTCCCAGAGCCTCTCCATTGTACCTACTGGGCCTTCCAAGAAACTTGTGTTTGAAGCAATTGTTTTGTTTCCTTGCTTTGTGTACTTATTTATTCTGACACAGGGTCTCACTCCCCTTGCTCAGGCTGGAGTGCAATGGGTTGATCATGGCTCACTACAGCCTCGACTTCCCTGGACTCAGGTGATTCTCCCACCTAGGCCTCACAAGTAACTGGGACTACAGGTGCGCGCCACCATGCCAGGCTGTTTTTTGTATTTTTTAGTAGAGATGGGTTTTTGTGAAGTTGTCCCGGCTGGTCTTGAACTCTTGGGCTCAAGTGATCCACCCACCTAGGCCTCCCAAACTGCTGGGATTACAGATGTGAGCCACCAGGCCTGGCCTGTTCTGTTTCTTTAAAAAAATTATGTGAAAATCACTGATCTAGCAGATGAAAGGGTGTATTTCACAAATGCTGCTTTCTCTGCTTGAGACATCTCGTCCTTCTGATGAGCAAAGCTCTATTCTTCACCCTTCAGTTCACTTCATCCTGGGAAGCTTCTTTGCTGCTGAAATCAGGGACCCGCATCCCTCCTGGGCTGTCGCAGTGCTGAACATTCTTCTCTCATGGCCCTTATCTCATGCATCATAATTATCGTTTGTGTGTCTTTCTCACTAGACTATAAACTTTGTGATGGGCTGTGATTATGGACTTTATATCTCCTAAAAGGCCTGGCACCAAATAGGTGATCAGTCACTCATTATTTAACTAACTTGATGAATAGATACAATGCAGTGCATTATTTTATTAGCTATTACACTGGTGCAAAAGTAATTGCAGGTTTTGCCATTTGCCATTAATGGCAAAATCCGCAATTACTTTTGTACCAGCCTGATGATTATTAAAGGACAGGAGGGAAATCTTTCATAAAAACCAGAGTTGTCCAGAAGCCAAAAATAAGTGGACCCTATTAGATTATAGAATTATGTTTCTTCTAGTCTGCTGTGGAAGGCAAGGTCAGGGTTAGCACATGAAAGATTCCAGAAAGATAGTGCAATGCAGTCTATGCAAAAACCTTCCTCATTTTACGGTGTCATAAAATGCACAGCAGTGATTCTGGCAGCTTTGAAGTTTATGTACACTATTTTTCTGTAAAAATACAAAGTGACATGTAATATATTTACAAACCCTTAGTTGGTGAATTGAGGAAAGGAAATCTCTGGATTCTGAGGGCAAGCGTTGAATTGAGGAGAATATGGTTGTGATCCTCCAGAACCAGACCTGACAGCAGATTCAATGCATGTAGTTTATTTGGGTCATGATCCTGGGATTGAAATACATAAACAGAATAAATTTAGAGGAACTCTAAGAATAGAATTGGGGTCATGGTAGGCTTTTCCATCTTTTGTTCCTAGAGCCGGTATTTACTCCCAGACTAAAGGCAGAATGCCTGCTTAAAGAGGCTGGGGCTCCTAAAACAACAGAGGCCCTGAGATAGGGCCCAGTTTGGTATCCGATGCTCGAGTAGGCCTGCCCATTCCCCTTATCATTGTTTAGACCCTCAAAGAAGCCACCAGGTGATGTATCTTACCTGTACTCAGGCCTTGCAAGAAGCCCTCAGATCCCTGGGAAAGACCGAAAAATGAGAGTAATGGTAGAAGAAAACCTTGTGAACTCTCTGAATAAATCATCCATATGATTTATTTATAAACTCATACTGCAAGAAAATAGTCAAAGGAAAAAGAAAGAAAAAAACAGGGTCTAGGAGGGAGTGAATAGAATTGACCCCAGAAAAAACAAGGATAATTGGACGGGCATGGTGGCTCCTGCCTGTAATCCTGGCACTTTGGGAGGCCAAGGATAAGGTCAGGAGTTCGAGACTATCCTGCCCAACATGGTGAAATCCCGTCTCTACTAAAAATAAAAAATAAGCCGGGCGTGGTGGTACATGCCTGTAATCCCGGCTACTCTGGAGGCTGAGACAGGAGAATCACTTCAACCCAGGAGGCGGAGGTTGCAATAAGCCAAGATCGTGCTATTGCACTCCAGACTAGGCAGCAAGAGTGAAGCTTCATCTCTAAAAAAAAAAAAAAAAAAAGAAAGAAAAAAGAAAAAAGGAAAAAAAAAAAAAAAAGAAACAAAGATAATCCAGAGAACTAAGGTATTTTTTAAACCTCTACTCAGAGTTAGAAGAGAAGAAATTCCATCCACAATTTAAGAACAGACTACTCTTCAGAAGGTATGAAATCAGAACCTAGAATCAGTTCATGGGATTTAAAATATTGTACCTAAAGAAAACAATTCAATAGAACTAATTTAAAAAGTAAGAGATGTCTCAATACAGAGAGATGAGAAACATGAGAGAAAACTAGAGACACGGAACACAGATTGCTCATTCAGAAATGCTATCTTCTACTAGGAGTCTACAAAAGGAAAAGAGAGAGAAAAAAGGGGGAGTATATTATATTTTTAAAACAATGATAGAAAAAAGGAATATATACATATTCAACTAGATTTTCATTTAGGCACATCCTAAAGCAATTTCAGAAAACTAAGAATAAAACAAAGACACTAAAAGATTCTAAAAGCAACATGCATGTTACTTGCAATGGAAGAAGAAAGAGACTGGTAGAAAAGTTTCCATCAGTAACACTAGTTTTTAAAAGATGATGGAACAGTGTTTGAATTTCTTAGGAACATGACTGGGAACTTAAAATTCTATTCCCAGTCAGACATAGATCAAATGTAATTGAAAAATTAAAAGAAAACACACTTTTAGACATTCAGGGAGGGATTAGAAAGTTAACTTTTCATCTGTGTACTTTTCTGAAGGTGCATAAAAATATTTTCTAAGATCTCTTGAAAATATACTGTTGCAAAAACAAACAAAAGGAGTGCAACCAAGAGAATACAAGGCATCTAATAAACAGGGGTCATAACCTAACGGCTCCTGAAAAGGCAACCTCAGGAGGTTAGCTGGCACTCAGATCTGGAAAGAAGACAGCAAAAGGAGAAATGGGTTGTTTTTCCTCTTAATGGTCACAAACTAGATAATTTCCCCAATATGATAATACTTATGCCAAGATTCTACACTCACAAAAGAAAATAAATAAACTTAGTGGATATATACACACAGAATACGTAAAAAGTTGTGCGTGGGAAGTATGCTCCCATCTTGATAGGGGTTACTTTGGGGAAATGGCATAGCGGGTGAGAGAATAAAGGAAGGTGAGGAGGTTAGGAGAGAGAGATGTTTTTGCAATATTTTCATTTCTTTTACAAAAAGATACTATGAGAATGTCCAACGACATAATCTTGGCTGTGGTATAGACTGTTTTATAGCTTTGTGGAGATATAATTTGCAAACAATAACCTGCATGTTTTTAAAGTGTACACCTCGAAAAGTTCTGACATTTGTGTACAGCTGTGAAACTGTCACCACAATCAAAGTGAAGAACGTGCCAATCTTCCCTAAAGTCTCCTTATGCTTACTCTTAATCCCTCCGCCCAACCCTCCTCCCCACCCCAGGCAGACACTAAGATACCTTCTGTCACTATACATTAGTTTGCATTTCCTAGAATTTTACATAAATGGAATTACACCAGATGCATGCTTGTTGTTCCAGTGTAATTATGAATAGCATCCCTTTCCTGTTTGGACAGTAAACTGTGCTGTAATCAACCTACTACCAGTAAGTAGCTAGTTGAAGCCTGTTCTTGAGTCCTGGTTGTCTTTTTCCAAGGAGAGACCACGCTGTCGCTTGCTTTTCCTGTCTTTCCACTTGATGCTTTTACTCCCTTGTAGGTACTCTGGTTCCTGTCTGGTGAGAGTAGTGACTTGGGCTGGTCTAACCTGAACATAAGGACCAGCATGGAGTGCTTTGAACATTTTGACAGATTCAACTTTCAGTGTCGTGATAAGTAAACATAGCCTTAAGTATAACCAAAGTTAGAAGCTCAGAGACACTTGTAGTTAAAGTAAGCAATTTGGAACCTTTTTACCATGAAGAATAAAGTTGGAGGGCTGGGCATAGTAGTTCGTGCCTGTAAACAGCTACTTGGGAGGTCCAGGTAGGAAAATTACTTGAGGCCAGGAGTTCAATACAAGGCTGGGCAACTTAGTGAGAACTTGTAAGCAAACAAATAGAGAGATAAATAAATTTGAAAAGAATTTTTAAAAATTAGCCCGTATGGTGGCTTACACCTGTAGTCCCAGCTACTTGGAAGGGTGGGGCAGAAGGATCACTTGAGCCCAGGAATTCGAGGCTGCAGTGAGCTATGATTACACTGCTGCACTCCAGCCCCAGCAACAGAGCAAGTCCCCATCTCATACTAACAATAATAAAATGGGGAGAAAGAACATAAATAAGAAACACTGTGAACTCTGTTCTACAAACTTTCATTAGCTCACCCCTGGGAGGTTTTCTCTCCCATGTTCATCTCTGCTCTCCCTGCATCTCACAAGTCAGACAGGGTGGAATTGATAGGGTTGGCCAAGCAACAACCACTGAGGAAATTTTCCTGAAAGAAATGTACGTTTCAGTTACCATGGATGCACACATGAAATGCCCCTAATTGATGGCATAAATGACCATTTGACTCTACTTGCAGAGTCTGTGGTTGGGAGTTCAGACACATACTGAAGAGACAGCTCGTCTCTGTTCCACAATGTCTAGGGCTTCAGCTGGGACAATCTGAAGCTTTGTGGTTTACTTGGCCAGCCAGAGGCTGGAACCATCTGGAAGCTTTCTCACTCACATGTCTGGTGCCCAGAATGCAATGATTCAAAGGCTGGAATCAGCTAGGGCTCTGTGCCTGCACATGGCATCTCCATGTGGCTTGAGCTTCTCATAACCTGGAGGCTGAGCTCTGAAAAGGAAGGTTTCAAACAGGATCATCCAGACAGCAAGTGTCCCAAGAGAACCAGGCTGAGGTCTATGCTTTCTGACCAAGTTCCTGAGGCCAGCTCAGCTTCAGCAGGGGGACTTTAGTGGGGACTAGGATGGCCACATTGAAGAAGAGCATGGAGGATGGGATGTGTGTGAATCTACTTGGGCTGCCATAACAAAACACTGTTGAGTTGGTAGCTTAAACAACAGAAATTTCTTTTTCACAGTTCTAGAGGTCAGAGGTCCAAGATCAAGGTTCTGGCCAATTTGGTTTCTAGTAAGGGCTCTCTTGTTGGTTTGCAGGTGACTGTTTTTTCACCGTATCCTTACATGGGGTGGCAGGGGGGAGGAGAGAGAACTTTCTCTTCTTATAAGAAGGACACCAATTCTGTCACATCAGGCCTCCATTTTTATGATCTCATTTCCTCATTTAGCCTTAATTGCTTGAGGCCCCATCTCCAAATGAAACCACATTGGAAATTAGGGCTCCAGCATATTAATTTCAGGGGACCCAAATGTTCCATCATAACAGGATATTGTTGGGTTTGTCGTTGATAAATACAGTCTTCCCAAGCCAGTGACATTAAAAGTAAAAAGGAGAAGAAGAAGGAGAAGAAAGGGCCAATTTTTTTTTTTTTTTTTTTTTTTTGAGACGGAGTCTCGCTCTGTCTTCTAGGCTGGAGTGGAGTGGAGTGATCTTGTATCACTGCAAGCCTGCTTCCTGGGTTCAAGCAATGCTCTGCCTCAGCTTCCCGAGTAGCTGGGTCTACAGGCACCCACCACAACCCCCAGCTAATTGTTTGTATTTTTACTAGAGACGGGGTTTCACCACCTTGGCCAGGCTGGTCTTGAACTCCTGACCTCGTGATCTGCCCACTTCGTCCTCCCAAAGCCAAAATCTTATAGAATAATGTATTCATCCATTTTCTCTTGCTTATAACTGAATACCTGAAACTGGTAGTTGATACAGAAAAGGCATTTGCTTCTTATGGAGGCTGGGAAGTCAAGGTCAAGAGGGACATCTGGTGACTGCCTTCTTGCCGGTGGGGTCTCTCTGCAGAGTCCTGAGGCAGTGCAGGGCATCACATGGTGAGGGGGCAGAGGGTGCCAGGTGAGGCCTCTCTTCCTCTTGTTATAAATCTGCCAGTTCCCCTCCCACCATAACCCATTGACCTATTAACCCATGAGTGGAATAATTATTTCATGAGGGAAGAGCTCTCCTGACTCAGTCATCTCTTAAATGTCCCACCTCAGTACTGCCACACTGGGGATAAAGTTTCAACATGAATTTTGGAGGAGGCATTCAAACCACAGCAAATAGACAGTGTTGAATTACCTTTGAATTGCAAAAAGAAAAATGCAATCAATGAAGAACAGTTTCCTGGGGAAAAGTTAGAGCATGCTTCAGTGGGGGAAGAAAATCTCTGAGTTAAGTCTCATTGGATTCCACCAGCTTCACTGCTAATTGTGAGACATTCTTCAATCATTTGACAGAATTTTCTCATCTACAAAATAAAAGGTGCCTGGGCAATCACCATGAGCCCTCCTGTCTCCAAAATTATAGCTTCCTGCCTCCAACAGCCCGACTTCTTCTCTCACAGCTCTTGCTGTATTTCCCTGTAATTCTCTGCTTCCTTCATCCTCCTGCCACAAAAATTAACCTTTATGCTTTCTTTTGACACTATTCAAATATCATGCTTTCAAGGAAAATGTTGATTTCCTTTATAAAATGTAATACAGCTTGTGCTTATATGTGCAGCACCCTTCATTTTAGGTAGCTGGTATCATTTTTCTCTGGACTCACAGTGATGGCATTTAGGTTAAAGGAAAGAAGCATCCTTTTTATTTATTTTTATGTTTTGGTTAATAGTAAAAACAGAAACTTGCTTTTTACCCAAAATTCGAGTCTCTTCCAGTTTAACTAGTCTCTCACCAGTAAATAGAAAAACACAATTTTAACTTACTTGTCAAAACTATTGATTGCTTCTCTCCAAGTTTCCCATCTCTTTCCACCTTCCGAAGTGGCAAGAGAAGATTCCACAGCCCAGAAAGTGAGCGCTGAATGACAGGAGCTTCTGGATGACACCAGGGCTCTGGCCTGATAGAGCTGATGGTCTGGTCCCTGGGCAGCATGGAGCAGACCACTGAGGTGCGATCAGACCATCTGCCCCTCTGGGTGCTGTGCTGGTCCCACTGATCAAGGGTATGGCCCTGGGGAAGCACCCCTCACTGTGAAGCATGAGCCCAAATCTCACCTGATTCTCACGTGCTCTTGGCTCTTTCTGGTCCCCTACCTACCACCCCAAGAGGTGAAACAAAAACCCCCTCAGGTAACCAGTTTATTGAATGAAGAGGACTCAATCAGGAAAATACCAGAGAAGCTTTATTGCGTCTAATCCCTGCATGCAAAATTCCCTCTGTGAGCCTGTTTCTTTTCTGCTTGCCTCTCAATTAACATCTTGGACAGGTACTGTGGCTTTCTGGTGCTTTTGGTTATAGAAACAGTCTCATCTCAGTAACTGTGTTGGTCAGTCCAATGTAATGATCAAACTCCAATTATTATCACATTAAAATTGTTTTCTGGCTGGGTATGGGGTGGCTCGCCTGTAATCTCAGAACTTTGGTAGGCCGAGGCGGGCGGATCACGAGGTCAGCAGATCAATACCATCCTGGACAACATGGCAAAACCCTGTCTCTACTAAAAATACAAAAATTAGCCGGGCTTGGTGGTGTGCACCTGTAGTCCCAGCTACTCAGGAGGCTGAGGCAGGAGAATTTCTTGAATCTGGGAGGTGGAGGCTGCAGTGAGCTGAGATCATGCCACTGCACTCCAGCCTGGGCGACAGAGCGAGACTCTGTCTCAAAAAAAAAAAAAATGTTTTCTTTGCCAGCTTGGGCTTGTTTCAGGACTAGAAAGTTGCAAGGGAATTGAGACCAGTGTGGGCGGGTCCTTTTTCTTGATGCAGTGTCTCCTGCAGGCTAGTGAGGCCTGAAATCAGAACAGGAGCAGGTTGCTCCAAAGGTTGCTGTCTTTACTCTTGTGAGTTGAGCATCATCAGCCACGGTCTCTGACCTCTGTGCTTTTTCCAGACAAGTCTCCGAAATCAGGTCTCACGGCTCTCAAGTTCCAAGAGGGACAGCCAGTGTCTCTCAGTGGTGTCTGGAAGCCCCCTTGCTTGGTGGGAAGGGTGAATGTGAGCGCCCTCCTCATCCTTATGGAGAGTGCACAGTGGCACAGTGACAGCTTCTGAAGAATTATGCTTTAGCCAGCCTTTTCCATCGTTTAGACCCTGCAAGTGGGTGCAAGTCAGGCCGATCCTGACTATCTTAGTTTCAAATTCACAAATCTTAGGGGCTGTCCACAGTTAATGTAACTCCTTGCTTTAGTGTTTGGCATTGATTTCAATGTTCTAGACTGGTGACAACTGTGGTACCACTAGCCACATGTGGCTTTTCAAAAGTTAACATGTGGTTAGTACTAACTGAGCTGTACCGTCATTTAGAAAATACCTACCAATTGTGATAATTTGGTAAGATAAAAATGTAAAAAATGTCATCACCAATACATTTTAGATTGGTTTTGTGTTAAAATAACATTTGCATATATTAGATTAAATAAAATATAGCATTAAAATTACTTTCACCAGTTGCTGTCTATATTTTTAAAATATGACCACTAGGAAATTTGAAACTACCTATGTGGTGTGTTTATACTTCCGTCATGTGGGCAACTGGTTTATCAGATCCAGCCAAAGTCCCACTTAAACAGGAAGTTTTATCACCCAACCACCTTGAGGATGAGGGGACTATTTCACCCTATCTGATTAAAATATCCATCAGTAGGCGGGGCGTGGTAGCTCATGCCTGTAATCCCAGCATTTTGGGAAGCCAAGGCAGGTGGGTCACGAGGTCAGGAGTTTGAGACCAGCTTGAACAACATGGTGAAACCCTGTCTCTACTAAAAAAAAATACAAAAAATAGCCGGGTGTGGAGGCAGGCGCCTGTCATCCCAGCTACTCAGGAAGACAAGGCAGGAGAATCGCTTGAATCTGGGAGGCTGAGGTTGCAGTGAGCCGAGATTGCACCATTGCACTCCAGCCTGGCTGACAGAGCCATACAATGTCTCAAAGAAAAAAAAAATTCAACAGTAGTTTCCAAACTACTCTGTGAGCTGACATCATGATGATGTAGCACCAAGTTGAACTTCTACAGATGCTTACAAGTTTCAGGAACTTGCAACAAGGAAAGACCTTGGTAAACACCCTAGGTTTTGTTGGAACTCATAAGTGTCCGCCTTAGGAGTGAGAATGCCCTGGAAACAGCCCTCTCCAAAGGTTCAGGTTCCTCAATTCCTGGTTCTCTAATTGGATGAAGGTGAGGCAGGAGTGCTGATGCTTCTTTTTCTAGCTTCCTGACAGAAGCAACGTCTTCCTGCAGGAAGATTTTATCCTCTAGAGACCAGAATGAGCACTACAATTTTCTATCACCAAGTTTCTCACTCAATCAAAAATAATTGGGCATTCAAGGAGAGAAAACCTGACCTGAACAGAAAAGAAAATAAACAATGAAAAGAGATCCACAGAACATTCAGATGATGAAATTGAAATTATCAAGCAGGGACATTAAAACAAATATAATTAATATGTTGGAGGCATTAAAAGACAGGATTGAATGCTTTAGCAGATGACAAAAATATAAAAATATAGAATACACATACTGGAAATAAAAGATATAGCAGCTGAAACTAAGAGAAATTGCTGGGTGAGTTTAATAGCCATTAGAGAGAGTGAAAGTGTGAGCTACTGAAGTAGAAGGGATATATATACATATTTTTTTTCTCTGCCATTTTATCAGAAAACGAAGTCATTACCAGAGATTTTTTTTAAAAACTGGAAGCTTTATACTAAATATGCTTTATACCAAAATGTACCGAAAGGATATACTTTCTCCCCTCTGTTGTGTCACAAAAATTCTGTTTTTTCTCATAATAGGTCCTTGTACATGTGCTATTGTGTTCTTATTAAATATTTTTTGCTATTTGCTATCATGAATGGGACACTCTTAGTAAATTATTCTAAGTAAATTATGCTAAGATAATTCAATTGATTCTCTTGAACTGTTAAAGTATAATCTTGGCTGCAAATCAGGGTATGTATGTTCTTTCCAACACACATAACTGTTTCTTAATTTACAGATCTGATCCCTTTTCTAGATTAAACACTTGTGGTAACTATTTTTAAAAATAATTATTAAATTAGAAGTCTGCTGCAGATTTTGGTATATATATATTTTATGGGGTTCAGGGGTTTTATTTTATCCTGGACTTCCTTGTTTGATTGTATAACAATGAGAATCGATGTCAAATTTTACCCATTGCTCTCTTTTCGGGAGATTTATTAAGATGTTCTAATCTCTTAATATAGTCGATTTTATCAATACAATTTCTAATGACGAACCACTTTCTGTTCCCAAGATAGCCCTTTAGATCATGAGATATGATTGTTTCACTACACTGCCGTTTTCTTGTAGTTGCATCTATGGTAGGATTATTGCATTTTAAGAAGTAGAGTTTGTCTACAGGTTTTGTTTTGTGTGGTATTCTTGTCTACTTTTGATATTCCAATTATGATAGCCTCATAGAATAATGAACTTGAAATCTTTCCTCTCTCTGGAGAAAATCTGGAGGAAACAGAAGCCAACATTAAAATCATGTGTGCTGGATCTCTTTTAAAAAGCAGACCTTCCACATGACTCTTTTCTTCTTTTTCATTTTTCTATTCTAAAAATCCTCTCTAGCTTTCTATAACTTCTTAATGCTAATGTTACCAATTTAACCATCTTTAGGAAATAACTCATTTCATTTGAGTTTTCAGATATGTTGGCAAACACTTCAATATCCTACCCCAGATTTGTAAGCATTATATATCTGTAATATAATGTGTGTGTGTGTTGAGAGATTAGATTTACTGAAATCTAAGTTGCTCTTAATTAAAAGATGTATCATTATTTTATGAATTACAAAGAAACAATAAAAGCTGCTGGCTGCCAGTTTACCTATAACAAATGCATTTTTGATCATTTAGAATATTTACTTTAAAATAGTTGATAGAGATCTTTTACTTAGGCTTCTTTAGATGTGTAGAGTTCTGGTGCAATGGCACGGTCATACACACATAAAAGGGACAATATGCTGGTTAAAATGTCCCTAAAGCACCCTTACAGCAGGGGCTTCTGCTCTGAATTACTTCTGGAGCTGCCTACTCCATTATCTCCCCAGCTCTTCTCTTGGCTCCATCCCTCCCTCCTCTGGAACTTCTCTCCGCCACTGGGCTTTTCTCAGAAGGACATCTGGTACTGGGGTCCAGAGTCCCACAGGCACTGTGTCCCAGGGCAGATGTGCCAAGTACCAGGAGGAAAATGTCAAAGCTCCCGTTTTTATGTTTCCCTCCTATGAGGGCCTGGTTGCCAAAGTCACCAGCCCTACGCAAGCAGGGTGAAGACAGAATCTGTCACCTCAAGGGATTCTCACAGTGTCCTTTCAGTGTCCCTGATAGGGAGGGAACCAGGAGTCAGGCTCCTTCAGAGGCTTTCACAAAGCCTCTCCTATGATAACCTTTGGTTTTATAG
This sequence comes from Piliocolobus tephrosceles, assembly GCF_002776525.5. Lineage (NCBI taxonomy): Eukaryota > Metazoa > Chordata > Mammalia > Primates > Cercopithecidae > Piliocolobus > Piliocolobus tephrosceles. Next base: position 103,805,228 of record NC_045447.1, read on the forward strand.
AAGCAACTTTGAATTGTAAAATGGTGGAGTTAAAATAACAAGCAACTTTAAAAGGCAATAAAATACCAAGATTATACTCTTAATGGAAGTGGCAGACCTAACTTTGAGGACGACTTTAAAAGAAGGGTTATTTTGTTCTTAACAAAAAACAAAGAAAACAGTGTAATATTTTCTTAATGTGCAGTGACTCAAATTTATTGCTGGAGAAAAAGCACCATCTTAAACATTGATCTGAAGCATCTTATCTCACATGCTGGAGGTCTTGGAGTTGTGTGACTTCTGTTGTTCTGTGTAATTACTGGCATGGCTTGAGGGGAAAGTGGGACTGCTCTAGTGGGGAAAGCAGATGCAGCGGCTCTGGAACATTTGAAGAACCTCACATACACTGAAGGTGCTGCTTTAAGGAAGTCCTGGCCGGGCACGGTGGCTCATGCCTGTAATTCCAACATTTTGGGAGGCCGAGGGGGTGGATCATTTGAGGTCAGAGTTTGAGACCAGCCTGGTTACCATGGTGAGACCCTGTCTCTACTAAAAATATAAAAAATTAGCCAGGTGTGGTGGCAGGCACCTGTTGTAATCCTAGCTACTCGGGAGGCTGAGGCAGGAGAATTGCTTGAACCCGGGAGGCAGAGGCTGCAGTGAGCTCAGATAGCACTATAGTACTCCAGCCCGAGTGAGAAGAGTGAAACTCCATCTCAAAAATTAAAAAAAAAAAAAAAAAAAAAAAAAAGAAAAGAAAAGTCCTGTGCTGAATGCCAGGAACAGGAGCCAGCACTGAGAAGTGCTAACATGAGCCATAGGAGGGAGTCAATGCCTAATGTTTGACTGCCAGTGAGGATAACAGCAGTACTGATTTTAGAGGATAATTTGGAGCATTAAATTAGGCTCGTGTAAAAGTGTCAGCTTGTCTGTTTCAATATTTTCATGCTCTTCTCATGTTTTGTTTTATTTTGGCTTATGCACTGATCATCCCCACGACGGGGGTGGGAATACACTACTCCCAGGTTATAAAGATGAAGGAAAGCCGAACACCATCTATGTCAATCTTACTAAGCTGAAAGTTTGCAGGATGGTGGGGTTGTGCATATAGAGGAGAGCCTTAGGCATCATAAAACCATAGCCAATCACTTCTCCCCACACTATGAAGTGCTTAGCTATGGGAGAGGCACTGGGTAACAGTCCAATACATGTTAGCTACATTGCTGTGTTGTTATTGTCATGAATGTTTGCTAATGTATAATAGCTACATCTCTTTGATATCAGCTTATATTAAACCCACAATTACCCTAACAAGTTCTCACCTGTAGTTTTGGGAAGAGTATTAAACATCTGGTTCCAGGGATCTAAATAATATGATTATCTCCTCATCTTTATAAATGGAGACCAACAGTTTCTAAAGATTTTGTATCCCTCAAAGCAAATTCCTTCAGTTTTCTTAATGCAGATGAGTAAAGAAAACAATCTCTTAGGAGTTTAGAAACAGGGAGCTTATGTTTATTTATGTATTTATTTACTTATTTATTTTTTTGAGACAAGGTCTCACTCTGTTGCCCAGGTTGGAATGTAAGGGCATAATCATGGCTCACTGTAGCCTTGAACTCCTGGGCTCAACTGATTCTCCCATCTCAGCCTCCAGAGTAACTGGGATTACAAGTGCACACCACCACGCCCAGCTAATTTGTAAACATTTTTCTTTTTGTAGAGACGAGGTCTCGTTATATCAGTCGGGCTAGTTTTGAACTCCTGTCCTCAAGTGATCCTCCCGTGTCAGCCTCCCTAAGTGCTGGGATGACAGGCGTGAGCCACCTCACCCAGCCAATCTTTATTTTTCATTTAGCTTTAAAAAATCAGCTCATGCTTGCTTGAATTGTGTTAACTTAAGATAAGTTGCCTCAAGCAGCAGCAGAGTCTAAAACGCACAGACAAATCCCGCGATGAAAATCTCTACTTGCGGAAGATTGTAACAGCTTGAACCTGGCAAACAGTATATAAGACTGGGTCATTTTTGTCCTTTTACACCGTCTGGTGGTGGTAGCTGGTTTTCTAAAAAGGTGGAGTACTCCGAAGTTTCTGTGGTCTGGCAAATTTTAGGTCTGTGGTTACACGACTGATTTTAATCACATCTCCACTCTGGGATACCCCAATACCTGAGGGTTAACTGTCTAGGTACCCAGTAATATCATTAAATCTTCAAATCCTGGACAGAAAACTCAGTTGAAGTGGTTAGTTACTGTGTCATGGCTGGAAAGTTAATGGGTGCTTCACTCTAGCTGGGCCGAATCCAAGTCGAAGACCTAAACAAAAAGGTGAAGGCGTAGTGGTAAGGGCCGTTTTTATTTTTTAATGAACTTCCCCTTTGACAGCAGAGGGCTCACAGCTTTCAGGGTGGGGAATTTCTGGGACCTTGCCTGGTAGAGGGCGGAGACTTCTCAGCTCTAGGACAGGGAATCGTACTCTCTTCCTTCATAACCACCTTGGGGAGTTCACAATTGCTTTTCCCCTAGAGAAGAGGCAGACTATAATTACAGAATGAAACTAGAATCTTTTCTCTAACAGGGAAAATGATTTTTTCTCCTCCTCTTTTTTCACTTGACTTGCTTTTGGGCTAAACAAGGTTCCTGTGCTTCCCCCACAAAGTTATTTCTACATTGACACAGTGACTACTGGAACTTCCACCTTCCCAAGAGAAAGATGAAGGAAATTGGTGGTCTTTTAAAAAGGGAAATCAAAATGCATTCTTGCCAGGTTCTTTTATTTTTCCACGTCATTTTCCCTAATATTAGAATATCCTCCCTAGCTACTCAGGTTCAGTTGAAAACAAAGCTGAAGTACAACAGTTTTGATCTTAGTGCTGGCTGAAGCCCTCCCTACTGCCAGCTCTCCTTTGGGGAAGGTGGGAGACAGAGAACATTGGTTTTCAGAGGCTGGGGTCTCTCTCACCTCCCCTATTACAGGGTGCCATGAAGATTCTGTCCCCCATTCCCCTCCTTCCTCTGCTTCTCTCCTGCTGAAGTCCTGAAACCCAAAGCCAATACATTTGCTTCTATATTCAGCAAATGCCTAATATCATTTACATTTAGCAAAATGCTAATGAGGACCTAATTATAATTCCCCATTTAAAGCCATCAGACCCTGAGATACTGTATTATTCACTCCCCCACTCCCCCAGTTGTTTCTTAAGTGTGGGGAAGAAAGGCAGAAAGAGGTTCTTTCCTAGTCTAGGTGGTTTAAGTAAAAGCCATCCTCAGGCCCAGAAAAACAGAATTGCAAAGGCACTTAGGTTTCAGAATTTGAGCTGAAAGATGTAACTGCACAGTGGACCAGGAGCAAGGTGACTGAGGGAGGCTTTGGCCGGAAATCCATCCCAGCTGCCCAGTGGTGCAGCTTGTGCAGAAGTGTTGGGGGTAGGCAGCCAGCAGCTTCTTCTTCACACAGAGGCCCCCTCCCAGCTGCCTGGCTCTGCCCGCCCCTGAGCATCCAACAGAGCATTGATATGGCTCTTGTGATTCACGGTGGCCTGAGCTCACTCTAACTGAGCAGGGCATTTGGGAAAGGAGGTTCAAAAACTCAACCACTTCTTCCTTCTGAATGTCTGCAGCAGCCCGATTTTCATCTGGTCTAGAACATTCTGCCGGGCTCTTCCATAACAGTGAAACCAAAGGCCCCACCCCCTGAGATGAGCTGGCAGGGCAGTGAGAGGCAACTTCTGCTGAGCCCATTTGCACTCCGTCATCCACACGGTGCAGCATGCCTGACACCTGTGAAAGGAAAATAAGAGCTCAGGACCCCAGTTCACCGTGCCAAAAGGAAGACATGAGCAGAAACCTGAGGCATGCAAGAAGCTGCCTTTCATCTTGTTCCTAAGCAGACAGCTACAGATCAAGGTTCAACATCTCTACAGGTAGCTGCTCTGTGTTCACCTTATCTTATGCAAAGTGCTAACTTACTGAGCCCAAGATTAATATGTCATGGACTATTCCTCTGCCGGCTCCTTTTCTCTTGTCACATGTGAATTCTGTTATGTCACCATACCCTCCCTCTTCCCCCTCCAGCCTGCTTGTCCCATTTAAATACTCAAAAACCCTCAAAAGCATCTTTGGAAAAAGGCATAGACCAAACTCTTTCTATGATTCCATGTTAGTTTCTTCAAGGCGTGTTCTTAACATTGGCAAAACACACTTTTAAACTGATAGGGAGCTGTCTCAGATACTTTTCTGGTTTACACACCCAACCTGTCAGGTGCCACCTGGCCAGCTATATGGGGAGGAAGTAGGCTCTATTGCTGATGTCATAAGGCCTCCACAGGTCTCTGGCATCTGGTCGGCCATGGCTGAGGGTGGTGTCCATTTCAAGGCTGCTAGGGGACACTGATGGGAGATGAGAGGAACAAGTACTGGGGTGTGTCTAGGTCTCTTTGGGACCAGCCACCCCAAAGAACACAGCCAGTGCGTGCTGCAGGCTGATCTTGTCTTCTTTCAGACCCTGCAACTTCCATGTCTTCTTTAACCCAGGAAGTTTGTTACATTTGCAGAATCTCTGGGGAGAATATTATCATCATATTTATTATTAGGAGGTGTTTGTGTGGAAGTGGTCTCAGCTGGAGGACTCCTGGAGTCTGCCCAAAGGGTGCCCTTGACCTCTGGGCTCCACTCACTTCACAAGCCTTGCCCCAGCTCCTCCTGGGCCTGAAGCTGTGTCTGGTGCCTCATGCCTTTCCAGGTGTTGTGAATGGCACAGTGATGTTGGAGATCCTTGGCCATCCACATTATGAACATCTTTGACTATTTAGCCAGGTATCAAAGCTCAAACCATAGTCTGCAGAAATACAAGTTCCAGGAGTGGGGGTCTTGCCAGGTGACGTTGAGCCAGCAGGGCTTTCTGGCCACAGCAATGACTGTGACGTTGACAGGTGGGTTGGACTGCAGGATTCCATAACCTCCAACACTTGGGTTTTGCTGAACTTGCTCCCAACACTGTTGGTGACACACAGGGACACTGTATAGAAAGAGTAATCTCCCTCTGGCACTGCCACTGGCAGAGCTTCTGGGACTCCTGAGAATACTGGCACGGCTCCTGGAAGAGTTCTGCCTGACAGTTCTGAAACTTCCTCACCAATAGAACAGCTTTGACTCAGAACCTTGACTCTGAGGACTCTATTCACAATCAGTGTCACTGAGAGGGCTCTTCCAGAAGCAGGAGAGCTGGGGCTCCCAGGAGAAACATCCACCAGCAAAGCACAGACCTGCTGGTCAGCCAGCCCCGCAGCAAGAATGGCTTCCAGAGTCACAGAGCTGCACCGACCTCAGAAGCAGCCTCCTTCCCACGCCAGCCCATCTGCTGGGGTGTGAGCCTGCGCTGGGAGTCCTGTGCAACCAGTGGACAGTGGCATGATTTTCAGGTTCTTCCTCTGGGCAGGTCAGGGGAATGCACTATCCTGGTCAACACATCACTCACTACCTCCAGCGTAGGCTACCCTCCTGGGCCAGCACTGCCCGCAGTGTGGCCAGCAGCACTCAGCAGATGGCCAGCATGCTTCCTCCTTGGCTCACGCCCAGTGGTCCCAGAAAGGTGGATGGACTGGTGGGAACCAGGAGGCAGAAGCGGGGTGACAGGTGGGCAGGCGGGCTTAGGACAGGGGGCAGCCCCCGTGTGGCTCCCTCGGGCCCTGCCCAGCCTGGCTCAGTAGGTCTCAGTGCGATTTCCCACTCCCATAACTTGGAGCAGTGGCGGGTACTGACAACGTAGGAAAACACCTTGAAATTCACTTTGTAAGGGGACTTGGCTAGACCAATTTATTTTCCCATCAATAGTGAAAAAGAGGACCTGTTTCTTCCCAGTCTTGACCTATTAGTGAGATAGGAAATTTTGAATTTTTGCCAGTCTAACAGGTATAATTTTAATTTGCATTCTTTTATAATGATATTCTAGTATTTTCTGAACAATCTAAGTTCTTCATTTAATGAAGCAGACAATTTTAAATGTTTTATGAGTTTGTAAAATTTGAGTCTTGTTTAAAGAGCTTTCTCATCCCCAAGCTGATACAGATAACTTCCATTATCATCTAATAGGTTATAATTTTGCCTTTTATAATTGCTTACAATACTTTTATACTTTTTTACCTTGCTTTTCAGTTAATGTTCGAGGCTCCTCTCAATGTTCTCAACTCTTCAAACAAGTGTTCTTTCTGGAAAAGGTGTTATTCTATTTTAAAGTTTATCAGTTTCCTGCCTGCAGTTGGGAATACCGTGCCGAGTGCTCTGCCTGATAACGTCAATGTATATTATACTCTTTAGCACAGCTATAAGATCATTGCATAGCAAAGACATGCTTTGCCTTCTAATCTCATAACAAAATGGTCTACACTCCACTCTGCCTTGAAAGTGTGACATTTGGAGTCCGCTTTTTTCCTCCTTTCTTGGCGGATGTAAGAAGATGCATTGAAATTAAATGAATAACATACCATAGTATGTATGGCATTGCAAGCAGCGCTGGAAGGCCGTCACTGCAATTTGTAGTGCACCAGAGTGCAAGGCGAGGAGAACGCACATCTGGTGTTGGCCACAGCTGCTCAGCCCTGTTGTTGCCATTGCCCTGGGAGAGTAGCCATGAACAGTACACAAGTGAATGAACAAGACTCTGTGTGCCAATAAAACTTTACTTATCGACACCAAATTTGAATTCCACGTAATTCTCACATATCATAAAATGCTATTCTCATTTAGATTTTTTTTTTTTAAATTTGAAAATGCACAAACAGTTCTTCGCTGCCGAGGATACAAAAGCAGGCAATGGCACTATAGTTTGCCAACTTCTGCTGTAGGATATCTTTTCCTACAAGAGATTTGTGTAATTATGCCAGCATCAATTATAAAGTACATTATGCTTTTTATACTAAGTGCAACTTCATTAATTCATTGGATAAAAATGTGTTCAGTGCCTGGCAAGCGACAAGGGACAGACCAGGCATAGGGATATTGCAGGAGTGAGGCGCTCAGCATGGCTGCCTTCACAAGGCTTTCAGTCCACGCTCAGTGCCATTTATGCATAAAGTTCTGGAAATAAATGATGTATCGGTGGACTTCCACTGAAATTGGTGGGTAAAATCAACAAATAGCCATTTCCAAAATGATACGATAAGTATTGAGATAGAGGTAAGCACCACACCTTATATAAGCACATGAGAAAAATTCTAACTTAGAATGAGATAGTAGAACCATGAACGTTTTTCCTAGAACTGAATATTGAGCTGCCTCTTGAAGTATAAGAAATATGTGTCAAACAATGGAGGAAGGAGCATGGTGGGAAGTAGCATTTGTAAAGAGAGATCAAACAGATAACAACATCAACTTAAATGTGGGATTGTAGCATCCATTTTCTTACGGGATTCTTCAGGATCAAGCTCAAGTTCAATCAGAACCCCAGTCTCTGATTACATTTCTTTTCCAAGGAGGTGGGGCGGCTTTGAAGACAGATGACTTTAGACCACACAGTAGGACAAATATCTAAGACTTATTAGGAAGAATAGAAATAAAATAATGTGTTTTGGGTGCAGGGTTGGAGGTTCTGATTTTCTTTCTTTCTCTTTCTTTCCTTCTTTCTTTCTTTCTTTGTTGGAGGTTCTGATTTCCTTCCTTCCTTCCTTCCTTCCTTCCTTCCTTCCTTCCTTCCTTCCTTCCTTCCTTCCTTTCTTTCTCCTTCCTTCCCTCCTTCCTTCCCTCCTTCCTTCCTTCCTTCCTTCCTTCCTTCCTTCCTTCCTTCCTTCCTTCCTTCCTTC